>NW_006297021.1:5155813-5165011 GCF_000327345.1 Myotis davidii | reverse complement strand
CCCCGCTGCCCCCTCGGGGTGGATCCCCGCTGTCTCCCCCTCCCCCCGGAGGACCCCCTCGGGGTGGATGTGGCCGAACCCCGCCGCGCAGAGGTCAGGACGTCCTGCATGTTTCCTGAAACAGTGACGCCCGCGGCGCGACAGCCGGGAGGCGGCGTGGGAAAGGGCCTGGGTACTGTCCCCGCTTAGCACTGACCCGCTCCGTGACTGTATGTTTCCGATTTCAGGTGTAGGTATACTTTAAGGTTAATAATAAGCTACAATAGGTGCTGTGTAATAATCTTAAGTTACGGAATGAAACATTTCCTTTTACTAAATGTGGGTTTTGAAAAGTGCTTGAATTAGAATAAGCAAGAAAAAAAATGGTCACTTAGGTAACAATTTCTAAAAGCCATGTAATGTATACAGGGTGGGGCAAAAGTAGTTTCCAGTTACTTATATGGCAAATAATACAATCATTAAGAATACATGTATACAAGAATAAACTTTCGAGTAGACCTTTTCCCCACCCTATATACATGCTGGAATAATAAAAATTCAACTACAGTATTATGTGAAAATCATATTGCCCACTTTGCTCCTATGCCAAAAGAAACGGCATAAAAACAGGCAAAACAAAAATTTTTAATTTGGGATTTTGCTTCAGGTTTTGCTCTCTTTCAGGGAAAATTGCTGAGACTTTGGAGGGGTGAAAGGATGAGGAAACCCTTTAACTTCAGATGCAATTTAAGATGGGAAATATTATGGTCTTCCATGAATTCTTAGGCAGGGGGGAGATCAGGTAAAAGAATCTATGATTACATACCTAGGTGTTATTTGTGCTTTTTAAAAAAATCCTCACCTGATGATATGTTCTTACTGATTTTTTTTCATTGTTTTCTTTTTCTTGTTGATTTTTAGAGAGGAAGGGAGAGAGGGAGAGAGAGAGAGAAAAAACAAACAAAAAAACCCACAAAAAACATGAATCTGCTGCCTCCCATATGTGTAGAGACCTTTTTTAGGTTCAGGGGATGATGTTCCAACCAACTGAGCCACCACCCGGCCAGGGGTTACTTGGGCGTGCATTTTAAACCAAGAATGTTCTCACTTTTTTTGTTGTTGCCCTGTAGCCTCCACCCATAGTTTTCATTGCCTTGGATGGAGAGCAAATAGAGCCTGAATTTCAAAATTATTTTTTAAGTTATAATAATGGCAACATAATCCGAAAATAAAGTATTTTTTACTTAAGGTATGTACATTGTTTTTTAGATATGATTCTGTCGCACACTTAATAGGCTATAGATAGTATAGTGTAAACAGAACTTTGCTGTGCACTGGGAAACCAAAATATTCCTGTGATTCACTTTATTATGATATTTACTTTATCGTAGTCTCTGGAACCAAACCGGCAGTGTCTCCGAGGTGTGCCTGTACCTTCTTTTCCTGTGGCACAGCGATTGCCTCAGTTTCAGAAGCCCTTTGGGTACCTACTGATGGGAAGAAGGAGAGAACTACGGACTTTCTCTGCAGGTTTACAAATTCTAGTTTGATTTATTTCAGTTACAAGTGACAAAAATTATGATTTAAAATGGCTTCTGCTTAAATAAAAAGGGAGTTTATTGGCTGTTACTGACAGTCCCGGGAGTAGCCTGGGCTCTGGGCACTCAAACAGTGTATGGAAATCAGGCAGCCTGTTTCTCCTCATCGCCGGACTTGGCTTTCTCTGCGTTAGCTTCGATCTTGGGCAAGCTCTTCCTACAGAGCGGCAAAATGGTTCCTAGCAACACATGGCATGCGTCCATCAGAATTTATTTTTCTGAGAGTTTCTGCCAGTGTCTGAGGTTCTGTTAAAAATCGATTGGTTTTGTTGGGTCATGTGTATCCCTTAAATAAACACTCACACCAAGGGTATGAAATGTTCTGATTATACAGATCTGAGTCATGGGTACACCCTAAGAATAATAAAACATCTGAGTACGGTCAACATCATGCAAGGCAAATGACAAACTCAATAAACCAAAGAATTTACACTCAAGGAAATGGAGATAACAGCCATGTGAACAGAAAAGTCACCAAATACCAGAAAAAAAATTTCAAGAACAGATGGTAGGAAGCAATTCCAAACGACTAAGACAGTTCTCCTATGGGAGGGTCTGTTATCAGGATGACTTCTTTTTCTCTACATTTTAGCCAAAATGTGGCTATAAAATCTTTTTAGAGCGCTATGTTTCTTTATATAGTCACTAGAGGCCCAGTGCACAAATTCGTGCAGGGATGGGGTCCCTTGGGGTGGCCTGCAGGGATCGGGCTGAAGCCCGCAGTCATCCAGCCCCACTGTGTCTGATGCGGGCTCACACCCAATCAGTCCCCATCTAGAGAGGCTCACCCAGCTGCAGCAGCACTCACCAGCAGAGAGCCCTGTATCTGGTGCCCTGGCATGGCGAGGGGGAGGGGGGAGGAGGGGGGAGGGCCTACGGGATCCAGATGAAACCGGCTCTCCAACATCTCCCGAGGGGTCCCAGATTGCAAGAGGGCGCAGGCCAAGCTGAAGGACCCCACAAGTGCACAGTCGGGGCCAGGGAGGGCTCTAGGGCGTGTCCGGCCCATTTCGCTCAGTCCCGATAGGTTGGACCCCAGCAGCAAGCTAACCTACTGGTCGGAGCATCTGCCCCCTGGTGGCCAGTGCACGTCATAGCAAGTGGCTGAGCGGTCTTAGCATGTCATTAGCGTATTACACTTTGGTTGAACAGTAGACCCAGTCACTGTCCAGATGATTGGACACTTAGCATTTTAGGCTTTTATTATTTAGGATATGAAGAGCCTTTCTGAAAACGATTTTTTCTTTTTAGTCTTCATGTTCCTCCTAATACCAACAAGATGAGATATTATTCTATGTACTTTCCATCCCTTTGTGAAACCCTTCACCTGTGCCTGATCCCAGAACGTGGGAGATTTAAATCTGGGAGAAAGATACAGATGGAGATCAGGGAAGAGTTCTGAGTTGAAGAATTACAGTTTAAGTTCCCGTAAAATAACAGCTTCATCCTGGTTCTTCAGAACGGTGGGAAGTTAGAACTGGTAGGGACCTTAAGACTGTTTATTTTATAGATGAGGAAACTGAGGTCAGAGCAGTTAAGTGATTGACTAAGGTCAATTGGAAGGGAAGCATGAGAAACCAAGGAGTATAGTCAACTGACTTCTGGTCTAGAATTTTGTCTCCTGACACATTTTGCTCCTTGGTGAAGTTTAATGAATTTTGATTAACAAGATGTGGTGGCTGCAAAAGAAATAGGAACTGAATTAACTCTAGGCTCCCTGACCCATGTGGCTCGGTTGGGCATCCTCCAGTGCACTGAAAAGTTGACGGTTTGATTCCCAATGGGGGCCGTGCAGGAGGCAGCCTGTGGGTGTTGCTCTCTTGCGTCAGTGTTTCCCTCCCCCTCTCCCTCCCCCTCTCTCTTCCCCCTCTCCTTCTCTCCCCCTCTCCCCGTTTCCCCTCTCCTCCTCTCCTTCTCTCCCCCTCTCCTTCTCTCCTCCTCTCTCCTTCTCCCCTCTCTCCCCTCTCTCCCTCTCTCCCCCTGCCTCCTTTCTTCTCTGTCTCAAAATCACTTTTAAAAAATCTTTAGAACTGAAGTCCAGGCACTAAAATTACAACAGTAATAATCCACCTAATTATTGGGCAATTTGGAAACGAGGAGTAGGAAGGATAGGACATTTGTGTTTGTTTTTTCTAGGGCTCTGTGCACCAGTGTGTGATTGTGCAACCACAGAACCAGCTCAGAATGGTCCTGTCCTGTTTAACAAGATACTGAGTTGCTTTTAAGAGATAACAGACCGCAACCTCATGCCAGGTAACCAGAGGTTGCACAGATGAGAGAACTTTGACCTCCCACTGCACCCAGAACCAAAATCTTGCCACTCCCCACCCCCTCCCTACACAACCAGGACAGAAGCTAAAGGACCAGCACATAACCTTCAGGAGCAGAGTCCACTGCCCAGGAAGATCTGGTGTTGATGACCCTTTATCATAAATGGCCAAGTTCCAAGGTCCTTCAACTAAAACTTGCCCCACCAGCACTTCCCCGTACCTGTTCCTCCAAACCTCTTAAAATCCCTTAGTCTCGTCCAGCGAGCAAGATAGGTTTGAGGTACCATTAGGTCTCCATCTTCTCAGTTGGCACCTTCTTGGTCAATAAACCTTTCCTTACTCCAAACTCTGACGTTTTTTATTTTGTCCTTTGAAGAGTTGGGCATACACACTTGGGGTTGGTAACAATTGCCTTGGAACTATGAGCAGCAGAGGACCTAGAAGTATTCGTGGAGAGAGCTGGGAAGCCAGGTGAGTGGACATGTGTCGCTTGCATTAGTTAACAGTATTGCTTTAGGAGTCAGATCTTCCTGGGTTTGAATTCTGGCTCCATTTTGTACCACCATTGTGGCCTTGGGCAAATTATTTAACTTCTCTGTCTTCATTGTTGTAATTGTAAAATGGGGGTCGTGTAAAAGAGGTCATGTATTAAAGAGAAAAGGTCAGTACCTGGTACATAGCTTACATTCAATAAGTGAACTTTAGAAACGTGTTTTAGGTTTTATTTGGTAACTAGAGGCCCGATGCACAAAATTCATGCGAGAGTAGATCTTCCTTCCCCTGGCTGCCGGCACTGGCTTCCCTCACAGCCCCGGCTTCTTCCGGTCTAAGTAGCATATTATGCTTTTATTATTAGAGATGATGCAGTTTTGATGATTAGTTCTTTGGTTTATGAAAATAGCTCCTTTACAAATGAACTGTGTTTTAGCAGGTACAAATCTCAGTCCAGAAACCCACGGTGTGCAAAGAGATGTAGCTGTTTTTCTATGGTTGAATTCATTTTCTGTTTCAAAGTCCAGTTCCACAAAGAGGGTGGGAGACCCAGTTGCATTTCAGGATTTCGAGCGTCCTTTCCAGGGAACTCCTACAGCGTTGAAACACAGGGGCTGGAGCTGGGGGTCGAGGTGAGGAGGGCCCGGCATCCCTTGAAATGGCCATCTCCCCTGACAGTTTTGGGTCCGTGTATGGACCTAGACTTTAGGTCCCTGTAGGCCACTCCTCCTCCTCATCCCTGCAGTGGGGCCTCTGTAGCTCAGAGGACTCTCCTGGCTGTGCTCATGCTTCTCCAGGCGTAGTGAGCACCCACTGGTCGTCATCCCTGCTGGATGCAGGCGCTCTCTGAGGCTCTCTCGGGTCCGCTAGCTCAGACACCCCGCAGACATCTCTCCTCGCCAGGCCACCCGCGCGGAGGAGGGGTGCTCTGTGGCTTCCCCGGGTCCTGCTGGGAATGAGGCCTGGGCCACACCTGCTCAAGGGCCCCCCAAGCCGACTGGGGTTTTCATCCTCCTTCCTCACCTCTCCTTCCATTTCCCCCTCCCTCTGAAGCCCAGGCTGGGGGTAAGGTGGCAGACCCGGGGTACTGCACAGGGAAACACCCCCAGTCTCATCCTCTCGGTCCCCCTCCTCCCCTTTCCTTTGGAGAGTTTATCTGGGGAAGGTGAGGCTTGGTTCTTTATCTCCTTCTGTGCCCACGTGGACTTCTGACCGGTAGAAGTCCAGACTTTGCCTCTTTCTCTCCTCCATGCTGCTGCCCCTTGCAAAAGGCGGTGACCACAGAGCGCCTCGCATCTCAAAGACCAGCCGGATGCCTAGAATTCAGGGAGCTCCATTCCTCCTGACACAGGATCCCGGAGGCCACTTCCTCTGCGTTAGGAACTCTGGGCCATGAGAACCCGGAGGCCACTGGGCAGTGCCCGCCACTCCCTCCCTCCCAGGCCGGCCCTTCTTCTCCAGCCCCACCTGCCAGAAGAGAAGAGTTAGCAACCAGCCAGCTTCGAGTCCCGAGTCAGACACAAGAAACCTCCCCTCCTGGGCGAGGAGGAGTGTGGCTAGCCCACGCTGGGAATCCACAGTCCCCGAAAAGGCGGGGAGGTGGGTGCAAACCCACACAGCGCACCCTGTCCGCGTGGAGTCATAGTGGCCCCTAACGTGTCCCGTCTGTCCCTGTGCCCAGCGCCTGGTGCAGAGGACACCGCGGCCCTGAGACGCCACAGGGGAGCCCCCGGCGCCCAGTCAGGAGGGGGCAGGTTGCTGGGACTCGCCCGGAGTCCCCTTCCTTGGGGGCTGCCACATGCAGGAGCTTCATTCTACTAAGGCAGCGGTTCTCAACCTGTGGGTCGCAACCCCTTCACAGGGGTCGCCTAAGGCCATCCTGCATATCAGATATTTACATGACGATTCATAACAGTAGCAACATGACCGTTATGAAGTAGCAACGAAAATAATGTTATGGTTGGGTCACAACATGAGCAACTGTATTTAAAGGGCCAGAAGGCTGAGAACCACTGTTCTAAGGCATCCTGGAGTCTCTGGAAGTGACACACAGGTTCTGGACATGTTAAAGGGAGTTTTTATAAAGGAAACATGGCAAAGCAATAAGGCCCAGTGCTCTGGCATTGAACTCTTCAAAAAATGAAAGCGCTCTGGAAAAATAACCTCTCTTATTCCATTTGTTCCTGTCCAGGATGACATGGAGGAGAGCGCGTCAGCTCTCCCTGTAGCAGGCCGTCTCCCTCTGGGCGCAGTGACCTCAGTAACCTCATGCGGATGCGCTTCCCGGGGAGCGCGGTCGCATTCCTGTCTATAGAACCCATGCTGGGACGGGTCAGTTCTCGGGTCAGCGGGGCTCGCATCCCTTCCACGCTGGCCGGCTGAGAACCCAGGGAGGTGCTGGGGGCTTCGGGCTTTAGTTCCCTATCAGCTCCATCAGCCTGTTCAACTCCACTTGGCCGCCTCTGAGGACTCATGACTGTCTCTGTGGCAGCGAGTGTGATGGGCCGAACAGCAGGTGCAGGACGCCAGGCCAGAAGTGCCCCCTGAGGCCCAGGCTGGCCTCATCGCTCCTGGCCTTCCTCACGGTTGCGTTCAGCTGGGTAGAGGCAGGGGAAGAGCGAAGCCTTCCTAGGGGCCTGCACTCAAGTCTCCTGCCTGGTCCTGAGGCCCCCCGCCCCGCCCCAGGAGTCAGTGAAGCCTCAAGCCTGCTCCTGGGGGCGGGCCCCAGAGCCCTTTGTCCCAGGCCCAGGGAGTCCCCTTCTGCCTGCCCTCCCGCCCAGACAGGGCGCCTTTTCTCTCCTGCTCCTCGGGAACCCAGGGGCAGCCTCACTCCGGGGCTCAGGGCACGGGTAAGAGGGCTGCCGCCCAAATCGCAGGGCAGTTCTCAGGACAGGCCCTCAATACCCTTCCCGATGCCCTTGAGACAGTCCCCTTGGGGCTGCTGTGACTGCCCGCAGGAGAAGGCTTTGATGGAAAGGGACCTACTAGTCGCAGCATCTAATGACAAGGAATAGAGCCAGAAAGGGCAGAGCTCTCTCTTCCTCAGGAATTTGGAGAGATGGGGCCAGAGCACCCCGGGCTCCCTTTCTCCGAGGCTGTAGGGTCCTAGGGGGAAGTTCGCTGGTGGAAGGTGGGGGTCTCCTTGGGCCTGGGAGGGTCCTAAAGGGGTTGGCTTTATGTGGTCTTGGTACTCACCCCAACCTGCATAATAATAATAAAAACGACATTTTAAAACATGCCTTTTGTGTGATCCCATTTTATCTTTAAAAGAATCTATAAATACGTATGTGTTTGCATGTGTTTCAAAGAATTAACGGAAAGAGATGCAGAAATTGTTCGCAGTAATTACATTGGGGGTAGGAGGTGTATTCCGACATTGTGGGGTGGGAGGCAAAGACTATCACTTTAGGCATTTCAATAGCAACAGAATTTTCCAAGGCGCATGTGTCCCTTTTGTCAGAAAATCTGTATTTTTTCACGTCCTTGGTCTACCTCCTCTCACCTCCCGCCCCTGTGGGAAGAGCTGGGAGTTCTGCAGAGCAATCAGCGGTCCCTGGGCCATATCTCCGACAGCAGGTCCCCTGCAGCGCACAGACCGTTCCACCCGCCATAAAGTGTCCAGGTCGCGAGTCTGCTGTGTGCCCCGCTCTCTGTCTCCGACATGGTAGGATTTGTGCTTTTTTATGACTTGTCACAATTTCAGTGGCATCGCCACCAGGGGAAGAATATAGGGTCATAAAGGCCTGCAGGTCTGTGTGCACAGCACTTCCCTGATCACCCAGCGTCTGAGTCATGTCGCGGAGAGCTCCCCTGTGCCCCTGGGTGCGGAGTGGCTGGGTGGCACGGGCCCCCTGGCTTCAGAGGCTGGGCTGTGAGACCTTCGGAGACTCGAGTAGCTCATACACTCGGGGCCCACAGTCGGCAGATGTGACTGAGAATATTGCAAGGAGGGGGAACATGTCCCCGAAGCTCTTTGAGACATTTCCACCTGCGCGTCCGTGTGGAATGAGAGGGAAGTGATCCAGCTGTGGCTCCCAGGCCCTCCGGGCTGTGGCAGGTTTGGCGCAGATGCGAAAGAAAGCGCTGACGGGCCCTTTGCCAGCGAAGGTTGATAAATAACAGCTCTGTGTTTATCCGGCTCCTCTGATCTCAGGATTTCACAGGACGTCAGACAAACACCGAGCAGCGGGTCAGGCTGTTCTTTACCTTCCAGATGGGAAGTTGGAGGCTCAGTCAACAGCAACAGAGCCGCAATGTGATTGAGGTCCAGTGCTGGGAGCGAGGAGGGAGGTCGCAGACGGGTCGGGGCAGTGGGCGCAGTGGGTCCCTGCGCGAGTGTGTGGAAGCCGCCTGAGGATGCTCTCCATGACGTTCCTGGGCCACAGGGGGTTCTGAGTCAGCGAGTCTGGGCGTGGGCCCTGGATCTGGGCTTTAAACTGGACTTGCAGGTGGTGTGTGCATCGCACTGTGAGAAACACTGGTCCAGGGAGAGACAGAGGGACCCAGAAGGACATCTTCACCCATGTTATCCGGGAATGAAAGGTATAGAATTTACTCCACAAAGCTCTGTCTTAAGGGGGGAGAGGCTACTGTCAGACGACACACTGGAATGTCTGAGGCTAGCTTCATGCTTATGACCGAGGCAAAGCGCTTCTCCTGCGTGGGAGGCTGTCCCCTGCAGGTCTGTTCTCACACATCCCCGTGGCTGCTCCCTCCCTCCGGCACCCGGGGCCTGGTCATGGCTGTAAATGGCTCTGAACGCAGGTGCAGGGCAGTGCTCACCTCCGCCAGCTGCTGGTGGTCCCAGCTAAGCCCCTGCATCCATCCGGCTAGTCTCTGCCTCCATCTTCCCACGTCCC
>NW_006297021.1:5151061-5155683 GCF_000327345.1 Myotis davidii | reverse complement strand
CAAGTCTCCGCTTTTTATTCCTGCAACTGCACGACTACTATGGCCGTTTTAACAACATACGTTGTAATATGTGATATTACAAGTCTCTACTCTCATTTCTCACATATGTCTTCCAACTTGAGAGTCTAGGGCGTGAGTCTCACTTTTGTCAAGGCCCGTTCCTGCCACCAGCAGCCACCACCACCCGGACCTCATCTGAGACGTCCAGTACGAGTCAGTACAACTACAGGTGTCCCAAAATTCACGCAAGAAGTAATTTTGAGAGAAAACAGAGGTTTATAATTGAAAATTGTAAATTTTTTATTGATTCATAAAGTATACAGTATAGGGTTATGTATGGAATAGATATCGGGTAAATGGGTTATCATGTCGTGATAGCGAGCACCATTAACTGTTATTGCCTGAGCAGCCGCATTTTCGAAGAAGAATGGTCCGATGATGCCTCCAGCCCAAAATCCGCACCAAACAGTGACACATAGTGGATGCATTTGTTTCTCAAAAATCACTCGTGGATTTTCTGAATCCACAAATGCGACAATTTCGTCGATTAACCAAGCCATCAAGATGAAATGAGCCTCATCGCTGAAGATGATTTTGTTCGAAAAATCAGCATCCACTTGTTGTCGTTCCATAATCCATTTGCATATGTGCCAGCAAAGCCATGGAGGCCATTTACCTGATATACTATTCCATATATAACCCTATACTGTATACTTTATGAATACATAAAAAATTTACAATTTTTAATGATAAACCTGTGTTTTCTATCAAAATTACTTCTTGTGTGAATTTTGGGACACCCTTTAGCATCCATCAGATCTGGGGCACGTGGAAATGAATCTGGGAAGAACTGCCAGGGAAGACTCGGAACACTTTGGCATGCCTTTTTATTTGGCGTAGATCTGCATGTATGTTTCCGCCTTCTTCCCCTGCCCCGTGGACAGGCGGAGGGAGGGGGTCAAGAAGCCGGTGCTCACCCCAGTCAAGGAGCTCTGCATGTCCATTATCCCCCTGGATCAGGGTGAGCCGCCCCCCCCCAGGACTTCAGCCTCAGAGGGCGCGCAGGGTGCACTGTATGTGGAAGGGTGCACTGTACACGGGAGGGTGCACTGTATACGGGAGGGTGCACCGTACACAGAAGCGTGCACCATACACGGGAGGGTGCACTGTACATGGGAGGGTGTCCCGTACATGGAAGGGTGCACTGTACACGGGAGGGTGCACTGTACATGGAAGGATGTCCCGTATATGGAAGGGTGCACTCTACATGGGAGGGTGCATAGGAGACTTTGGCTTGGGACCCTTTGCACCAGTGTTGACTCCTGCTCCATTGCCTTTGGCTAGCATTTTATTTAGAATTTGTGCATCTATCGTAAGCGATGTTTATTGGTCTTGCGTGTGAAGGCATGTCAAGATTTTTGTCAGATGTTGGGACCTGGGTTATGTTACAGGACTAAAGGGGTTCATTCCCGGCACACATCGAAGTCCAGTCAAATGGAAACAGGAGTTTTCAGCCAAGAAATAAGTGTTTATTGTTGAGGAGATGGTGCCCACCCAGAGTCACAGGTGAGCTAGTGCTCAGAGGCCTGGCTCCCCAACGGCGTCCGGGGGAGGGCTGTATAGAAGGGGAGTCACTCATCACCGTGGCTGACGGAGGTGGGGTCGTGGGCTCTACTGATGGGTGGGACCAGGGCTGTTGATGACTGCAGCAGGTCCTGAGGTCAGCCACGGCGTGGTGCTGTCTGGTTTCGTGAGGGGGTGGTCCCTAGGGTCTTTCTGCTCTCATGGGCCTGGGGCGGACACAACTGAGATCCAGATGTCACCTGTAGCCTGACGGAAACTCTGTGTGGCCAACATGCCTGAGGCTTTGTCCTTAAGACAGTGTGATGCTGACCAGAACCCGACGTCCGAAGGGCTTGATGATTAAGGAAGGGGACGGATGGGCAGAAAGGAGGCAGGGTCATGGCAACGAAATGGCACTTCTGTGAGATTACAGTGAAATTGGCTTCGAGGGACCGACTGGGAAGCTTGCTCTCTCTGCGCTCTGGCGCGATCCTGAAGATACACTGTTAGGAACAGGCTCCTGATCCGGGTTCAGTGAGTTTGTGCAAAAACAGCACCGAAAAGGAGCAACTAGAAATGCTGCTTGGGTGTGGTCTCCTGGCCCGGCCGCCGACCCCTGTCTCCTGATGTTCACCAAATGAAACAGATGTGTCTGCACCCTCCCAGCTGGCGCCGGAGGGTAAACCCACGGGCCGCCTGCTCGCCTGTCAGAATTTTGCAGAATCCTCCCGTGTATGTCCAAGCCATGTCCCCCGCGCTGTCTCTCTCGGGGCCACACTCCGAAGGCAGAGGAGCCTGAGGGGTGACAGCGACCCGGCCTCCCAGGCCTTCGAATGGCTGCGTTTGCCGCGGTTGGGGGAGTGAGGGAGTGAGGGAGACTTGGACCGAGGCAGCGGCCTCTGTGCGTGGAGGGCAGGTTGTATTGTGCAATGCGGAGTTTCATTGTTGCTGTAAAGCGAATGTTCCCAGTGTGCCTGGAAGTAAAGAGGGCCGTAAGATGCCAGGCAATTAGACTGTGAATCTCGCTGCCCTGATCCTCGCAGACGAGGCGGTTTCATCTGAGAGCTTTTATCACCAGCAGGTTGATCACCAGCCGGTTGTGAGGCGGCTGTAGGCACTGGCTCCATGGTGAACGGGGCTGCAGAGTAATAAAAACCTCTCCCTACTTTATAGCTGCACCTGCGCCCACGGATCCACGGGAGACCAGGCGCTGTGCAGGCGACGAGAATGGATGGAGGAGGAATAAGAGGCCCAATGACTGGTGACAGCCTCGCCAGTCTCTTCATCTAAAGCAGTGGTTCTCAACCTTCCTGATGCCGCGACCCTTTAATACAGTTCCTCATGTTGTGGTGACCCCCAAATTCATTGTTTCAAATTGAACATAATTAGAGCATAGTGATTCATCACAAAAACAATATGTAATTATATATGTTTTTTCCGATGGTCTTAGGCGACCCCTGTGAAAGGGTCGTTCGACCCCCAAAGGGGTCGCGACCCACAGGTTGAGAAACGCTGATCTAGAGCCTTCTGTTACATATGACATGTGAATAAAACACGGAATATGCAGTATACTGTGAAATATATATATGGGAAGGAGAGAAAGTGCCATTTCTTTACGAAATAAACACTGCTCATGCCAATATATAGACATTTCCACTAAATTACATGAAGGTTTCTCTTTCTAAGTGTCACTTCTGGGCTTATCAATTCAATGCCATTCTGACATGGTTTCAAATGACCAGATGAAGAGGAATCATCAGATTGTGATGTGGATGGAGTGATGCTGACATAGAAATAATTGCTTTTCCGCGGGTGGCCCTGCGGTTCTGTGATTGGACCAACACGTTCAGGGTCAGCGACCCCACCCCCCACCCCCTGCCCAGGCAGCTCCCCCGATTTCCATGGAGGACGACCTGCTTCTCCCAGCCCCGCCTTCTCTGGACCTTAGATATGGGGACAGCGAGGGACCCAGCGTCCCCATGAGGACCCTGTAATCGCTTTTCCCGCACGACAGCTGTGCAGGTGGTGCTGGGACGGATCCCTCCCTCGCTGCCCGCCTTCTACTTTGCAACTTGGTTACGGAGTTTTCATCTTTGAAGTTGGCCAACCCTTTATTTTGCAGTAGTTTCTCCTGAATTCCTTCCTGAGAAATTGAACTGGTCACACAGCTCCCACTGTGCGCATCCCTTCGGTCTCCTGCGCTGGAGGGTGCGGTCCCTCCGTGGAGCGTGGGACGCTGTTCCCCAGCAGGAGGCCACGGGCCAGTTAAGGTGTCCCTCCTTACACGCCCCACGCTCACTTGCTCTCCACCTTGCAGGGGAGGGAAATTCAGACTCAGCAACATTAAACAACTTTCTCTACAATGAAGAGAAACACCTGTAGGAGAGGCCTCTGTAACAGGTCGGTGCCCCGAGCAGCAAAGCCTGTGATCCCCCCAGAAGAGCTTAAATATGCCCCTCTCTCCCCCTGAGTACGGATGGTGCAGGCCAACCCGCAACGAGGTGACTGTCCCGCAGCACCGGGACCTGCTCCTGCAGGAAGGAAGTGGGCCAGGTTTCCACTTTCTGTAAAAACCAGGGCTCGTTTCTCAGGCTGCTCCTCTGTGGCTGTCACAGGGCCGGTTGCTTGGCAGGAAAATCACCTGAGCGCGCGTGACATTCCGCCCGGGTGCCACTGGGTGGCGCTGCAGGAGCCGGGATGGCGAGGCCCTGGCCTCCTGCCTCTGTCGGGTCCAAATGGGACGTGCCAGCCACGGGGCAATGCCCACAGGTGAGCCCAGTGCGGCCAACCCCCTCCCGGCGCCTCTGACAATGTGGACAGTCGCTGTGTTCTCCCTCCTATATAGAGAAGAAATAAGGGGGTGTTCAGGAAAGCTGTTTTTCCTTGAAAATGCTCTTTTTATTGGTCTGTAAAAGAGCATGTGTGAGTGTGCACACTGCCTCGTGCAAATGCAGGCTCCAGGCAGCCTTGGGGGTTGGGGGGACAGCTGGGGGAGGTCCGCGTGCCTCCTGGGCTTCCTCCAGGCCTGCTGGTCTAGAGCTGCATCACAAACCATCCCT
>NW_006297021.1:5146601-5151046 GCF_000327345.1 Myotis davidii | reverse complement strand
CCTGCATCCACTGTACTCGTTGGGGTTAGATAGTTGCTGAACTCAAGGTCAAGAGTAGAGGACAGAGACCCCACCTCTTTTTAAAGAAAATATATTTCTATTGATTTCAGAGAGGAAGGGAGAGAGATAGATAGAAACATCAATGATGGGAGAGAAACATGGATCAGCTACCTCTTGCATGCCCCCTCCTGGGGATCAAGCCAGCAACCTGGGAATGTGCCCTTGGCTGGAATTGAACCCGGGACCCTTCAGTCCTCAGGCCAACGCTCTATCCAGAGCCAAACCGGCCGAGCGAGACCCCACCTCTTGATAGGGGTATCAGAGAACTAGGGACCAAGTTTTCAAACAGCACAGCTGGGATACCTGCTTTACCCACTCTCTCGCCCCCGTCCTCGTCCCCCTGGTTAACTCTCTGTCGCCATCCCTTAAAGTTGGGGCCCAGTGGGGACAGTCGCTAGACTTGAGTCAGAGGATATGGCCCCACGCCCCCTTTCTCCCCCCCTCTCCCCCGCGCTAGGACACTCCCCTGCGGTGCGGGCCAGCCTGCAGGGGGAAGGGGGGCTGCTGGGGTTTGCAGCACCCCTTCCAGAGGGTGGGGAGGAGGCCGGTATACACCTGGAGCTTTGGGGAGTTCCAGGCAGCCCGCACCTGCGTTGGGGACAGAGGGATTACCTGGTGAGGGGAGGGGGTCAGAGGAGCTGGCTAAGAGTCAGTGCTCCTGAGGCCCCGCCCAGGGCCTGCTAGGGGCCCAGCAGATTCCTGCCTCTGGTTGTCGGAGGTGGTTGTTAGCATTGGAATGAGCTGAAGCCTCTGTTTTTTGTTCTGTTGTTGTTCTTCAAAGTAACAGAAATGAGCAGCCACAGGCCCGGCCAGGCCAGCTTCTCCCTGTGAGGCCGGTGACGAGGAAGTGAGGCGTGCCAGCTCCGGGGACATCAGTCTCCAGCCAGAGCCACTAATCTCCCCGCAGCTGCTGCCAAGCCGCTGTGGGTAGCGAGTCTCGCTGGTCCCACACTAACGTGGAGCCCATGACCTTGCGTGACCCGGTCCCTCCCACAGCCATTCTGTAGAGAGGAGAAGGGCAGCCAGGCAGTGGGTGGCTCATCCCGACGCTGGCGGTGAGGTGATGAAGGGCTCGGCCCGCCTTGGGGATGCCGGGCGCTCGGGCGGCGACGTCTGCTGAGCCTTTCACGGCGGGCTGCTCTACCATCCCTTCACACTTTATGTTCCTCTGTTTTTATTGGTTCACAGTCAAGAAGAAAAATTATTCTGGCCCAGCCGGTGTGGCTCAGTGGTTGAGCGTCGACCTGTGAACCAGGAGGTCACGGTTTGAGTCCCAGTCAGGGCACATCCCTGGGTTGCGGGCTCCATCCCCATTGTGGGTGTGCAGGAGGCAGCCGATCCGTGATTCTCTCTCCTCATTGATGTTTCTCTCTCTCTCTCTCTTTCCCTTTCTCTCTGAAATCAATGAAAATATATATAAAAAAGAGAAACTGTTCTGAAAGACACATTGTAATATGACTGTCCCATTAAAAACAGAGGCCACATAATACTGTAAACTTTGAGTCTTGCTTACCTTCTCCTCCAAAGACCAGGTAACCATAGCAACGAAAGGCATGATCCTTAGGACTTATCAGGACAGACCACCCAGGCTTCATCTCCAAGGCCGAGGCTCTGGCTGCCCTGGCTGTGGCCCCTCCCACACCGCCCCTCCCCAAGGGTTTCCCTGGGGAAGGACAGAGGGTGAGGACTCCTCAACCTTTGCTTTGGTTCCACAGCTGTAGTCTCGCTTTCTGCAGGGCTTCAAGGGGAAAGCTCTCCGGAGGGAGGGAGGGAGGGGTGGAGGAAGGGAGAGGGGGAGGGAGGAAGGGAGGGAGAGAGGGAGCGATGACTAACATATTGCAGGTGATTAGCATCCCTGACCCCAGACATCAAATGCTACTTGTAATAACCAAAAGCAAACACCCCTCGGGCAGGTGCTGTGGAGAGCTGATAACAGACACTGCGCAGGCAGGCGGGAGGGGGTGCAGCAGACTCCCCACCGTCCTGGGAGTCCTCCAGGGCCAGACTGGGGCTGTGGGGATGCTCTGACATGAATCAGGGTCTCTCTCAGATGGCTGAGCTGTGGTCTACAAGCATCCAGCGAAACGCCGGTGCTCACAGGCACTCCACAAACAGCCGCGGATTCGTTGCCACGTCTGGCTTATGATCATTCGCCCCTTGAAGCCAGACCTTGACACCCTCTGTGTTGTGAGAGCCCGCGGTGGGCTTACTGTCAGGCCAGGCTGCTGATACGTGCTCGGGAATATTAGTCACAGTGGATGAGAGTGGTGGCTTCTTTGACACAGATGCAAACCTCCAGGAAGGGCGGCACACGCTCGGCTGCCCACCTCGGTGGCACTGGGAGAGGCCCGCGGATACAGCCTTACAATCGATCGCTTGTCCTTCTGTCGCTGGCACCTGAGCCTCGGGGCACTCGGGCCGCCGAGCAGGCGTGTGGGTGGACAGCAGCCTTTCCTGGCATCTGCAGCAGGGCTGGACTTGAAGACATGGGCATCTTGGTAACTATGCCCAAGGAGCAGCCAGGAGCCAGGCCCGGGCAGGCCAGGCCAGGCCGAAAGAGGGCGGGATAAGCCACCCACAGCAGCGGCTGGGAGTGACTTGAGCTGGCAGAGGGCTTGGGGCAGGGCTGGGGTCAGCGTGGGGTGTCCCTTCCCGGCCTCGGCTCCTGGAAGCTCCTGTTCCACCTGAAGCTGCCATCGCTCTCGCGCTGAGTGCAACATTAAGCCCAGTTTGTTCTAAAATTAAATACCTAAGAGGCGTGGAGGGTTGTGTTGTCAGTACAAGGTTTACCTTCCCCCAAGTCCAAATGGCAATTCCGTTTTAATTGGCCAGGGGTGTTACATAACCGAAAGCTGTGTTTTCTTCTTCTTTCCCAGGCAAGTGGGATTGGAATCAGTACATTCTGGCCGTTCCTCTTTCCAGGGGATGGAGTGATGAGACCCAAGGCGGGTTGCCTGCCCGGGTGTTAATGACTTTGCTAGAGGTCCCTGGGGGGTGAGGGGGGCAGTGGAAGCCCTGTGTGACGTCTGGACGCATCGATCGATAGGCGAATGTGGATTCCGAGGAAATGACGTGTCGAGCCCAGCTTGTCGCTCCCAAGTAGGATGAGGGCACCTGCCCTAGATGCCTGACCCTCTTCTCTGACCCCGTGGATCGGGGCGCCCCACCTGGCCCCTGGAAGTGTCAGCTAGGTGGGCGGGATGGTCAGGATTATAGAAATGGAACATGCATCATGTGTGAAGTTCAGTATTTCTTCCCAGATCCCAGGCCAACCTTGTCTTTGTCTCTTCCTTTGAATGAAAGAGACTTGGCTCTGAGTCTTGGCTCTGCACCGTATTCATTATGGAATCTTGGGGGGAATTTTGTAAACCGTCAAATTCTCATGTACACAAGCAGGGGTGTTAATTTCTACTCATCGGGCAGGTCAGCCTAAAGGCTCACGTACATAACGCACCGGCCAGGAGTCTGGCTCATAGTAGAGGCTCATGACTGGCAGTGAGATTGCTCTTTGGCCTCAGCCTTGGGCAGAGGAGGTGCTGCTGCCCCAGGGCCCCCAGGGGAACAGGGAAGTCTCAAAGGGCGCATTGTGATGGGGACACTGGAGGGAGCAGGTTCCTGCCGCTTCACAGGTCACTGGGATCTGCCCAGGACGCTGGGAGCGGAAGACAAGCCCTGGAGACAGCTGGATCAGGAAGCTGCCAAAGAGAGAAAGGGGGCCCTAGCTGGTGTGGCTCAGTGGATAGAGCATCAGCCTGTGGACTGGAGGGTCCCAGGTTCGATTCCAGCCAAAGGCACATGCCTGGGTTGCAGGTTTGATCCCCAGTAAGGGTGTGCAAGAGGCAGCTGATCAGTGTTACGCTCTCATCATGTTTCTCTCTTTCTCTCTCTCCCTCCCTCTCCCTTCCTCTTTCTCTAAAAATCAAAACACATTTTATTTTATTGCTTAAAGTATTACAAAGAGTATTACATATATCTCCTTTTTTTTTCTTTCCCCCAGGGGCCCTAGGAAGGGGCCGTGTTGCTCCAGCTGAATTGGCGCTTGTCATGGTGCCCAGCCCTCCGCTGTGGGTGCCTAATCATGACTGGTGACCGACGGATGGAATGAAGGGCTCTCCCAGCCTCCCCAGGACCCAGCGCTGCATTTCCTCTCCTCTGAGAAGCAGTGGGCATTTCACAGGGCACCAAGTCCCCTGAGTGAGTTTCCGAGTGTGCGTTTCTGAGGCGCTGCCTGCAATCCCTTCGGAAGTCACTCAGGTGCTCCCGGGGAGCAGCCCCGTGAGGGTGGGCAGTCCCAGGACAAGGTCTGAGGCAGCAGAAAGGTTTTCTGAGGGCCTGTCATGTGCAATTGAAGTGCGGTTTCCCTAAGGCAGTGGTCGGCCAACTGT
>NW_006297021.1:5144436-5146438 GCF_000327345.1 Myotis davidii | reverse complement strand
CCCGAGCCCCAGCTTGCTGACCACTGCCCTACGGCAGGCGTACGGCCTGCAAACTTCCAGAACCCAAACCACCACCCAAAGCCAGCTTCTCTGCCACGGGGGCCTTTGCACACGCCCTGTTGGTGGAATCCCCGCCCACTGTCCTCGCCCTGCTGGTGGGAGACTGGATTGCCTGGAGCCTTGGTTTCAAGACCCGGATGCAGTGGCTCCCTCGTTACCAACAGGGAACTGGATTCTGTTTTGTTTTCTTAGATGCATCCAAAGCCTGGATAAGGCCACAGCAGCATCTGAGGAAGGCTCTGCTAGAGAACAGGCCTGGTGAACAGTCAGATTTAAGTGACCGCCTAACGTTTTTATTCTATTTTATTTTTAATATATATTTATTGATTTCAGAGAGGAAGGGAGAGGGAGAGAGAGAAACATCAATGATGAGAGAGAATCATTGATCAGCTGCCTCCCGCACACACCCCAGGGGGATTGAGCCCACAACCTGGGCATGTGCTCTGACCTGGAATCCAACCGTGACCTCCGGGTTCACAGGTCAACGCTCAGCCACTGAGCCACGCTGGCCGGCCGCCTAACTTATTTTAAATAATTCCTTATGATAGCACATGCATACCTTAAGGGGCCATTACATAGGCCATTGCCAATTTTTGAAAATAGAAGCTTCTAAACAAGCTTACTAAAAATAGCTACTTGTAAGATGCAGTGGGGAGCCCGCACTTGAACGAGGGCCCTGAGTTGCCATCCCAGACTGGCACAGGCTGGGCGGACGTTAACATGGGGGAACCAAGGAGCCAACCAGGAAGGGACTGGGGAGCTGGCAGGTGACCCGGCAGAACTCCGTCTGCAAAAGCCAGGCACCCTGCTGGTGCGACTCAGAGGCTGAGCATCAGGAGGCTGCCAGTTCGATACCCAGTCAGGGCACATGCCCAGGTTGCAGGCTTGATCCCCGGTGGAGGGTGTGCAGGAGGCAGCCGGTCCATGTTTTCCTCTCTCTCCTTCTCTCTAAAAATCAATAAAAAAAATCTTAAAAAAAAGAAAAAGAAAAAAAAAAGTCAAGAGCTTTCCGGGGAGAGACTCACTGCTGGAAGCAGAACCTGATGAGGTTCCAAACACGGAGTGGGGGCTGTTCCCCCACTCTGTTCCCTGTCTCCTCCACACACACGTGTCTAGGCCACAGTGGTTCTCAGCCTTCCTGATGCCGCGACCCTTTAATACAGTTCCTCATGTTGTGGTGACCCCCAACCATAAAATTATTTCCGTTGCTACTTCATCACTGTAATGTTGCTCCTGTTATGAATCGTCATGTAAATATCTGATATGCAGGATGTATTTTCATTGTTCGCGACCCATAGGTTGAGAACCGCTGGTCTAGGGAGAAAGGAGAGAAGCTATGAGTCCAGAGAAAGGGAACACCTGTTTCAATTCACTCTGTGAGGTCCCGGGCGGGAGCTGCAGTGCTGGCTGAGACTTCTCCCGTCGGACAGTGTGCTGTCCCATAGGTCGGGAGCGGTGTGCTCTCCGGACATCAGTGACAGCGCTGGGGAGGAGCTGTCGGACTGGGGACCACCGGGCCTGGCAGCCCAGCGGGCAGTGCCACAGCTGGTGGTTTTCTGAGGGGCTAGCGGAGAGGAGCAGATGGGCTGGGTCTGCATTTAGCAGCAGGACACGTGTGAATCCTGTGTCTCCGGACGAGCCTTGCCTCTCCTCCTAACAACCTTGGTCAAAGGATCCACTTTCATGACCTTAAAAAGTACGACTACCTACTGTCTGAAAGCCTGGAGCCTGCAGGTCAGTAGCAAGGACTGTCATTGCTCTAAACCAGCGGTTCTCAACCTGGGGGTTCTGACCCCTTTGGTGGTTGAACGACCCTTTCACAGGGGTCGCCTAAGACCATCCTGCATATCAGATATTTACATGACGATTCATAACAGTAGCAACATGACAGTGATGAAGTAGCAACGAAAATCATTTTATGGTTGGGTCACAACATGAGGAA
>NW_006297021.1:5140243-5144420 GCF_000327345.1 Myotis davidii | reverse complement strand
GTATTAAAGGGCCAGGAGGTTGAGAACCACTGCGAGATGAACTGCTGGAGTGTTTAGTGTTTGTTTTCTACGGAGGGGATTCTCTTTCCTTTTCCCTTTACAAACTCTCCGACACTGAGAACCAGGGTCTTAACGGCAGCTCATTCCAGGAATTCCCCGCAGGTACCGAGAACCTGGAGCTGGCGTTAAAGAGACCATTAACACATTTCATACCGCTCAGGAGTTTTCTGTCTTTCGCGCGCCATCTGTTAGGACCGCTCACGAGTGTTCTCGTTTTTCACGCCCATGGAAAAAGGAGCGAATCTAGATACTTATGTAAATTTTGTTTGGTCCCTCTTCATAGAGGAAAATGTTTTATGCAGTACCATACGCTAAAAAAGTACTAGGAACTTTAATTGTTTAATTGTTTTTGTAAATAAAAATGTTATACTTATTGAAAAAACAACACCTAAAGTGCATTATGATGATTTAAATAACGTGCAGTTTGCCCAAAAACGTGCGGTCCCTGGCATATGTTTTAGAGATTTCTATGCGGTACGCAATGTGTTAAGAGCAGAGCAACGCTCGGCTCCGGGAGTGCCTGGCAATTTGTGTTCACGTTTACAGGGCGGTAATATATTATCTGTGTGGACTCGACACCGAAACATCTGTAAATTCACACGCAGTTAACCTCCTTCCGCTCCTTCCTTTCTTTACTTATTAAGTCAATTCAACACCTGGTATCACACGTAACGTTCTTCCAATAATTTTACCACAAGCCCTGAAAAAGGAAAATGAAAACAATGAAGGACTTGCCGAATTCTCATTTACTAGGAGGAACCTTGGCCGACTTTAGAGGTGGTGCTGGATGAGGTAAGTGACCAACACGTGAAAGAAAACGACCTTGTTGCCTTTTGTCCTCCGGAGTTAATGCCAATTTTGGGGGAGGGGATGGGTTCAAGGGGTGAGCTCTTTTCTTGCCCTAGAAAGTCACGGGCCATGGCTAAGGATTTCCAGGAGACAAGCGTGTGTGTGCACACGAACAAAGCTCATCCACAATGCACATCCACAACAAAGCTCATCCACAACTGCTTAACAGAGTGTGCACACATCGCAAAATTACGTATTGCTCAAGAATTCTTAAGCAAGAGTTCCCAACAAGTCCTAAGATCCAGCCCCTCCAGCAGCAGCTCAGGGCCTCCAGGTGCAGGCTGCCCCAGGGTCCCGGCATCTGGGGAGCCTCAAGATGGCACCCCAGCTCAATCCAGCTCAGGCGGCATGGTCTGCTTACCTCTCAGCTGTGGAGAGCGGCTACAGAGTTTGGACAGGTTCAAGCCAGGGGCTAATGAGAGGGCATGATTTTCTTGTGGCAATGCCGTGTGCAAGCCCCAGCACAACAATAGCCAAAGGCTATGGTCTAAGCTTGAACCTATGGTCCGAACCTGTGGCCCCACGTGACTGAGTGATCTGGGCTGCGAGAAGTGCAGCAAGTAAACAAAGCTTGATCAGGTGCATGTAACTGAGTAGATTGGGAACCCGAGAGAACGTTGTAACACACCCTTACTTTCCCTCCTGGAATCTGGCTATAAAATAAAGACTCGGCTCATAGACCATGGCGCTGTCGCTAGCTCTCCATCAGAGAGGGCAGCGTCCCACCCAGACTCAGCTTTCTTCTCTTGTCTGTCTTTTCTTAATCCCTCACCCCCCGCTCTCAGGCTCCCCGGACCTGGCTGTGCTGGCGGGGCACACTCAGCAGCAAGAACCAAGAGGATCTCAATTACACGGCGACGAGGAGATGAAAGTGGGTAAGTGGGTGGGCCTGTTGGGTTCAAAATAGCAAACCAATATAAAGGCTAGGGGAGTGCACACCGGGACATGTACATGAGTGTGTACAGCACCACTGTTCATCAGAGCCAAAACCTGTTAGCAACTCAAATGGCTAAATAACATTTGGTACACACACACATACACACACACACTCACACTCATACACTGAGTGGCCAGATTATTATGACCACCTGACGTTTGTAGGCAAATTAGCTATAATTTCACATCGAAGTTGCTAGAGGGCCAGACCATTATAAATAGGGAAGCAGGTTGTTTACCACAACAGTAGAAATGATTTTTTTCTGAAGATACGGTTCTTGTGGCTGTTGAATTCTATCAAATAGTTAAGAAAAAAATTATTATTTTTGAAAAGATAGTTGGAGGAAACACTTCTAACTCATTTTATGAAATCAGCATAGCCTTAATTATAACACTTAACAAGCATTACAAAAAAATTGGAGGCCACTATCTCATAAATACAGACACAGAAATCCTGGATAAGATATTAGCTTATCAAATCAAGTGATATATAAACAGAATAAATATCATGACCAGGTAGATTTTTGTTTCAGGAGTGCAAAGTTGATTTGACACTCAAAAATCACTTTTTAAAAAAAATATATATTTTATTGATTTTTTACAGAGAGGAAGGGAGAGGGATAGAGAGTTAGAAACATCGATGAGAGAGAAACATCTATCAGCTGCCTCCTGCACACCTCCTACTGGGGATGAGCCCGCAACCAAGGTACGTGCCCTTGGCCAGAATCGAACCTGAGACCTTTCAGTCCGTAGGCCGAGCTTCTATCCACTGAGCCAAACCGGTTAGGGCTCAAAAATCACTTTGTATAATTAATTATATTTATGGACTGGAAGACAGACCATGTGACCATTTTAATAGATGCAAAAATAGTATTTAGAAAAAATTCAACCCTCATGATAAAAACCAAAAACTACATGCCCAATAGGGAGAGAAGGGAACGGTCAGGCTGATAAAGAGAATATATAAAAAGCCTGGAGCTAACGTCATTCTTAATGGTGAAATAGGGCATGTTTTCCCCCAAGATCAGGGACAAAATAAGGATGTCCAACCGCTTCATTTCGATGCGCGGCCCCAGCCCGAGCAATAAGGTAAGAAAAAGAACAAAGGGCACAAAATCAGAAAGAGAAGGAAAATTATGTGCAAATGGTAGTTATTTGGGATGCGAATTACAAATAGTCCACGTGAACTTGGGCATAGCCGAGGATTTCAGTTGGAGGCTAGTGCGGCTCAGGCCTCCACGGCCCAGGGGCCGTGCGGCTGGGAGGGCCTTCTGTTACAGGGCTGCGTTGTGTTGCTCAGCTCCTGGCCATCATGGACACGGCACCTCCCATGATGACCGGCTCCAGGTAGCTGGTGTCGGTGTTGCGTTGAGTTGAGCTGGTGCCTGAGAACTGAGCTGGTGACCTGGAGGGCTGGGAGGAGCAGGGGAATCGCTGGTGAGGATCTGGGGCCTGGGCCACCCACAGTCCGCTCCTCCGCCCGTGGGGCACTTGCCCTGCCAACGAGCCACCCCTGGGCCAGCCCTCAGGTTTCAGCTGAGAAGACTTGCTCCTGGAAGGCTGTCCCGGACCCCGCATGGTGTCGGGGGCCCTGGCACCCTGAGTTCCTCCCGTCCTCCCGTGGTCATCGCACTGTCACCGTCTGTCATCTTCTCTGTGGCGCCACCCTGACTGTGAGGGCATGGTTGGCAACTGTACCCGGTGCTCAGAACAATTCCCAGCACACACGTGGGTCCCACCACGGCGCTGCGCGGAGGGTGAGCCCCCACCCACCACGAAGCCCCCGCCCTCCTCTGCTCTCCAGATGGGGGGTCGCGACCGACATGCCCATGGCCGCACAGATGGTGAGGCACAGGCTTGCCCCGGGCCCCCGACTGCTGTTTCTCGCCTTCATTGCCCTCTGGGCCTGTGGGCGAGGATGCCAACCGCGGGCCCTTGGAAATCAGTGAGCCAGCTTGTACCAGGGCTTGTCCTCCGCTTCTCTGCTATAGACCCAGGTCCGACTGCGCTTTGCTGGTGACCACAGGCCTGTGATGTGTATCTGACCTTCAGTGACTGCAGAGAGCGCGGATCCTGCGTCCTGATGTGACCGGAGCGAGACTGGCTTTCGCCAATTGCGGAACTGGCACTGGGCTGCTGCCAGCCGCGTGTGCCCTCACTGCGGCTGCACGTGTGCCCGGAGTGGTTAACAACGGGACATTTTTAAAGTCTAAAAATAAAGCCAACAAACAAATAATGAGGATTGTCAAGCTACAGTAACTCCCACACAATTGAATCTTTTTCAGAATCCCGACAATTTGTTTCCAACGCGGACCACAAACACTGAGCCACG
>NW_006297021.1:5130032-5140184 GCF_000327345.1 Myotis davidii | reverse complement strand
GCCCAGTGCTGGTCTGAGTGGCCCGCGTGCTGCCCGGTGTCGGCAGAGCCATGGCCACCGCGGGCCGGGCTTGGGCCTGTGTTGGCATCGACTTCCTTCCTTTGGGCCAGCCAGCCCGGCGGTTCCGGCAGACAAAGCCCCGGATTTCCCTGTCGGAGTGAGAGCACCAACAGCCGGTCATCCGTGAGACGTTCATTTACAAAATCACAAGGAGAAAATCCGTGATCCAGGAACTGTATTGAAATTAAAAATCGAGGCACTGCCTTTCGGGTGTGGCCCTGGGTGCCTAGAACAGCCTCTCTGTCGTCTCCCTGGCCCCAAAGCCAAGGATGTCTTGCGTGGAAAGAACAAAGCTCGACTGTGATGAAATCAGAGGGCGGCATCATGCTCCCACGGAAGGGAGAAGACTCGGGGAGAGCTGGTTCCACAGGGTGGCAGCCCCTGGGGTCAGGGTCAAGCTTCCTTTTCTCCATAGTGTCTTGGTGGGGTCTCAAGAGGTCTGACCACTTCCCAGCTTGTTACTGTGCTATGGGTTGTAACAGGGTGGGGAGAGCTAAAAAAAAAAAAAGCAAAAAATAAAAATAATAAAGGAGAAGGAGCAAGAGGAAGAAGAATAAGAATATTGTTGTGTGGAGGCGGGGAGACCTACCCGAGTCACGTGGCTTTGATTTCTCTGCCAATCCTCACTGAGCTTGCGGGGGGGGGGGGGGGGGGGGCGCCTCCAGCCCCACAGAAGGAACTCCAGCCTGGGCACCCACAGTTGCTTCCTGAGGTGCCTCTCAGCACAGAGGGGACAAGCTGGCATTTGTGAAAGGGCATCAACGAAGGAGGGCAAAATGGAAATAGCTGCAGGAAATACCAGTGTACGCGAAAGCCACATTTCCCAAGGACAGAATTCTGACCTTCACAGGGCAGTGCAGCACCGTGGGCACCAGGCTGTCCTGGTGAGATGGGTGCCCTGTTCGTCCAGGTCCCCCAGGAGCTGGTCTCCCCTTGGTATTGAGGGAAGCCCCTCCCAGGTGCTCTGCTCTTGAGGTTTGGTTTTGCAGGTGAGGGACTCACCATTTAGATTTTGAAGGTTGGTATCATGACCTAGTCACCTCTCAGCGGGACCTGGTAACCCCAGTTACCAGAAAATGACTTTCTGAGCCTGCAGGACCATGAATGTACCCGTGGCTGAAATATATAGAAAGTGATCTTCATACAATTAGGTACACACAGCGCACCCTCAGACACGAGGCCTTGCACAGACGAGGAGCTCAATATATATTAGCTGAGCAAATGAACGAATAGCACTTAATTTCCCAGATTACTTACAAAACAGAAATGATTGACATGCCTTGTAGCCCAGCAATCTCTCTATATAAAAACCTAAGTGACAGTTACAACCGAACAACTGGAATGACCGGAACGACCAGTTGACCAGTCATTATGACATGCAGTGACCACCAGGGGGCAGATGCTCGACACAAGAGCTGCCCCCTGGTGGTCAGTGCGCTCCCACAGCCAACCTCCCATGGCCAGCCAATCTCCACCGGTCCCTCCCCTGGGTCAGCAAACCTTTTGCAGCCCCTCCTCTGAACCCTCCCCCCGTCCGGCAGGCCCTGTCTGGCAGGCCCTGTCTGGCAGCCAGCAGGCCATGGCCTGCCCGGCCCTGATCGGCCCTGATCGCCAGCCAGGCCTAGGGACCCCACCCATGCACAAATTTTGTGCACCGGGCCTCTAGTGGTTAAATAAACCTGTTGTGGGATTTACTAACAGTGCCCAGGTTCTTCTAGACGGGATCCTTACCCAAGTCCTATATCCTTTTTATTCCCCCTTTCCATCCACCCGATGCCTTCTGTGTGGATGCATCGTGTGCAGAAAGAGTGAAGCACAGGCATGCATTGGGGAGAAGGCCTCATCCGAGCTCTCCAAAGCCGTGGTGGGCGATCAGGGTGAGGAGGGCTCAGAGCAGCGCCTGCAGGGATGGAAACACGGGGCTGCGGGCCCCGGAGCACGGCGGAGGCAGGGAGGCTCGGGCCACGGAGGCTTGCAGGGACCATCCTCAACTTCTGAGCAACTTGCCTGAGGCATGAAATGTAAGCATGTCGATGGGAAATTGGGCCGTTAGCGTTCTGAAGCCACAGACATGTGAGGGTAAGGTTGCTAAGTGTCTTTTTACGAATGGGCAGGACAACAAAAAGGTAACCAGAAACCTGTGTACATAATTGCTATGACCACGACCAGAGGTTTAGCCTTTGCGGTTGGCCAGGATTGAAAAGCATGTGGGTTCACAGAGGTGCCACGGAAGTGAGGACGGGCGCAGGTGCTTGCAAACCCGCTGGTAGAAGGCGACATTCACACAGGTTTCTGGGGACACAGCTGGCGGAGGTGTAGCAGGAGCCTTTTGAAAAGCACATCTCCGTAACAGTGGTTCTCAACCTGTGGGTCGCGACCCCTTTGGCGGTCGAATGACCCTTTCACAGGGGTCGCCTAAGACCATCCTGCATATCAGATATTTACATGACGATTCATGACAGTAGCAACATTACAGTTATGAAGTAGCAACGAAAATAATTTTATGGTTGGGTCATAACATGAGGAACTCTATTTAAAGGGCCAAAAAGTTGAGAACCAGTGCCTTAGAACCAAGTTACTCCATACTTCCCCTGTGAAACCACTCATCCCACTTTATTTGGGTTCTTTGTCGAATACTGAAGTTCTCTACCAGATTGACAACTCTGAGGGTGGGACCGTCTTGATCATCGCTGTGTTCCCCCCAGCCACGGAGATGTGCAGCCCGGCTGGCGTGGCTCAGTGGTTGAGTATCAACCTATGCCTGGGTTGCGGGCTCAATCCCCAGTGGGGGGTGTGCGGGAGGCAGCTGATCAACGATTCTCATCATTGATGTTTCTCTCTCCCATCCTCTCTGAAATAAAAAAAGATATTAAAAAACAAAAAAACCAGAGATGTGCATTACTAGGCACTCAATACATGTGTTAATGAATTCGTGAATACCTCCCATTTCTATTGTGAATCCCCAGGAAACAATCGGATGAGTGTGCAAACATGTTGGTACAAGACCTTTTATCTCTTTATGGCTTCTAAAAATGATAGCTTGGTTAGATAAATTAAGGGAATCTACCCAATAGAATAATAGGCAACTACTCAAAATCATGCCCTGCATTTATTGACATGAAAAATATTCACGATACAGAGCTATTGAAAAAATAAAACCAATTACACAACTGTACACTGTTATAGAATTTTTATAAAAGAAAAAACACCTGTGTGGTAGGAAATGAGGTATTTTTATTTTTTCTCTAGGTTTCTGTATTGTCTGACATAAAAAGAAATTTCGCTTAAAAATTCCTTTATAGTGTGAAGAGCCAATGAAACCACTTCCATTTGAAAACAATGCAATGGTTCATTTGCATGAGGCCTTTCTCCATATACGGGCACTTATGTGTGGCATTTGTGAAAGGAGGAAAAATGGATCCAATTAGAGAACACGAGAAGCTAGCACCTCATTAATGGAAGGAATTAAAAAGCAGGCACCGAGTCCAGTCACGGCTCTCTCCAGGAGAGAGACAGAAAAGGCATCTGTTCAAAGCCACAGAAATCAGAATGCCTCGTGGGCCATCAGTTGACTTGGTGCCCCGTGAGGACTCAGAACGGCAATTAGTTCCTTTTGGGGGTAAAGAATGATAGATGATAGGGGTGGGTATAGACTAAGCTATCTCTATATTTAAAAGGTAAGTGACCGTCCAACCGTCTGACCATCTGACCAGCCAGTACATATGACGCACACTGACCACCAGGGGGCAGATGCTCAACCCAGGAGCTGCTGAGATGCAGTGACTTGGCAGTAGCGGTTCTCAGGTGATGAACCCCGAAACTAGAGTGGAGGGAGCCTGATTCCTCACGGGGCCACGCAGTTCCACCTGCAGCCGTGGGTTACGTTGTTGCTGGGGCACTGTCGGCCCCAGATCTGACCGGCCGTATGTCCGACTCGCACTGGTGATTTAGAAATAAACATTGACTTGTGCATGTGTGATACAGATAAAGCTCTCGCTGGCACCAATCACGTGTGTGTGTTTCGATCTGTCATTGTTGATCATGAATTTGGTTGACACTTCTATTATAGAGAAAGGGCGAATAGCGATATTAAAATATTTCTTCTCATTAATTTCCTTTCAATGTGCATGAATCCGTGCACCGGGCCACTAGTAGACAGTAAGCCCCACTTGTCCCTATTGCTCCTACTCAGACACAATACCTTAGAGAAAAGTCCCCTCCCTCCAGTCCAGACATCCTCAGACTGAAATTGCTCCGGGTCCCCCCGAGTGCCCCAGCCACAACCCCCGTGCACTGATCAGACCCAGGCTCTGAGGGTCAGCCACTCAGGCTGGGTGGGAGGGACTGAGGGGTGACAGGAAGAAGGGCAGGAGACAGCTTGGGAGGTGAGGTGGCCGCTGGGCTGCAGCAGGGCTTCCCTCTGGTTTCTGTGGAGAGCATGGCTGTGGGATGCCACTCTGGGAAAGGGCAGAGGGCGGACCTGCAGACCATGGCCTTGGGCATTGCTAGGGCCTCTGCCCCCAGAGCATACTGGGCTTAGCAGGCCCAGGCGTTCGCTTTCCTGTGGAAGGTGAGAGGGAAGGAGGGAGGGAAGGAAAGAGGGAGGAAGGGCCAGGAGGACACACAGACTTGGCTACTGAAAAGGTGAGAGTCAGACGTGATGGAAGAAGAGCCGTGGCTCATGGTTAAGTCGCACCTGAGGGTGGGGTGGTCTTTAGGATGGTGGGCTGTATTTTCAACTTTAAAAAAATATATACATATTTTTTATTGATTTCAGAGAGGAAGGGAGAGAGATAGAAACATCATTGATGAGGGAGAAGCATTGATCGGCTGCCTCCTGCACATCTCCTCCTGGGGATCAAGCCTGCAACTCAGGCATGTGACCTTGACCGGGAATTGAACCTGGATCTCCTGGTCCATGCTCAACCACTGAGTCACACCAGCTGGGTTTATTTTCACCTTTTTTTTTTTTTTTAGTTAAGCCTCACCTGAGGATATTTTTCCATTCATTTTTAGGGAGAGTGGAAGAGAGAGGGAAAGACAGAGAGAAACATCCATGTGAGAGAAACACATCGATTGGTTGCCTCCTGCACACGCCCTGACCAGGGCCCTGGCCGGGGAGAAGCCTGCAACCGAGGTACGTGCCCTTGACCGGAATTGAACCCGGAACCCAAAATGGCTAGAGCTATTTTCAACTTTCATTTCAACATCTTTTCCCTGTAGCCTGATCTCGTTTAGGTCTTGGATGCATGCTTATCTTCCTGTCTGCAGGACTTGGATTTTTGTGAATGAACACATTTCTACCTTGGACGTTTTCTGAGGCATCACTGAATGCAATACCTTGGGGTGTTACACAGCCTGCGAGGCCCCACAGTGGCCTCAGGGAGGCCCCCAGTCCCAGCTCCTTTCAGTTCGCGCCCAGCGTCTCATGGTGCAGGCCTGCTCGCGGAACTTGAAAGAGGCAGTGAGTTTCCAACAGACATGTTTTCGTTTCGGACAGAATCGTGTTTTAAGCACTGGAGAATGACTGAGGTTTCAGCAAAGGTTATGGAATGAGGTCACTGTAACGCAATTCCCACAATCTCCCCACAAAGGCCTCCTAATGAGAGGCTGTCTAAGCATTACCGAGTTGCTCGCTTTTTATTTTTTTCCTGATTTGCCCAGATAGCCGGCGATGACGAACCGGACTCCGCTGATTTTATCACCAAGAGGTCAGCGCAGTGAGAGGTCCCAGGGCTGCGGCCCAGGAAAGGCCATCACTCACTCCAGATAAGGTCAATGTCAGGAGGAAAATCACAAACTCTGTAGTTAGGACAGCCCTCCTGCGGGGGTGGACGTCCCTTTTCAGGCATGTCCTTTAACCAGTCTCCCAAACAATGCGTTCTCTATTGGCCGGGTTTGCCGCCTTCATCCCAGACAATAATGGCCATTCACTGGCTCAGGCCCACACCGCCTCCTCCCGCCACCAAAATCCCTCCGTCCGTGGGCATCACCCTCTCCCTGACCTAAACCTTCGTTACGACCCGATTCAGACAAGCTCCTGAGGGCCGGAGGAGGGGCGGCACTTGGTCTTCTCTCCTTTGAGATGCTTTCCCACCCGAGGAAGCTCCAGTCACCGTGCAGGACGGGAATTCTTTCTGCCCTCACGTTCACCATGACGGCTTTGAATTTAGTAGCAACACCTGGGAGCTCTCTGTCTCTGCGTTTCTGTCTTTATCCAGCAGGTTGCTTAGAACTGCTGCTAGGAATTAGGTTCCTCTGATCCTGTTGGCCCTGGAGGCAGGGCTCTGACGCCTGCCCATCATTCCAGAGGGCACCTGTCCATCAGAAAGCCGTAGCTGTGGCCCGAGCCAGTTTGGCTTAGTGGATAGCGCATTGGTCTGCGGACCAAAGGGTCCCGGGTTCGATTCTAGTCAAGGGCACATACCTCGGTTGCAGGCTCCTCCCCGGCCCGGGCCCTGGTTGGGGCTCGTGCAGGAAGCCACCAATCAACGTGTTTCTCTCACATGGATGTTTCTCTCTGTCTTTCCCTCTCTTTTCCACTCTCCCTAAAAACCAACGGGAAACTATCCTCGGGTGAGGATTGAACAAAGAAAGTGGTAGCTGTTCTGGAATGGGCATCCTCAATGCATTTCAACGTGCCCTCTTGAATGTGTTTCTTCTGTTTCTGAATCCCAGTATCTTCCTCTCATTTCCTCTCTTGGGCACTTCCCCCTTTCTGGCACCCCTGACCTTTGACCCCTGGAGAAGTCAGCAGAGAGGATCTGAGCAGCGGGGCACTGTGCTCTGGGTCCCCTCACCCCCAACTTCCCAGGGCCCGGCTGTCACCGCTGACCCCAGGACAGAGCCCCTCTTCCATCTTTTGCCCTTTCTCTTAGAAGCTGAGCGAGCACCTGACTCCCATTTTCCTGCAAGCAGGTGGGGTCCCCTCCCACGAAGCTTAGAACTCTCACTGTCTGTTCCCACGGACTTGGAGGGGCTCCTTCCAGCCTCACCGTGAATGATTCCCCATCTTGCTCACTTGCTTCAAAGGGCTGTGCGGGTAGTTGGTGGTTCAGTACAGAGCGGAAAGCCATTCAACTTGAGCCTGAGGGATGGGAGGTGATGCAGGTGAGGCAGAGGCAAAGGAGAACCCAGAGCCCGGAGCCAGGAGGGAGGGGCTTGCTGGCAGGGTGAGGTCACTGGGTCTAGTCCGCCCTGTGGGGTGCCAGTCTGGAGCTCCGTGTGTGTGTGTGTGTGTGTGTGTGTGACAATGCACTTGCTTTTTACAAATTTATTTTTATTGATTTCAGAGAAGAAGGGAGAGGGAGAGAGAGACACATCAATGAGAGAGAATCATTGATTGGCTGCCTCCTGCACGCCCCCTAGTGGGGATCCTGCAACCTGGGCATGTGCTTTGACCTGGAATCAAACCATGACCTTCTGGTTCATACGTCGATGCTCAATCACTGAGTCTCATGGCTGGGCTGTGCCTTCAGTTTTCATTCCACTTTCAAGAAACCAAGAGTGGAATTGGCGGGCGCTGCGTCCAGGTGTGGCTCATGCACAAAAGTCAGATGCTCTGGTCACGTGACCTGTTCTCATAGAAGAGCCTGGCCGGAGGTCGCAGGGTGAGCGCGTGAATGGATCTTGATGTCTTCCAGAGTAAAGTCATGGCATTAGGTGGCCCTGTACTACTTCCCATGATCCCCACTTTAAGAGGCTGTTTTCATTAGGGGACTGGCTACCCACGCTGACGGTGTCTGGTGAGAGGGCGCCCGTGCAGCTCAGCCGGTCACAGGCCCGTGACCTCCCTCCAGCACAGGACTGCACATGTCCCGGCCGCAGGCTCGCGTGCGTCCCCCTTAACCGTCCTTGGCCGTCACTGGCCTCTGAGTCAAGCCCGCACAAGACATTCCCCGGGGCCAGGCAGGTCACAGGAATGCATACAGTGGATGAGTTGTAGGAAAACCCCTACGGATACGCGTTGTTTTCATTTTAAATGTTCAGACGGACTCCTTACACCTACGTGCAAATACGCATTTTCTTTCCCTTTTTAGATCGAAGCATGTGCCCCCCCACGTAGCTCCTGTTTTCCCACTTTGGCTGAAGACACAGGGCCCAGCAGGGGCAGAGCTCGGTTCTGTGGGGCCGGAAGCAGATACGGTTCTGAGGGTTTATTGAGGAAGAGAATTGCACTCGGAAGCCATACTCATGAGCAAGTCAAGTGCACGTTTTAAATTAATTTTTTAAAAATATTTATATTGACTTCAGAGAGGAAGTGGGAGGAGAGAGAGATAGAAACATCAATGATGAGAGAGAATCACTGACCGGCTGCTTCCTGCAGGTCCCACACTGAGAATGGAGCCTGCAACCTGAGCATGCGCCCTGACCGGATATTGAACCCGTGACCTCCTGGCCCAGAGGTCGACACTCAACCCCTGAGCCACGCCGGCCGGGCTCAAGTGCATTTTCAATTGTTCTTTGTTGTGTGGAGCTGCACAGATGTGACATGAGGCAACAGCTGAAGTCCCTTGGCTCCCTGACGAATTGTGCAGCTCGGTCACTGGGAATGCTTATTTCTCTGGGTTATTTCTCTGCGTTCGAACAGCTCTCCATGTTGTTTCATCTGGAACTGTCAGACGTCATTACGACATAGGATGCATCAGACACACCAACACCAGACAGGACATGCTGGGTGCATCGTGCACGTGACCTCACACCCCGATGCCCTTTCTGTGTGAAGAACTGGGGCAGATGTGTGCCCCCAGACAGGAACCGGAAAATTCTATCTCACGGCACTTTCCCCCAAAGAGAAACACAACCCGTTCACAAGGGTGTGCTATGCGTTATGAACTATGTTTCCAGCAGGAGGGACCTTGCACCCTGACAGGGCGCCAATGAGAACTGATCCCCGGCTGGTAACGAGCGTCTGAGATCAGAAGGCTTCCCAGGCCTGCTCTGGCTCATACATTTCCCACCTGGTTCCCTCACGCTGCCGCCTGTTTCCGGTGCCGCCTAAAATGATGAAGCACGGACGCTTTTCTGGTTGAAATGAAGAGTACAGTCGCCGTGGAGGGAGGGTTTGGTGTCAGACGAGGGGCGGCGGAGGGAGCTGTGAGATGTCACTCAGGTCCAAAGCCCCGCTGATGGCAGCCCCGGGCAGGGCCCTCGGCCAGCATAAACACTTCTGAATCCGCAGCAGAAGCCAGGGATCTCTTTTTAAAGATGTGGACCCTCAGCAACTTTAAATGTTGTCTCGGTTGGAACGAAATGCCAAGCAAGGCCGAGAGAACACAGCAGGAGCGTCTCTGGGCTCCTGGTTGGCAAATTCTCAGGCGCGTGGCCATGAGTCCTGATGCACGCAGCGGACTCATCACGTGGGAGGCGCCGATAGCCGGCGTGGCAATTCTGCACACCGAGGATCGATTAGAGCCTGAGTAGCTGATGGTGGGGTTAGCCACACGCCCAGCACACAATAGGCTACCATTACCTAAGGCCCAGGTGGTGGCAGGTGCTTGCATATGTTATTTCATCTAATCCAGTGGTTCTCAACCTTGGCTGCACATTAGAATCACCTGGGAATCTTTTTAAAATCCTGATTTCTGGGCCTCATCCCCCAGAAATTCTGTGTCTTTGTTATGGGGTGAGGCCACAACATTAGTAACAAAGAAACAGAATTTCCAGAGGATGAGGCCTGGAAATCAGGATTTTAAAAAGATTCCCAGGTGATTCTAATGTGCAGCCAAGGTTGAGAACCACTGGTCTAATCCCTCAACCACCTGAACGGAGCGCCAGTAATATCTCCACGTTACCGCAAGCCGAGGCTCGGGGGGCCGAGCAGAGCTGCGCAGACGTGGGCTGGAGCACCCAGGGCCCTGCGCCCGGGTCAGACGTGAAAATGCAAATGACGGTGGCCGGACCGCAGGTACAAATCGATCCCTGGCCCACGGCAGCCCGGCCAGGAAGCCAGCTGCTCCCTCTGAGTCAGACTGGCCTGGGAGCCACACAGTAACCCAGGACAGCAGTCCACAGGCGGGGGCTCCATGAATCACTGACAGCTTTGTCTCTGATTCTGACTGAGGACCAGCCAGGGGAAGCCCAGTGTGCCGC
>NW_006297021.1:5123417-5128145 GCF_000327345.1 Myotis davidii | reverse complement strand
CCCGCACCCCTCACCTGCCCGCACCCCTCACCCACTTCCAGTTAGCCCACCTGCACCTCCCAGCCAGCAGCCTCACTCAGGCCCCGAGGACCTCCCTCCCTCTCCTCTGTGGCCATGTGGCGAGTCCCACCACAGTGCCAGTCCCGGTGCTGAGTCCCTCGCCTGTTCTCCATTTACTTCCATGGGCCTCAGGGGTGAAGCTGGATGGTTTGAAATTCTAATCCTACCCAGTAAAAAGGAAAATGTAGAAATCATGAAGAAATTTCGTGATTGAAAAAAAACCTGATAAAAAATAAACAAGGAACAAACCTTCTCTCTCTCTCTCTCTCTCTCTCTCTCTATATATATATATATATATAGTCCCAAAAAATGTATATACACTTTAACAGCTGATAGCTCAATTTTGAGAATGAAATGTGTTTTAATAAACACTGCCTTTATAATTATTCAGTGTGTGCATACATTTTGGGGACCCTGTAAATAGGGTATTAAAAAATGTATAGGCGAATTGTATCTGGCATATGAATTATCTACATCAAAACCGAAGTGACTGAATGACCTGTCGACCAGTTGCTATGACATGCAGTAACCACCAGGGGGCAGACGCTCAATGCAGGAGCTGCCCCCTGGTGGTCAGTGCGCTCCCATAGCCAACCTCCCACAGCCAACCTGCCACGGCTGGCCAACCTCCTGTGGTCCCTCCCCCTGGCCAGCTGGCCCCCACAATTGGCCTTGATCGCCAGCCGGGCCTAGGGACCCCACCCATGCACAAATTTGTGCACGGGGCCTCTAGTAGCTTAATAAAGCTGTTAACAATGAAAGTCTTTGGATTGGACTCTAATTCAATGAAGACGAGAGAATTGGTGTTGGCTGTTTGCGGAAGGCCCAAGTGTGCAACCAGGATTGGTGCCCATGAGCTTCTGAGTGGGTAGCCCCTAAATATCCTAAATGTTAGGGTGCTGCTCACTCACTTCCCTGTGCGTGATGGCTTCATATCCGGCATAGCAGATGCCAGCCCCGCTGGCCCAACTGCCTTGGGGGAGGGGGACGTGCTGGCATTCTAATTCACACGGAAACCCTCCTGCCTCCCCTGTCAGTTCCCGCCGGGCTCTGTGTGAGGCAGAAATGCCATGAGCATTTGGCTTGCCGGCCCATGGGGCTCGGAGAAAGAGACCTGTGTGTCTGGTGGGAGGCGGGGGGGCAGGACCCGTGGGGTCAGAGACCAAGCGATTCACACACACAGCCTCAGTCCTTCCTTCCTTCCCGGTTGTCTCGTCTGTAGACGACGTCCCTGCTTTAAAGCCATGCTTACACTCAGAGCGCGCATGCTGCTTTTCTATGCCCTCGTGGCTGAAATATCCAGCTCTGGACGCCTCCACGTGGACCCGTAGCCGCTTCCCTTACTGTTGTGTGTCTGGGCCACGTCCAGTTTTAGTCTGTTAGATTGCAGCTGCGGTGTGTGTATTTGTACATGTTAGGTGATGATTGTTTTCCTTTTGGAATGATTTTCTTGTACTGTATTCCCCAGAGTGGAATTACTGGGTCACATAGTTCTGTGCTTTATTCTTTTAAAAAAAAATTGTGCTGGCTTAATAGTCGGGAGGTTAAGTGACATTTCTGTCATCGCTGGGGGGCTGAAATCTATCAGCTTGACGTGGGCCAGATGCCCAGCCTGTGTCAGGATCCCAGCAGGAAAGAACGCAGCAAGCTGCGCCGGGAGGAGCGGGGTCGCCTTGGAGCAGCCCCGCCCGTGCCCCGTGTCCTTGTGTCACCTGTGCGAGCCACACGGTTGGAGCCTCGTCAATGAGGACTCCATGCACTTTTGTCCTGAGTGGGAGAGTCCAAGAATTCTTTTTTTCTAAATGTATTCTTACTGATTTTAGAGAGAAAGGAAAGGAGAGGGAGAGAGAAACATCAATGAGGAGAAACATGGATCAGCTGCCTCCTGCACGCCCCCTGCTGGGGATCAAGTCTGCAACCTGGGCATGTGCCCTGACCTGGAACAGAACCGGCAATCTCTCCGTGTGTGGGACGATATTCAACCAACTGAGCCACACTGGCCAGGGCACTCCAAGAATCCTTGATACTGGTGGGGGAATAGATGACAGATGGACACGATAGATGATGGATCGATGGATGGATGGATGGATGGATGGATGGATGGATGGATGGAAGGATGGATGGATGGATGGATGGATGGATGGAAGGATGGAAGGATGGAAGGATGGAAGGATGGAAGGATAGATGGAAGGATGGATGGATGGAAGGATGGATGGATAAATGGAAGGATGAGTGGATGGATGATGAGTGGATGGATGGATGGATGGATGGAAGGATGGATGGATGGAAGGATGGAAGGATGGATGGAAGGATGGAAGGATGGATGGATGGGTGGAAGGATGGAAGGATGGATGGATGGATGGATGAAAGGATGAATGGATGAGTGGATGGATGGATGGATGGATGGGTGGGTGGGTGGATGAATGAAAAGATTCGGGGCAGATGCGAAGTTTTTCACATTTACAATCTCTTAAATCAAGTTTTCTCTTCTTAGGAATAAAATTTTCCTTCCAGCTGGGAATGATGGAAATCTCTGTTGATAACTATAGCCCTTCTCCCAAAGCAGGATCCAGGGGAACGTGGCACGAAACACTGAGTCTGGGTGCAGCCTCCCGGCCTCAGCCCCAGGTGGAGCAGGTGGGCCGGTGGCCAGAGGAACCACAGTGGATGACTAGGGTATCAGATCCCCTTAATCTAAAGGCAAGTGAGACAGTCCCACAAAACAGCCATGGGGCACAGCGTGAGAGGGGCAGGCGGTGAGGGAACCTTTGCTCGTGTCTGAGGAGAAAGACCAGGTTTCACAGGCAGGCACGCCGAGCCAAGGCCGCCTGCCAAGCCTTCCTCCATGGCACCACCTGGGTTCAGGAGAACCCAGGTGCATGAAGACTCCGGGGAAGGCACCCGCTTTGCCCAGCGTGCAGTAACTGATACCCAGCGCAGAGAAAGCAGATCCACGCCATCCAAAGACAAAATACAAATAGTAGCTCATTTATGGAGAGCCTCCCACGTGCGCCCCGGTCTCCATCTTTATCCCACTCCTCCGCCCCCGCCCCGTGCGTGCTGGCCTGCAGTTGCAACGATCCCTATTTTACAGGCCGGGAGATGGGGGCTCAGAGACGTGATTCCAGGGCGCAGGCGCTTCCATTTCCTTGAAATAACCTTTGATTCATGGAAGAGTCCATTCTCTTTTGGGGGAAGTGACTGCCAGCTTGGGTCTCCGGCTCAGATCTCTCAGCACTGGGTGCCTTCCTCCAGCGCCTACTCATTGGTGTGCAGATGACAGGGTCTCGAGTGTCACTCAACCCAGAGGCTGCTGCTTCTCATCCTTCTCTCTTCTCGGTCTCCCCATTTCGTCCACGTTGCCCCTGCGACAGGCCGAGCCTCTCTGGGTGGATGGACGTGCTCTTTGGTTATCATTATTGTTGTTGTTGTTTTTGAGCATCTCCTAGATAAGATTGAAGTTTCTCTTCGGGCACCCCCACACCAGCCCGCGGCCTGCTCCAGGCAATGCAGCGCGTGGGAACCTGGAGAAGGAAGGGTTCCCTCTGCGCCTGCGGGAAGAATCCAGCCGTATACAAGCCAGACCCCCGAGCAGTTTGGGGAGCCCTACTCTTCACTGGTGTGTGCTCAGTAAACCTCTTCTTTCTGAACCTGTTTTGCCTCCTCTATTGAATTCTACCTTAGGGTGGGGGTGGGGGGGGACCAGAACCCTGCACCAGTGACACCCAGAGGCTACAGTCTAGGTCCCGAGTGTCACCGCCCGCTCCTCACCCCAACCCCAGCCCTTAGCAGGACTTAAGAAAGCACCTGATTCTCCCATTCCCCATCACCTCCACCAATCCCGCCAGGCCGAGCAACATCACCTCCGTGCGCTATCCACTCCCGGCAGCCACGGCCCTGTCAGCGCTCCAGGCTGCAGAAGGGAAGCAAGTCAGTGCCACCCCAGCCCTGTCTCCGCCCTTCGGCCTGGCCTTGCCTCGTCCCACGTCACCTTGCTCACAGGTCTCCTCTACCACCCCCGTCCCCCTTTGCCTGGTTCCCCAAACCTGTCGAGCATGTTCCCATCTGGCTTCGAACTCACAGCCCCTCTGCCTGAAAGGGTCCCCAGGTCTTGGGTGGACTTTGTTGGTCCCATGGTCCTTTCTCAGAGACCTAGAGCATCCTTCAAAAACTCATTGGAATTGGGGATTTTATTGTTCTTTCATGTTCACTTTTTTATTATCAATCTCCCTACCTCTAACCCCTGGGCCTAGCATGGTGTCCATACATAGTAGCTGCTCAATAAATCGTTGTTGAATAACTGAGTGAATGTGATCCCAGCTTGCTTTTCTAGTGTCACTCCTGTCAGCCCTCTGCCCACCTCATCGTCCCTCTAGCCACTCACCAGGGTCCTGGAAGAGGGTCCCTCCCTCCCAGGGCTCTGGCCCTGCTGCTGTGACCTCTACCTGGAGTCACGTCCCCCACTTCTCTCTGCCCCTCCCCGGATCCTAGCACAGTCCCCAGCTCATGGCAGGGGTTCAGTGAATGTTTGCAGTACATGTCTCTCTCCCAGAGAAAAGACAGCTACTCTGAGAGGAATAGTCAGTGCCCTGACTGGGAATTGAACCGTGACCTGGTTGAAGCTCAACCACTACTCTGAAGGCGGGGGTGCCAGCCGGCCATGCATTC
>NW_006297021.1:5123030-5123383 GCF_000327345.1 Myotis davidii | reverse complement strand
GAGCCCGGAGTCCGGCTCGGCTCCCTGTGCAGTGAGGCCGCGGTCGGTGGTGTCTGCGGCGCTGGCTGCCTCGGCTTCCCATCCGGTGCCAAAGCTGTCACCACGTTACCGTGATCTTCCCTCCTGTTAACTGGAAATGAACTGAGCCACCAGGGCTGTGAGCCTAGGTTAATATTTAGAAAGGATTTACGAAGAAAAGTCAGTTAATCCTGAGAGAGAGAGGGCTTTTCACTTCTATTTGTGCAGTGGGCAGCCCGCGCTCCTTCCTGGAGGCCCTGCTGGGCCCGCCTGCCCAACCTCCAGGCCTCCGCGTGGCAGCCCGTCACGGGCGATGGCTCGGCCTGTCTTGGTTC
>NW_006297021.1:5121331-5122965 GCF_000327345.1 Myotis davidii | reverse complement strand
GTGGAGACGAACTGGAGAGGCGGCGTGGCAGTGGCCAAAGATGGCCTTTTACAGCCTACCATGATCGCATGATGTGCCCCCAGATGCTCTGCCAGCCGCGGCTCAGCCTCGGGCTGTGGAGAGAGGGTGGCTGGCTCCCCCACCCCCTTCTCACCCACTCACCTCTGCATCTTCGCTGCTTTGCTCAGGTGACCTTTCTGAAACATGGACGTGATCCCTCATGCCTTTCTGTTCCAGTCTCCAAACACTAGCCGCTGCATAATGCTCAGGCCTCCCAACATTTAAGACGTTGGTGTTTTAAAAAAATTGTTTTTAAATCCAGTCCTTACCAATGACTTGAATTGCCCAGTTTGATATTATAAGTGCGAGGCCGTCCATTAGCTGAGTGGCCCTGAGACTTTGGTCAAAGGGTTTTGGGGAGAGGGGCAAACAAATCCAGGCCTTGCCCACTGGAGTGAGCAAGGAAAAATGGGGGGAGAGGGGAGCATCATGAGACTAAGGAAACATGTCAGCAAATACAGCGAACGCTGCCCTGCAAACCGCAGCAGGTGCCCGGAGACGCGTGGCCAGGGCTTCCTGCGCGGGGACCTGGGAAGTCAGCTCCCGAAAGCAGCTCCTGCTGACCTGGCGCGTCTTGTTCAGACATTCTGGGGGAGAACGGACTAAAGCAAGTTATCTCTTCTTTCATAACATTTACTGTTTCTTACAAGAATCCTACATGCTTTGTAGGAAGTTTGGGCAATATAGTAAAAATGGGGGGGGGTCATCTGTCTCTGGCACCCCGAGAAGATCAGGGGAAGCACCAGCGGCCTGTCTTCCCCTGTCCATCTTCTGGGGCAGGACAGGCTTGTTTGCCAACTGGAGATGTTCTTGGTGGTTGAGTTCATTCTTTGAGGTCCCCTGGCCAGGCTCACACACACCAGGATGGCCACCAAAGGCCATGGGAACCCACTTCTGCGTGCGTGGGCATTCTACATTCACACTCGCCATCACCTAGACACACTACATTCCCCCTCGCCATCACCTAGACACACTACATTCCCCCTCGCCATCACCTAGACACACTACATTCCCCCTCGCCATCACCTAGACACACTACATTCCCCCTCGCCATCACCTAGACACACTACATTCCCCCTCGCCATCACCTAGACACACTACATTCCCCCTCGCCATCACCTAGACACACTACATTCCCCCTCGCCATCACCTACGGACACACTACATTCCCCCTCGCCATCACCTAGACACTCTACATTCACACTCACCATCACCTACAGACATTCTACATTCACACTCGCCATCACCTACAGACATTCTACATTCACACTCCCCATCACCTACAGGCATTCTACATTCACACTTGCCATCACCTACGGACCCTTCTCAGCCATTTATTACGGATACTGTTTGCTGGACACGTAGGAGACACGGGCATCGAGCTATGGAGGCTGTGAGGGCAGCGTGTCCGGTTGATTACTGAGCTCATGGTATTGATTGTGACAACTACCAGGCTGCAGGACAAGACCTCGTAAGAAAAACAGAATAAACTATGGATGTTCTTTTAATCAAAACAGTTGTGCTTGGCAGGAGGAGCCCCGCCTTTGTCCCAAGGTCCCGGGGGACAGCCCCGT
>NW_006297021.1:5099929-5121289 GCF_000327345.1 Myotis davidii | reverse complement strand
GGGAAAGGGTAGCTTTTCATGCTCACTGGAGAGGAGGGGACTTGCTTGTTTCTTGGTTTACTCTCCTCAGGCCCGCCTCTCTCACGGCTGCTTCTAGTGTCTGAAGGTTCCATGGACATCTTTCCTACAAGGGGCTGGGCCACGCCCACCACTTCGTGCTGTGCTCACCCCAAGGACAGGGGAGGCCGCCAGCCGGACTCACGGACACGTGCGCTCACCTCCAGGGCCTTGGGGGTGGTTTTTAAGGGTAATTTTAACAACATGGGATTTGCGCGTGTCTTGGCTCTCACTCCCAAAAGACACCTTGCGCCCCCCCACGCCCCCGCCTCTCTTCCATCCCTTTTCCTGGGCTCCTCGTTGTCAGAGGCAGGACCACCAGCTGAGAGGTGGGGCTGGAGCAGGCCCTGCCCTTGGGGCTCGGGGGGCCCCTGCCACCCTCAGCTCGTGGGGCTGCAGTGGGCTCCTGGTGACCTGTCCATGTGGCGTTTGCATTTTAGATGACACAGAGGAGCTCATCACCGGAGCCACCAGTAATGCACAAACGCCCGTGTCACACGCGCTGATCACCCTCCTAAGGCTCTTCGTCGTCCACATTCTATAATCTGAACGATGTCGCTGCATGTAGCTGAGCCCTGCAGCCTCCTTTCTGTGGGTTCCCCGCCCTGCCCCCCAAGCACCGGCTGTTGAGACCCTCAGCTCCCTCACCATTTTCAAGGACCAACCTCTTTTAAGACATCTTTGCCCGCCTCCTTCCCCTGAAAGAGCCACCCAGTGCCATCTGATTAGAATATGGACCACACCGTTTTAGGTGCGGCTGGTCTGCCTGAGAACGAATCTTTGTGGCCTTGGCTCAGGCTGGTCACCAGCACAGAGCAGGAACCTGGCACGGGAGCCACCTGGGGACTTCCTCCTCTGATGCCAGCCCTGGACTGGCAGAAAGGGCAGGGGCAACTGAGGGCAACGGCACAGACTGGCAGTGGCAGGAGTTGGTGCCAAACCTGTCAAAGTCTGCATCACCCAGAGAGGTTGGCGTGACCCTCGCTTAACCTTGAGCATGGACGCAGGACACGGAGGGGAAAAAGGCCATCTTCCTGGGCACGGCTTGCCAGGCCTCTCCTGGCACCTAGGTGTGGCCAGTGGCTTCACGAACAGGCCAATCTGATTTACTTTTTGCGACAATTTTCCAAAACCGACCACAAATATATTCCCAGTCCCGGGCCCTTCCGGAACCTTGCTATCCCCTATGGAGAGCCGGAGGGTCTGGCCCCAGTGACACCCGGTGACCTCTGAGACCAGGTCATCCAGGGGACTCAGCCTCGCTCACACCACGGAGCGGAGACGCACTGTCCCTGCGGAGTCGCCCACACTGCCGACGTGTAAGCAGCCCACGGACACGCGAGTACTAGTTTCCGTGACTAAACGCGGGGACAGTTTGTGTGGGACATTCATGCACCCCTGCCCTGGACTGAGGTTCTCAGCATGGGGGGCTCTGGGCCAACAGGGACGGTGGGCCACCCGAACCTTCGGTCCCCGAGAAAGTACGGGGCCTGCTGACCTCCTGAGCCTGATGAAGAGGTTCCTCGTCTTCTTTCAGGTTAAAGTTCCGGAGACAGAGGTAATGCCCTCCGTGCTGAGCAGGCGGTGGGAGTAGAAATTGTTTTGTGGCTGAACTTCCCCCTCCCCCGCCCCCACCGCAGGTCTAAGCAGCTAGTCCGTGACCTGACACGGAGGAGGGGAGCCCCTGTTGGGGGTGTGGGCTGGGGGCTTCCTGCTCTTCAGCCTCGGGGCTCTGGTTGGGGCTTCCTCTGCCTGGGGACACTCCCAACCCCCTTTTCCATTTACTGAATTCTCTTAGTTCCTAGTTTCCTGGTGGCCTCTTCCTCCTGGGAGGTGAGCCCCACGGGCAGGACAGGGCTGCCTCCAGGCTGGTCCTGGCTGTGTCCTCAGCAGTCACTCCGGCCAAGAGGACAGGCTCAAGACTATTTTTTTTAAATGAGTCTAAAGGTCACTTAAGGTTACGTGGGCCCAACGGCCAGCACGGTGGAAACTACGTCTATGAGCCCGGACAGGTGGGCGCGACCCTTCACACCTTTGGGATGGAGGAATCACTGCTCACAGCAGCCTGTCCCCGTCCGTCTGTAATGAAACATTTCAATGTGATATGAAGTCATCTCCCCAAGCCTGAGCTGATTGCTCAGTGGTTAGAGCATTGGCCTGTAGACTGAAGGGTCGTGGGTTGATTCCGGTCAAGGGCACGTACCTCGGCTGCAGGTTCAAACCCCGCCCTGGTTGGGGCACGTGCGGGAGGCAAACAGTCGATGTGCCTCTCTCTGTGTCTCTTCCCCTCCCTTTCATTCTTTCTAAAAATATCAATAGGAAAAAAATATCCTCTGGGGAGGATTCACAAGAAAAGAGTCGCTCCCGGTTGTGGAGCTTTCTGCCTCCGGCGGCATGCTGCATGCTCTGCTTCCGCTGTCCCTCCTCCTGGTGCCAAGGCCTGGGCAGGCCCTAGCCCTCCTGGACCCCAGGTCTCTGTGCAAACGGGAGCCATTCCTCATTTTGGTCCAAGGGGCCAGCAGGAAGACTAGGGCAGGGGTCCTCAAACTACGGCCCGCGGGCCACATGCAAATACAAATATTGTATTTGTTCCCGTTTTGTTTTTTTATTTCAAAATAAGATATGTGCAGTGTGCATAGGAATTTGTTCATAGTTTTTTTTTAAACTATAGTCCGGCCCTCCAACGGTCTGAGGGACAGTAAACTGGCCCCCCGTTTAAAAAGTTTGAGGACCCCTGGCCTAGGGGATTCTGCAAACCTGTGCAAGTTAGGTGAGAAGCCATCTTTGATGGGGGAGGAGGCTGCAGCAGCCACCGGCATCGAGCCTGGCCCTTCTGCTGAGTGTGCAGACAGCAGGCCCGGTCGGTCTGACACCTGAGCCACGTCACACAGATCATCTCAGATGCTCGACCAGGCGAGTGCGAGGGAATCTGCCCCGAGGCTGGGCCCCCAGGCAGGGGCTCTGCAGGTCTCCGCAGGCCCATCAACCTCGCCTCCTGGCTGGGGTGCCAGCAGGGATGCCCCGGGCCCAGCCCGTCCTGCCTGAGGGGCCAGCTCTGCGGTGTGCTCTCAAGGTGTGGCTGCAAAAACCAAACAAGAGAAACCTCAAAGGGCAGCCATGTGGCCCTTGTTTCCAGAGTCTTGTGTCCTGAACGGCTGGATCTTCATGCGGCGGCTTTGTCTCCGAAGTGGCAGAACAGACAGCTCAGCTCTGGGCAGGAAACACCTCTGGGAGAGTAAAAACCACGCTGTACCCCAAGTCCCTACCGAGGACCGGGGCATCACCCAGGGACACCCAGGACTCCCGGACACTCCCTTCCTCGCTGAGCACCTGTGGGCACCCCCTCCGTCGTGCCATTTTAACTAACCCAGTGAACCCGCGTCCACCTTTCACAGGAATCCGGGGGCGCCGCTCCTGCCAAGTCCCGAATCCCCGGGACACTCCAGAGCGGGGGCCAGGCGCTCTGTAGGTTGAGGAGGTCCGTGCAGAGCGGAGATTATAGGGAGCCCGCCTTTCCTTGCAGGGGCTTGTTCTGCATCCTGAAATCTCAGGTTCAGCTGCCACAATGAAGTCCTGTTACCCAGAGAGCTGGCCTTTTATCACCACTTAAAATCTAATTAATCCATATTGAAGCACAAAGATTTCTGTTGTCCTTTAGGGTGAGGGTCACAGAGGCCCCTTTGTTCATCCTCAGCCTTCGTACCATCGAGCATTGGGGGTATAGTTTTACCAGCAGGTCAGCTCCTTATCAGAAGGCCTAACGCGCAGTGTTCGCGGAGCCCCTCATCCTTTACATGAAACACTATATTCAAGAACAAACACGCACTTCAGAGTGGCCAAGGAGCGAATGACCAGGCGGCAATGCCCCAAGCTTATATCCCAGGCAGCATCGCCCCGAGGCCGACCGGCACACGCGTCCCCACAGACAGCGGCTCCTGTAGGGGCGGCGGGAGGCGCGAGCTTGGCTGCGATGGCTTTCGTCCTGAGAGCGGTCGTGCAATTTGCTGGACTTGCACTGTCTGTGCTGGGGTGGGTTTTATCCATGATCACCACCTACCTGCCGCACTGGAAGAACCTGAACCTGGAGCTGAATGAGATGGAGAACTGGACCCTGGGCCTGTGGCAGGCCTGCGTCGTCCAGGAAGAGGTGGGGAGGCAATGCAAGGACTTCGACTCCTTCCTGGCCCTGCCCGTGGAGCTCCGGGTCTCCAGGGTCCTGATGTTCCTGTCCCACGGGCTGGGGCTCCTGGGCCTGCTGGTCTCGGGGTCTGGGCTGGACTGCCTGAGAGTCGGAGAGAGATGGCGAGAGCGGAAGAAGCGGCTGCTGATCCTGGGAGGGGTCCTGTTCTGGACGGCGGGCGTCGGGGTCCTGGTGCCAGTCTCCTGGGTCGCCCACGTGACCGTGCAGGAGTTCTGGGACGAGACCCTCCCGGAGGTTGTGCCCAGGTGGGAGTTCGGGGAAGCCCTCTTCCTGGGCTGGTTCGCTGGGTTCTCTCTCCTCCTCGGGGGGTGCCTGGTGACCTGGGCCGCCTGCTGCACCCAGGCTCCGCTGGCTGCGGGCCAGTACGCGGCGGCAGACACGCAGACGCAGTGTCCATGCCTGGAAAATGGGACTGCGGCTCCGAAAGTGTGGCTTGGACAAGACCAGGGAGACCTCTCTTCCGCACCAACAGTGCTGTAGGTCCGCACGGGAAAGGGGTCTTTGCTGCGCTGCTCACTTTTTCTCATACAATACTTTTTTTATCGCTTCTCGGCCTTTTGGCTAAGATCAAGTGTAGTATCTGTTCTTATCAGTTTAATAATTACTTTTTTATCCTAGATCTCCCTCTCCCCCCAAAAAATCTGGAGAAGAGGCAGTCTCATATCTACAAGAAAATTACTATGTTAAGCATTACATAGGCCTGAGCAAGAAAAAAAGTAATTGATCTGGTTATTTAAATAAAACTGGTGGTGGTTGTCCAATATGGTCCGTATTAAGTTTTAATGTGTTTATTTTACATTAGAATCGTTTTTGTTTGCTTTTGTTGGTAACTGGAAATAATAATTACTTTGTTTCCTAAAGAGAAAAACTAACAAACTGAGACTCTACATTGGCAAAGCCACAGGTTAAACTCATTCCGAAGTGTAATTTCCACAACAGTGACTTTGTTCTCTGATCAGAGGTGGTTTGTGTTTAGGAAATTACAAGGCAACGGGTGTGAGTGACAGGGTTTATGAGGCTAAAAGGTTTTTACATCATGATGCTCTCCGATTCTAAATACTGGCCAATTTCCTCTTTCGTCTCATCCCTCAAAGGCTTCATTATTACAAAGATAAACAATGAAAAACTTTTGCTTGATATTGACATAGTGACAGTTCACTTGCCCTGAGAAAAACTTTCCTTTGTTCAGTTAAAAATTACAAGCTTTAGCCCTAGCCGGTTTGGCTCAGTAGATAGAGTGTCAGCCCGCAGACTGAAGGGTCACGGGTTCGATTCTGGCCAAGGGCACATACCTCGGTTGCAGGCTCGATCCCCAGCCCCGGTCGGGTGGTCGGGGGAGAGGGCATGTGGGAGGCAACCAATCGATGTGTCTCTCTCACATGGATGTTTCTCTCTCTCTCCGTCTCTCCCCCTCCCTTCCACTCTCTCTCTGAAAATCAATGGAAAAATATCCCCAGGTGAGGATTAACAACAATAAAACAGACGAACAAAATTACAAGCTTTATACTTTAGTGCTGCAGCAAGAGATGTTGGTGCTAATCTACAAGTTCCGTTGTCTCCCTCTGCCACAGCGTGGAGAGCACATGGCAGGCAAAAAGAAGCGAGTGTTGGCGCTCCTGGGCGGGCTCTGACAGAGGGGACTGTGGGTAATCAGACTTGAGAGCGTGTTTAGTATCATTTCAGATGTTACGTGGTATATGTAGCCTAAGGAATTTTTTTAAAGTAGGCCTGATTTAAGATCTAGAGCGATTTCTGAGGAGATGGATTCATTTGGTTAAGAAATACTTTTCTTGAACTTTTTTTTTTTTTTTAACGATAACACTCGGTGTTACCACAACGCATTCCTGAAATGTGAGAGCCGTCACGGGTGGAGGCCGGGCAGGTGCGATTAGCCGGGGAGAAAGCGGCAGGAGCTGAACCTGAACTGTCAATTACATGTTTTGCATTCAGACTTCTCTGTGCTTTGACTTGCAAGGAGGCTGGGAATCGGACGAAAGCCATTGAGACATTAACAATGAAAGGAGGTTCTTACTGCTTCGTGTTATTTCAGGGACAAACTGCTTACTAGAAAATTGATCTTGGCCACTCCTTGACATGACTGGTTTGCAGAATTAGTTCCCTTTCCTTTCCTGAAACCCATTCAGCATGGAATCAAACAATAGCCACTCTGGCAAGAATCCTCTTATACACACAATGAAAAAAGATTTCTGAGCTCTGCAGGTGATAACCGAAGTCCGTCACACTTTTCACAGCAACCCAGAGGCAGCAGTGAGTTGGGCGAAAGCTCACGGGACTTCACGGTAATGGCTTTCGTATTTAGAACTGTGGCCCAATTAGCTGGAATGTCGTTATCTTTGCTGGGGTGGGTTTTAGCCTGTCTCACCAACTACCTGCCGTACTGGAAGAACCTGAACCTGGAGCTGAACGAGATGGAGATCTGGACCCAGGGCCTGTGGCAAGTCTGCGTCGTCCAGGAAGAGGTGGGGATGGAATGCAAGGACTTTGACTCCTTCCTGGCCCTGCCCGTGGAGCTCCGGGTCTCCAGGGTCCTGATGTTCCTGTCCCACGGGCTGGGGCTCCTGGGCCTGCTGGTCTCGGGGTCTGGGCTGGACTGCCTGAGAGTCGGAGAGAGACAGCGAGAGCGGAAGAAGCGGCTGCTGATCCTGGGAGGGGTCCTGTTCTGGACGGCGGGCGTCGGGGTCCTGGTGCCAGTCTCCTGGGTCGCCCACGTGACCGTGCAGGAGTTCTGGGACGAGACCCTCCCGGAGGTTGTGCCCAGGTGGGAGTTCGGGGAAGCCCTCTTCCTGGGCTGGTTCGCTGGGTTCTCTCTCCTCCTCGGGGGGTGCCTGGTGACCTGGGCCGCCTGCTGCACCCAGGCTCCGCTGGCTGCGGGCCAGTTCCCGGCGGCAGAAACGCAGTATCTCCGTCACCCCCTGGAGATGAAAAACACTCGGCTGACAGTCTAAGCCCGAGGATCCAGGCGGCCACGGCGCAGGGGACGCTTGCTGAGCCCGGGACCGGGTAGGATTCCCTGCTGCCTGGTCACCCAGGCACGACACTAGCAGCTTTCTAACATGCATTTTCCCCAGTGGCGACTGGCTCCTTGAACTGTGATTTCCTTCCCAGGCGGTAAACCACTTTTATCTTCTACTCTGAGGCCAAAACCAATCAAGACTTAATAGTAATCAAGCTCGTTTCTGCGGAGGAGTGTCCTCACTTTTGATGTAGACCCAGTGACTGCACAGAACTGGTAAATGAAACATTCTACCCGTGTTCCGCCCCTGAAGGTGTTACTCAGAGACGGGTCATTCTGGCAGTGGGAGATGTTACTGCTCATCAAGCCCTTCTCTCCAGTGTTTGAGATGACCTACTCTACAGAAACAGGCTCACGGCATATTTATTTAAACTGTATGACATCTGATTAAACTAAAAAAACGGCTGCTCTGTGAAAGCTGGAGAGGTGAGAGACGTGGACACATCATGTCTTTAACCAGAGACCTCAGGGGTTCTGGCCTCTGACTTATGCCTCTGCCCCAGGCTAGGGGCAGGGGAGGGCAGACTTGAGTATTGGAAGGGTCACTAAAACCCACCCAGAAGCCTGCTTTTGCATCTGGACCCTGTGCTCTACAGCAGATGGTGAACGCTCGCCCCCCCCCTGCCCTCCCCTGCAGGGGGCGCTGCAGGCCAGCCCGGTCTGGGTGTGTGGGCAGAGCTCATATGGAGCCCTTGTTTTACTTGCACAATGAAAATATTCTGCCTTTTTTAAAAAAAAAAAAAAATCAGCAATGCATATCCTCCAACCAAGAAGTATCCACAACAAACTGATGGCCTGGGGGATTCTTCATGAAAGATTTTATATTTGTTCTGTACACAGGTCAAGTCAATTCTTGTGTTTGAGCCAATCAGGGAAATTACCTGAGCAACAAATGACACAAATAAAGTCTTAGGGAATATGTATCTTTGTTGAAAAAACAAAAACAAAAACAAAACAAAAACCACTGAATATTTTCCACCCACAAATACATGAAAAGTGCAGAAACCAGTTAATCTATGTGATATATTTGCACACTTTTACAAACAAGACAAATTAAAACAGAAACATATTCAGAATTTAACCTGATTAAATATTTAGTTCAGTCCTGAGCTTTTGATATTTAATACAATATAAAGTAATAGCAAAAAAAAAGGACTTTAAATTTTTTTGATTTGTATGCGACAGAGATTCAGCTAAACTTTGTTCATTTGGCTAGCAGTATGCTTTTGTACCTGTAACACTTAGATTCTGATATACAAAACTGTAGTAACATGTTGATAATTCAAACTTGAGAACTAAATATTACATTCTTTTTACCCTGTGCAGAATAAATTCTACCTTTAAAAAATAGCATTTATAGTATTAAAATTCATATTGTCCATATGGTTTTGTGATCAAGTTATTAAAATGTGTCCCTGTGAGTCATTTGGGTTAGTACAAATGTGACAGGATTGTTAAAAGCTTCCTATAAATGTATTACACTATGGCTGATTTTTAAAGTGTGGAACAGGATTATATTAAAATAAGTTTATCTCTTGTGTTAGAAATAAGCAAATTTTGTAAAATAAAAGTGAAAGCTTCTTGGTCACAACTGCTACCTACCAGCCGGAGACAGATTTTATTTGCTTATACTCGTCTGAAACTTTCTGTATTGCAAAAAGTTAACAGCTGATCTGGTGATTTATAAAGCTGTAAATATTCCAATATAGCTTCTTCTATGTCAAACATTTTCAATGGCCAGAACCGAACTATATATTAAACAGAACATAAATAAGACCGTAAATAAATAAGTGAAGAAAATAAAATCGTACGGTACAACTACACATAATTCTATAAACATTTTCATGGTCAAACTAAGAAGCTGAAAACAGCTGACCTTCATTTATCTCTACATTAAATAAACTTCTCTTTCACATTTGACCTTGACAAGGATGGATGGCATTCTTCTGTAGTTTTCCTCAACTGGCTGAGAGAATGGACTGGGCAGACCCGAAGGACTGTATGTGGTCAATTCATAAAGCTGGTTTTTGCTCATAGTGTCACGTCCAGTTATAGCTTCAAAGACATTTGTATGTAAGTGGTGGGACACTCAGGAAACAATCAAGTTCAAGGCTCAGAAACTGCTTCATTTGAATTTTGATTCTGATAAAATTCACTTTCTGAAATATGTGTAACTGCTTTCAAGAAAATAAAAATTCTTGCTATTGAGGATTCTTGCTTAGAAACAGAACTTGTGTGTGTGTGTGTGTGTGTGTGAGTGTGTGTTTAAAGGGGCCTATTCCTTTAAGATGATTTTTGCATCTCTAAAAAAAAGGATTTAGTTTGCTATAAAAGATGGCTGGTCAAAAATGGCCTCTTCCAGTATTACAAACTGAGTATTAAATTGCATAGAACGATTTAAACGCCTACATGCTGGTGGGCTGCACTGGGGTTTTGTTCCTTCTAGGGAGGCCTGGGCTGGGGCAGCTGGAACTCTGCGCTGGGAGACGCTGCAGGGACGTGTCAACAGCTCTAAGCGTCCATCCGCAACGGCTCTGTTCGAGACAGATGGCTTAGCCAGCGTTGCAAGTCCAGTCTCCCAGGCACTCTCTTCTCCTTGCCTCCCAGCTCCTCCCAGAGAGACAGGATCCCCTCACTGCGGCTGCAAGGAGCTGCCACGAAATGTTACAAACCTGTTTAAGAAAGGACTTAAGTTCTTTGTGTGTGTTTTGGCACCTTTGGTTCAATCAGGATACCCTTTCCTCTGCTCCTGGTTTCACCACACGGATGCCGATGGGTTTCCCTCCCCGCCTTCAGTTCTGTCCTTAGGACGAGGGCCACCACCTTCCTCTACTGACACCATCCCACGCCCCGGACGAGCCGGACTCACACCTGACCGCCCCCACAGCCTGTGGGGCAGGGGAGCGTGTTTCCGTGGCTGCAGGCACCTCCCCTGCCCTCGGGGTCAGAGGCTGTGAGGCCTTCCGTGCAGCCAGGAGCCTGCTCCCAGGTCTGCATCCTATGTGCTTGAACTCAGCATTTTGTTTTCTTTAGACAAACAAACAAACAAAGACAAAAAAGAAACTGCTCTAAGGAAACGGGTGTCCAACAGGTGACGGAGGTGAACACAGCACCTGCTGCAGGCGGCCCTGGCGCTCCGCTCCGAAGCTCATTCACGTTGAACTTGCTGCTCTCGAGGACAAGACACCGCGGGCGCTCGGGCCAGCTTCCGGCCTTCGCAGGAAAACCGGGAAGAGCAAGAGCCGCCTCGGCCGGTTCGCCAGGTCAGCCCTGGCTCCGCCCGGCTCCCTGTATACAACCCACTCCTGCTGCACAACATCTGGTACCAGACTAGCCCGCTTGTTACCTGATTTTTCTTACTTTTTTATATAAGAATTATATTCCAAGTACTTAACAAATTAGCATGTCGGAATTCTGATGAGAAATAACAGCTCTTTAAGAGTTGACAGTTACACACCCTCCCCCCAGACACACCCACAGACCAGGGCTCAGTCTCTTCCTCCCTCAGGGGCCGGGGAGACATCATGTCTGCAGGACGTGTCACACGTCGTCGGCCGGCAGCGACGGGATGCTTATCTTCGCTCGGGTGAAGTAGGCGATCTTCTCCCTAGAGTCGGGGTGAGGAACAACCCCCCTCAGTGTGGCGCTGAACACACTGCGCCCAGCAGAAACAGTCCCCGCCTCCTGCGGAGTCCCCTCGAGCTGCTGTCCTGAGGGAGACCTCCGCTTAAAATCAAGGGCCTCTGCCCTTCACAGCGGGAAGGACCCCCAGCTCTGGCTCCAAGTGCAACGGCAGCCGGGCGCAGGCGCCAGTCCACGCTCCCCACCTCGCCCCCAGCCGGCCCAGCTCACGCGTCTCTATCACCTGCGGGGGGTGTAACGGGCTTGTACGTTAAGGGCCAGGGGAGCGTTTATAAACCTCTATGTTGGGTTTCGGCAGCAGCCAAGTCGTGCGATTTCCCTGCTGGAGCACCTCCTGGTGCCCACAGCACCGGGGGCGCACAGACCCCCTCATGCCGAGCGGGACCCGGGGAGCACTGCCCTGTCACAGTGCGTCTGCAGGGGCGGGGCGGGAGGAACGCAGCTCTTCACCATGGAGTCTGTGGCCCAGGCTCGTCTTTCAGAGTCTGAAGCCCACGCCGCCTCCGCTGCCTTTCCCTCCGTCGGGCGTACCCCGTGGGCACCCCACCAGCTCCTCTGGCCCCGGAGGAGCAAGGGGAAACTCATCCGTCCCGCCTGGGGGGAGGGCTGGGCGCCTCGCACCCTGACACTAAGGCCCAGGGCACTCTGCGGGGACCCCTCTGTGATCAGACGTGTGAGGACCCCGACGTGACCCGCCCCCACGTGAGCCGGGGCCGGTTACCTGAAGGACTGCACCTGCCGAGGCACCTTGCGGCTCTGCTCCCGCAGCCGACACACGTCCTTGGAGACCTGCCTCAGCAGTTTCTCCGCGTTCAGGTCTTGCTTCTGCTCCTCTTTGGACTGCTCAGCCTGGCAAAGGAATAGACCCCAATCAGAGACGCCCAGAGACGGCTGCAGGCTTCACGGATACAAACAAGCCAGCGGGCACCTCAGCGGCCAACGGCAGGGAGTCTTCTCACCATCGCGGACGACACTCATGTGCCAGACCCTGCGGCGGAGCAGCGGCCACGGATTCGGGCTTGTCCGTGGTATCGCATTAAAAATGCCTGTTTCCCAGGCAGGGCGACTGTTAATGAGCTGGAAAACCTCAGCGCCCTCAGAAAGGAAATGAAAAACTACCCTAGCATCGTGTCCAAGGCACGTCTACTGCTGACGTTCTGGGAAACGTACTTTCAACCCCTTATCCACCTTTTCAACCCCTTTCTCTCTGTCTTAGCCATTTAAAAGCTATTAACGAAAACAGAATTCACATTCCCAAAAGGTGACATAAGTGTGCAGCTCAGAGAACTTCTACAGTCTGGACACACCCAGGCCACCCCTCCAGATGGGAAACAGAACTTCCCGATTCCCTACGCTCCTTCGGGGACCAGCCGAGTCACCAGCACCTGACTTGGAACAGTCTCTGTTTACAGAGATGCGAAGATGTAAAGTCCTGCTCATGTCTACAGCTGTAAAACTCGAACCCAGCTTTGCAAACCTTTGACCCACGAGGATGAGAGGCTGCAATGCTTCTTCAGGATATTAAAGTTGGTCAATGTCAACCAACCGTTTGGAATTAGTGCTAATGTTGAGTTGAAAGACTCGAGAGTGAAGACGATGAAGGTTATTAAGGTCACAAACATAGGGCGAGGGCATTTCGGCCTTTAACTCAACATCCCATTTTGCAGAAAGACTGCTGTCCTACACGCTCCCGTCCGTGGCCCTTCCCTGCTGGGAGCGCTCCAGGGCCTGTGCTGTCAGTGCTGGGAACCCCACTGCTGGCCTCTGCACCCTTGCCTGGGACGAAGTTCACCACCCACTTTCCAGACCAGGGAAATGCCACTTCCTCCAGGAAGCCTTCCTGGCTCATCTCCTATACCAAACCACAAGCCCTTTAAGGGCATGACAGTGTCTAATTACCCTGTTATCTGCTGTGGCATCTAATAGGAGACCTACTATTCAACTCCCTGTGGAACAGACATCCTCTGAGATCCTATGTGCATTATATCAGGAGGGATATAATACAGATATGTAATGGGTTTTGCTGCTTAAACTTTCTTTAAAAGTCATTGGTATCAGGTTGATCTCTGAAATTCATACATTAAGTTTCTGAGTTCCATCTAGAATTAGTAGTGCTAGTCAGTTAAATGACTCAAAGTTTCATTAAAGTACCATACTCTATATGATTAAGAAATCACTTTGGGCCGAAAAGGGGAGTTTATATTATGGACAGAAGAGTCTATTAGATTTAGGGATATGACGAATCTATTTCAGATTTCCATCCAAAGGGTTGAAAGAAAATAATGTTTTGGCATATGTAATATTTCAGCTACACGGACAATTCTATTTGTATATTATATGTTGACTAGAGGCCCGATGCATGAAATTCGTGCAAAGGGCTTGGCCCCTGCCGCAGCCATGGCTTCGTCTGGAAGGACGTCCGGTCTAATTAGCATATTACACTTTAATATTATAGATGTAAACATATGCTCCTATACTAAAATATAAACTCTAACCTTGAGAGAATAAATCAATGTCATCAATATGAGGTCTCTTGAACTTTCTATTTAGGAGGAAGACTAACAGAAATATCCCTTTAAAAGACCCTATTTTTAAGTCAGGGATTTTCTATGCTGTTTTATACAGCCATTTGTAGGGGGACTGTGTAAAGGGAGAATGTGTGCAGCAGGACCCACCTTGAAGGTAACAGAATTGCGTGGGGATGTGGCCACGCAATTTCAAACACAGGTGACCACTGGTGTTAAAAGTTTTACTGTGTTTATCTGACAAGTCTCACATGGAGACGAAGGAAAACGTGGAGCAGAAGTGAGAACCGCTGCCCTCGCTGCACACTCCCCTGGGTCAGGAGGCCAGTGGCCCCAGAGCGGCTGCGGGATGGGGGGTGGAGGGGCGGCCCTCTCACGGCACCGGGTGGCAGGACTCCTCGCAGCTACATCCTGGGTTTAAAAAGGCCACAACAGGAAGGTGCTCCAAGCTGTTGGAAAGGGGTTTGAAGAGCCAAGCCAGCTGAGGAGGGAGCTGGCACCTCCCCACGGTGGTCTTGGAGGGATGGGTCTGCATGCTGCCCCCTGCCCCCCGCACCCCTCACAGCCGGCGCCCGGGGCTGTACCTGCTTCTCGGCCTCGCGCAGCAGCCTCTGGAACCGGTCGTCCTCCAGCACGCCGGGCGGGAGGTCCGTCTGGCCCTGGGCCTTCAGCTCCTCCAGCCTCTGCCGCAGGTCCCGCAGTGCCTGCAGCTCGTCGTTGAGGCGGCTCTGGCGGGTGAGCGAGGCCTGCAGGTCCAGCTCCAGGTCCAGGGACGTGCGCACCGGGCACTCCTGGGCCGCTCTTCGGAGGACGGGCTGGCAAACCGCCTGGGGGGTTGGAAAACAAACCGCGAACACCCTGAGCGCGCCGCCCCCATCACCCGCCGCCCCTGCTTCCTGGCACCGGGGGTGGCAGCTCCTGGCTCCCGGGGGAGGCCGCGCCTGCCGAGTGACGAGCCCTGGCCAGTGACGGGTCGGCAGGAGTCACTCCCCGCGGAAGCTTTCAACGCCCGTGTCAGTCTGCACGCTTCTCGCACCCGCTGCACCCGAGGCGGTCCCGAGGAGGACCACAGCAGCAGGGCACCCAGCCGAACGGCACGAGCAAGTGCCGAGCAAGAAGCAAACCTTCACTGTGCCAACCTGAGACTTCCCGTTATCACCACAGAGCCCCTCGGCCTGGCACTCGGCTGCAGGAAGGCCGCCCTCTGGGGAAACCAATGAGTGCGGAACCTACACGTCCTCCATTTCAGGACACACTCTCCCCGCACTCACACCTTCTGCCTTCATGCCTGGGAGTGACGGCCAGAAGGCCGCGGTCGGCGGGGCTCAGATCTGATCCCTCCTCTAAGCAACGCTTCAATCCTGGCTCCTTCCTCTGTTTCCCATCATCTCATGTCAGCTCTCACCCCCGCATCTCGGCTATTCTTCCTGCAGCCAGTCTTATCTGTTTATTAAGAAATAACCTGAATATGTATGAATGAATGTCTGCTGGGGTCTGTAGGCAAAACCCTAGGAAGAGGACACAGTGTGTGACCTTGAGGAGGAATTAGAGGACATGGGAGACTGTGAGGTGGGGGCTGCTGTGCCACAGGATCTCAGGGGAGGGGAGGTCAGTGTGTGACCTTGAGGAGGAGTTAGAGGACATAGGAGACTGTGAGGTGGGACCGCTGTGCGCAGGACGTCAGGGGAGGGTGGTCGCTCAGCCTGGGCCGGACTGGCCGGGGGACAGGACTTCAAAGGAGGCCGGGTGAGACCCGGGGAACAGGAGGGCACTTCCTGCCTACAGAGCTGGCAGTGGGAATGGAAAATAGGAGATTACTAATAGAAGCTGGACTATTTGACAGAAGAGAGAAGGGACTGAAACTTGAACATCCTAGCATGACGGTCTGGAACATGTGCATCGCTGTCATCACAGCGGCTTCACTCAAGAGCCCAGGAGCCCAAGAGCCAGTCGGCGCGGACGTGTGGCAGCCAGGATTCCGGATGGGGTAGGACCGGGCTGTGCTGACGGAATACGTACCCTTTTGACCCTCAAACTGCGCCGTTCGGTGGAGTTTCTCACAAACAGAGACTTTTTAGCCAGAGTTGAGCTGTCACTGTCACTGCGATTTAACTGGAATAAAGGATTAAAAAAAGAAAGAAAATCACTGCGTAACAGAGCCGACAAAGGGATGGTGATAACAGCTTATCTCTTACAGAAAATCCTCCCCAAACACGCTTTGCCCTGTGCCATTTTTTCCTTAAATGACTTAATCTTTGGGAATAATTTAAACAAGTGCCTTTTGGTGGCAGTTATCGGAAGTCATGGTTAAGATAACTGCACAGACTCTGGCAGAAAATGATCCTTTTCGTTTTCAGATAATACGCAACATTTATTTAATTTTATTTATTTTCCCCCCAACATTTATTTAAGTTTATGTTTTAAAATTGATTTCTGAGAGGAAGGAGAGGGAGAGAGAGACAGAAACATCAACAATGAGAGAGAATCATTGATTGGCTGCCTCCTGCATTTCCCCCTACTGGGAATCGAGCCCGCAACCCAGGCATGTGCCCTTGACCAGAGTCGACCCTGGGACCCTTCAGTCCGCAGGCTGACGCTCTATCCACTGACCCAAACTGGCTAGGGCCCACAACATTTATTTTTAAAAGAAAAGCTGATGTACAGGTTGGTGTTGAGACACAGTTTGCACAACCTAGACAACCCTTAGCCCCATCAGCCCATTCGCTCCCCCTCGCCGGCACCAGGGAGTTGCTGAAATATCACCTCTGACGTGAAGCCCATTCGAACCTGCTTAAACCCGCGCCCCTCGCCTCAGCATCCCAGCCCCTCGTCTTCACAGCCCTGTCCCCACCCCAGACACATCGTGTCCACTGCTCATCGCTGGGCTCGGCCCACAAGAACGCAGCTCTGCAAGGGCAGAGCTTGGGTCTCTGGTTCAGACAGGTCCCAAGGAGCTAGAAACATACTTAACAGCAGGTGCTAATAAACACATTTGTTGAATCAAACAAATACATTTTAACAGTGCCTTCCACCCCATTTTATAATACTGAACCTCTATTACTAGCAGTCATAAATTCTACTGGAACTAGAGGTGGGTAAATTGGTACGAGTCCCCCAACATTCGCCACAGAACTGTCAATCTGACTCGGTGCCTAGCGCCATCACTAAAAGATGACTTGGTTCTAAAACCCAATTCCCAGTTTTTGGTCCAGCAGGCCCAACGTGGTGCATAACGTGCACAGAGGTCTACAAAAGATAACCCTCAGATCACCTGCAGTTTCTAAATACAGACCGAAGTCCATGTGTACTCAGTAGCCAGGTCTGCAACTTCACGTATTTGCCAAATAAATGGCCCGAGAGCCAATGAGACATTAAATTTAGGAAAGGGGGGGGAACCCCAAAACCAAACTAAAACGAACCACAGAGTGTGATATTTATGAGTATTTTATGAAAGCGCTCCTAGCGGTTCCTGTCTGTGGTCGGAGTTTGAGATGCCCACCACATGTGCATGTCCCGGGCATGTCCCATGTTCCGCCCCGGGCAGGGCCAGTCCTTACCCGGCAGATGTACTGGCTGCGCTCCCCCGGCGAGAAGGTCTGCGAGCGCACGATCACGCTGCTCCTCACCAGGGGGCGCTGCCGCACGCTCAGCCCGCTGCGCTCTTTGGGCCGAACGGCCAGGCCAGCGTCCTCGGCCTCCTCTGTGTTGGTCTCCTTATCAACCTGCAATGGAAGGCCTTTGTCAGGGGCTGACACACGTGGGCTCATTTACGCCCCGTTCTTCTAAGGACAAAAGAAAGACCCAACCTTACACCACAGGCCCATCTAGCACTAGGGCCTCTTCTGAGAGAAGGGCCTCGTGACTCCTGATGGGACCCCAGGAGACGACCACGGAGGGCGTAGGTAGGGTGAATTCTGTCCTAACAGATTAGGCCTAAAGAATGAAGGTTTCCGTTGACAGAAGGTAAACGGGGCTCTATGAACAATCTTATCTGGACATGCCTCATCATTAAATAGCATTCAACGGATGAGTGCTTTTTCCAGAATAAATGATAAAGGTAATTAAACAAGAAAATGAAATTTACTGCAAAGTTATAGGCTTACGTGGACTATGCAGCTATACGTACCCACCCACATGAAGTCTTCAGCCAGGGAACATGCGGTATTGCTTTTCTCAGGAATAAGGATTTGTCTAAGCTTGTTATAACATCCCAAGTTGCCGGCACCTTCAAAGCTTGAACACAATGTCTCTCAATGTGTCTGCCACTGAACTAGCCTGTGCCGGGACTGGGTCATCTGCCACCTCCAATCAGAACACCCTCTAACAGGCATGAACTTTAAACGTTTACTGCACGTTTGAAATGGAAATAAACTTACAACATTTATGAAACTTAATGCAATTAAGTACTCATCCTGATGTTACCCGGGAAATTCTGAAAATGCTTTTAATACACACTCACAGAGCAGTTACCAGATCCAAGTACCACTATTTACCTTCTCACATAAAAGCTAAGTGGGGAATGACTATTTGGGGCCCATGTACCAGGTATACCAGTTAATAATGCGGATTTTTTTCAATAGATGGAGTTACACATATGTTTATATGCGATTTGATATGTATGCTATTTTGTTGTATTGACAGCACGCTTTAAAACTTCATATGTCAAATTTTCTGAAGGTGTTCACATCATAGATATTTTTATGCTTTAAAATGTCAAATTTCGTGCCAAAAAAGAGCATTTGTGGGAAGTTTTAATTCATTACTTCATTTTGAAGAAAAGTGCTGCTGAAAGTTATCGTATACTTTGGGAAGCTTATGGTGAACATGCTCCATCTCAAGATACTTGTGAACACTGGTTTAAACGCTTTAAAAGTGATGCTTTCGATGTGAAAGACAAAGAACGTCCAGGTCAACCAAAAAAGCTTGAAGACCAACAATTACAAGCATTATTGGATGAAGATGTGTGTCAAACTCAAAAACAACTTGCAGAAAGATTAAACGTTGCTCAGCAAACAATTTCTGATCATTTACAAGCAATGGGAAAGACTTTAAAGGAAGGAAAATGGGTGCCACATCACCTGAACGAAAGACAAATGGAAAACCGAAAAGTCATCATTAAAATTTTGCTTCAACAGCACGAAAGTCTTCTTTGCATCGAATTGTGACTGGCGGTGAAAAGTAGATTTATTTTGAGAATCCCAAACGCACAAAATCAGGGGTTGATCCAGGTCAACCATCAACATCGACTACAAGGCCAAATCGCTTCAGAAAGAAGACAATGCTCTGCGTTTGGTGGGATCAGGAAGGTGTGGTGTAGTATGAGCTTCTAAACCAGGTGAATCTGAGCAGCACTTCAAAATGTACAAAGAAGTGGAAAATTGGGTCTCTGAATGGTTTGCCTCAAAACAAGAAAAGTTCTATTGGGATAGTATTCACAAATTACCTGAAAGATGGGGGAAATATGTAGCTAGCAATGGATATTACTTTGAATAAAGCACTTTTGATGTTTCTCTTGAAATTATTGTGTTTTCTTTGATTACAAAACCCACGTTATTAACCGGTACACCTGGTACAATTTTAAAGCATTTACGATGCTTCTGACAGCCGACTCCACCGATGCTGCGGCGATCAGCTTCCGCCAAGTCTTGGTGTGGTTATACCCGAAGAGACAAACTCAGCCGACAGGGTGCCTGTAAGAGCCCTGCCTGGGGAGAGTGCAGCTGGAAGTCCTCACCAGGGTGGGCATTCCCAGAGGGGGCTGGCTGCCAGGGCTGCTGGCACAGATGTTTCCTCCCCTCCTCGTGTCTTCAGCTGTCTCGGGCACACTCGGGCACGAGCTTAGGTCTCCCATTCGCCGGCTGCCCCCGGGCAACGCCACCTCGGCCTCTTCCTCAGCCACCACTTCGTCAGAGGCCTCTCTCAGCATCGCCAACCTTCGGAGAAATGAAGCGAGACACGCTGTAAGTCCAGCCGGCGTGTCCCAGCACAGTGCACCCTGGGACGTCCACCTGGTACCAGGGCAGGGAACCCCGGACACACATCACGATCCAAGCCTTGTTTACTAAATGATCATGAAAAATAAAGTTCTCTCCAGCAACCGACAGCAAGGTCACCATAGTTAGGTACGAAAATGCCAAACTCATGCAATTTGACCTAATTCCTACGGATTAAAATAGAAATATACTGAAAATCAAATATTAAGGTTAGCCCCGCCATTTAAAATACTGTCACTCCCTAGAACAGCCGTTTGAAATGAATAAAACTAAAAAAAAAAAAAAAAAAAAGACCGTACCCTTTTATGTAATGATGTTTACGTTGAATTTATATTAGTTCACACAAACCCTCCATCCATGCTTTTGTTCCGGCCCTCCGGTCCAGTTTAAGAACCCATTGTGGCCCTCGAGTCAAAAAGTTTGCCCATCCCTGCCCTAGAATATAACTTGGTGTTAGTTGTCCGTGTCTTGTAAAAAAATTTTTAAAATATAGTTTTATTCATTTCAGGGAGGAAGGGAGAGGGAGAGAGAGACAGAAACATCAACGATGAGACAGAATCATTGATTGGCTGCCTCCTGCGCACCCCACACTGGGGATCGAACCCGCAACCCAGACATGTGCCCTGACCGAGAATCGAACCGTGACCTCCAGGTTTTTAGGTTGGCGCTCAACCACTGAGCCATGCTGGCTGGGCCATGTCTTGTAAACTTAACTGTAGAATGGAACAGAGTGACTCTCTGCTAAGCGTGGATAAAGACACGAGGAGTAAAAATACCCACGATCCCCTGTGCTCAGGGTCCGCAGGGGCGGAACCCGTGGGAAGGGAGTTTTACTATTGAAATAACAGAAGACCCTTCAAGCCGTGTGACCCTGTCGTCAACAAAAGCCATGGCATGGGTCTGGGTGCTGTGATACGTGGGGGCTTCACAACATATGTGTTCTGTACAAACTCTACTGACATCCCTGAGGGCTCCCGGATTGGACAGGGTGCAGGCTGGGCTGAGGGACACTCCCCCTCCCCCCGCTCCCAGTGCATGAATTTCACACACCAGGCCTCTAGTTATACATAAAAATTAAAATTAAAATTTTTTATATATAATTGATTGGCTGCCTCCTCCTGCACGCCCCCTCCCGGGGATCGAGCCTGCAACCCAGCCATGTGCCCTGATCAATAGAACCATGACCTCCAGGTTCCTAGGTCGACACTCAACCACTGAGCCACAGGCTGGGCTGAAAGTGTCTTATGAGAAACGGAGTGCATCCTCCTTGAGCTCCCAACAGCAAAAGGAGGGGAGGGCCTTACCAGTCTCCATCTGGGCCCCTTTGCTCCTCTCCTGGCCCCGGTTCTTCTCCTTCTTGTGCTAATTCTTGTTCCACGGCCAGCAGTTCCGCCGATGTTCTTGCGAGTAAGGCTGACACTGCATCCTGGGGAGAGAGGAGCAGATGGCATGAACAGATGCCCTTCCAGAAATAAGTGAGCTACTCCTCAGGTGGGACTTCCCGTTGTGAAAAGGAAGCCGGACTAGACCCAGTTCTCCTGCTGAGACTATGAAAGACGAACAGAATAAAACCAACAGAAACTCCAGGTGTTTCTATGCAATGAAGAGCCACAAAGGCGATGGGGACCAGAGGGCCAAGGCCCTGGCCAAGGGAACTGCAGGCAGGTGGACCGACCACAGCTACTCCTCAGGTGGGACTTCCCGTTGTGAAAAGGAAGCCGGACTAGACCCAGTTCTCCTGCTGAGACTATGAAAGACGAACAGAATAAAACCAACAGAAACTCCAGGTGTTTCTATGCAATGAAGAGCCACAAAGGCGATGGGGACCAGAGGGCCAAGGCCCTGGCCAAGGGAACTGCAGGCAGGTGGACCGACCACCACTGCACTCTTTTCCCGGGGGGGGGGCGG
>NW_006297021.1:5079797-5099723 GCF_000327345.1 Myotis davidii | reverse complement strand
AATTCCGGTGGGAGGCCCTCAGACCAACAGACCAACAGACGGTGCTGCCAGCAAGCAAGGGACCAGAGAAAGCGACTCTAAAGTGACTCCCCAGAGGCACCTGCCATTCCTAAGCTGCCATCGCGCAAGCAAGGAGCTGAGAAACAAAGCAACATCCAGCTGGCTGGAGGCATTCCAGTCGTCTCGCCTTCCTAGGGGAGAAAAGCTGGAATTCAGGGACCCCAGTTGTGAGCTGCCTTCCAGGAGAGCACACCCTCTCCAGAGGAGGCCTGCAGCCTGCACTTTCAGACATAATTCCCAGCATTCCACTGACAACAGACCCAGTGACGAGGCCGAGAGAAACAACACACAGAAGAGGCAGACTCGCCCTGACCGGTTTGGCTCAGTGGAGAGAGCGTCGGCCTGCGGACTCATGGGTCCCAGGTTCGATTCCCGTCAAGGGCATGTACCTTGGTTGCAGGCACATCCCCAGTGGGGAGTGTGCAGGAGGCAGCTGACCGATGTATCTTTCTTCGATGTTTCTGACTCTCTATCCCTCTCCCTCCCTCTCTGTAAAAAATCAATAAGATACATTTAAAAGAGGCAGACTCATCAGTGATCTATGCAATGCAGTTACTTAGAGAAGAAATTTATAATTTTACAGTTAATATATTTAAGAAAACGGATAAAATGATGGAGAATTTCACTAGAATAAACACACACACAAATCATATTAGCACATCAGAGTAAACTGCTGGGAAAAAACCACCTAAATCTAATAACATATAAAAAGGATTATACACCATGACCAAGTGGGCATGTATCCTAGGAATGCAAGATTGGCTTAATATCTGAAAATCAATAAACCATATGAGTAGAATACAGGACAGAAACCACATGATCATCTCAATAAATGCTGAAAAGCTCCCGTCCAATCCAATAACCTATAATGATAAAGACACTCAGCAAACCAGGAGGAGGGCTTCCTCAGTGTGAGGAAGGACAGCTACAAAACCCACAGCAAAAATCACACCTAGCGGCGAGAGACTGAAACTTCCCCGAAGGCCAGGCACAGGACAGGAGGCCTGCTCCCACCACTTCCTCCAATACCACACTGGGAGCTCCAGCCGGGGAAGCTAGGGAAGAGTCAGAAACACAAAGTAACTGGAAAGGAAGAAGTAAACTAACCCTGTTTTCAGAAGATATAATCTTATACATAGAAAATCCTAGGGAATCCACTAAAAAAAAACTATTAGTACTAATAAATGAGTTCAGCAAGATTGCAGGATACAAGATAAATAGACAAAAATTAGTTACACAATGAATAATCTGAATATGTAATTAAGAAAACAGTTCTATTTACAAGAGCATCAACAAGAATAAAATTAACAAAAGAAGCATAAACTTGGTCTCTGACAAATACAAAACAGTGTTGAAAGAAATTAAGGAAGACCTAAATAGATGGGAAGACATCTTGTACTCCTGGATCAGAAGACTAACACCATTAAGGCAACAATGCCCCCAACTGACCTACTGACTCAATGGAGTCTCTATCAATACCCTATTTTTTTTGTGTGTGGAAAGTGATAAACTGGTGCTAAAATTCATATGGAAATGCAAGGGACCCTGAACAGCCCAAATCATCTTGAAAAAGAAAAACAAAGTTTGATGACTCATACTTTCTGATTTCAAAATAATTATAAACTACAGTAACCAAAGCAGTGTGGTGCTGGCCTAAGTACAGACATGTAGGTTAGTGGAACAGAATTTAGAGTCCTGTAATATAAATGCTCTCACTTGTGGTCAATTGATTTTGGACAAGGTAATTCAATGGGAGAAAGAGTAGTTTTTTTCAATAAATAGTGTTGGGACAATTGCATGCCCGCATACAAAAAGAATGAACTTGGACCCATTTGTTACATCACACATAAAAAAACAAATGAACCAGAGGCCTAAAAATAAAACTGAACTTTAAAACTCTCGGGAGAAAACACAGGAGTAAATCTTTGTGATGTTAAGTTTGGCAAAGCCTTCTTAGATGTGACATCAACAACATAAGCAATAAAAGAAAAAAAATATACAATTTGATTTTTATCACAATTTTAAACTTTACTACAAATAAAACCATCAAGAAAATGAAACGATAACCCACAGCCTGAGGGAAAATATTTGCAAATCATTTACTGGATAAGAGACTTCTATCAAGAATATATGAGGAACTCCCATAACTCAATAATAAAAAGATAAATAACCCATTTAAAAAGCAAACAAAGGATCTGAATAGACAGTTCTTAAAAAAAAAAAAAGATATATTAATGACCAGCCCATGAAAATATGCCCCACATCTTAGTCATTAGGGAAATGAGAATGAACCCAGAGATACCCCTTCCTTCCCACTAGCCTGGCTGGAGTGAAAAAGACAGGTTAACCCATGGGCGAGCGTGTGGGAAACGGACCTCAGACGGTCTGGCGAGAATATAAAATGGCGCAGCCACCGTGGAAACAGTTTGACAGCTCCTCAACATGTGAAACCTAGAATCATGTTCAACATTTGACCCAAGCATTCCTCCTAGGTATGTCCCCAAGATAAATGAAGACACATGTCCGTATAAGTTTATACAAATGTTCATAGCAGCGTTATTAATAAAAGTAAAACAGTATCAACAGCCCAAATGGCCATGGGCTGATGAACAGAGACACAAAAGGTGGTATATCCCTACAGTGGAATATTACTTGGAAATAACAAGGCACTAATACATGTTACTTTATGGGTGTATCTTGAAAACAGTACGCTAAGTGAAAGAAGACAGCCACAGAGAGTAAGTGCTGCATTACTCATTTGTATGAAATGCCCACAATTAACTAATTTATAGACGGAGGAAGATGAATGGTTGTCTTGGGTGCAGCGTCAGAACTGGGAGTGCTATAAGCTAAAGGCTACGCGCTCCCTTTTGGGAGGACGCGATGTCCTAATGTTAGACGTGGTGAGGGTTGCACAAGGCTGTGAATCAACTAAGAACTACTGAACTGTGTGGTCCAGATGGGGAGCCGTCACTTTAAAGGGGTGGACTGTACGCTATGTGAATGATACGGCATAGAGCTCATGAAGACGCTTGCACACGGGGACATGATGGAAGCACTCTGAACGCCTGAGTGTCGACCACGACGCTGGTGTGTCACGTGGGCTCTCCCACACGCCGGTCTCCCTCCGCCCACCACAGTGCCCATGGGGTCTGGCCAGTGACCAGCTGAGCCCTGTTGCTTTCATCGTCTGACTCACGCTGTAAGGTCTCCCCTCACAGACAGTCTATAAACGTGACTCAGCAGCAGCACCCACAGATGCCAGATCGGTGACGAGCAGCTTCACAGAAGGCCCCTTAGTCAATTCTGTGAAGTCGTGAAGCGTGACTACTGGTTACAACACACTTTGTAATAGAAAATATTTGTGGAGCTTGATGTTACAAACGGAAACTAAGGTCATATTTTAACCTTTGCAAAAAATATAATAGTTTCAAATGTGTAACTTGACAGTGAACACCATGTGTAAAAATAGAAACTTAAGTCAAAAGGTTGTTCGTGTCACCCAAAGCAACGCGCCTCCACGTCAGGCTATGTTTATGGAAGTGTGAGCAGAAACAAGTGATTCTTTATCAACTTGAAACAGCGGGAAGTTATCTTTCCTTCCTCTTGGAAGCGGGAGGAAGGAAGGATAGCGAGAGTGAATGAAGCACGCTGGCATCACGGCCTTCTATCCCGTGTTAGTTTATTAAACGGCAATGACCTTCTTCTCTCATTTTGACTCACCAGGTCTATGGGCTCCACCAATGGCTGGTTTGGTTGGAATACTGAATCCTCGTGTTCTTCTTCATTTGTTTTAGAGGGCATTTGCTTAGAAGGAAGCAGATTATACCACAGAGTGAAAATCTCATTGGAAAACGGCAAGTCGGCCAGACTGATCTGAGTTCCAGCCTGTGGGAGGCGAGAGAAAGAAAAGAGAGGAGATAGAATGTTTAAATCCACATCTGCCCCTGATATAATCAAGATTATTGGGCAAGCTTGTTTTAGGGTTAAAAAAAAAAGCAATATCCATGATATAAAGCATTACATTATTTTAAAAACCTGAAGATGTCTTATGTTTTCAGGTGTGACTGAATAAGAAATGATCCCAATCTAAAAGCGAACTCTGGCCCAGTCGGTGGCTCAGTGGTTGAGCGTCGACCTATCAACCAGAAGGTCACTGGTTTGATTCTCTGTCAGGGCACACACCTGGGTTGTGGACTTGATCCCCAGTGTGGGGTGTGCACGAGGCAGCCGATCAATGATTCTCCCTCATCACTGATGTTTCTATCTCTCTCTCCTTCTCCCTTACTCTCTGATATCAATTAAAATTTTTTTATAAAATATTAAAAAATAAAAGCCAATTCTGGGATTGTTTTGTGAGACACTGTTTTGCCACAACCTAATGACTAAGCATGCAACATTTTGTAAGTGTGAAATTTTTTTTTAAAGTTTAAAAATACAAATGACTAAGTACAAATCATAATGCATTTTAGGTTATGAGTGATCTGATTATTATTTACAAAAGTCCATTATCTACTGAAAAAGGTAAAAACAAACAAAAAACTCCATGGTGGTTCTTAAATGAGAAATTAGAAAAATTTTTCTTTAACTAAGTTAGAATATAAAAAAAAATAGGTTAAAAGTTTTAATATTTCACCAAATCACAGTTTCAACCAGGATCTAAATTAAACTGTATCATTTTATAAGAAAATCACTTAACATATTTATTAACTTTATGGAGCTGCTAACACATATATTTATACTAAACCTTTCTGACAGCCTACTTAGTCTATCTTTGCTTCTTGCTTTAAAAAATTTTTTTGTTAATCCTCACCCGAGGATATTTTTTCATTGATATTTTAGGGAGAGTGGGAGGGAGGGGGAGAGACAGAGAGAGAGAAACATGGATGTGAGAGAGACACATGGATTGGTTGCCTCCTGAACACGCCCAACCAGGGCCGGGATAGAGCCTGCAACCGAGGTCTGTGCCCTGGACCAGAACTGAACCCTGGATCCTTCAGTCTGTGGGCCAACGCTCTCTCCACTGAGCAAACCAGCCAGGCATCTTTGCTTCTTTCTAACTGTCTTCACTGTCAGACAATACCAGGCATTTTTACATACAGACAAAACATGAGTAAGAGATCTTTCACTGTTCAGCTTTGTGCGTGGGGACAGGTGTTTGTCTCCCCTGCACCTCGGGAAAGGCTCAGTGAGAGACCCACCGTTCACCCAGCGCGTTGGAGCACCGTATTTCACTCGTGTGGAATGGATTTCTGGTGTGATGCACGACAGTGCGTTAAAGTCACTGTCAGTTGTACGAAGTCTTCTGCTTTAGCATTTATATGTCATAACTGCCCTAAGTAACAATGCGCATGTCTTCCTAGAATCTAGGACCTAGATGCTCTGCTACCAAGGCTGGGAGAGTGAGCTGAACACAGGGACCCTATACTCAGTGTCTTGCTCAATTTAAGTTTGTGACAGTGAATTGTGTGTGGGGTTATTTGGTGGCTCTCTCTGTGGTTCTTTATTGAAAATAGAGGCGACCAAACCTCTTTTATACAAGTGATGAGGATTTCATGAGATATATGTACAGAGCACCCAGCACAGACTCGTACTGAGTAACAAGCTCCCAGTGACAGACAGACAGAGGTCAGAGGGTAGGAAGGGAAAGCAGCCTTTACAGAGTCACCACGCAGAAGCAGAGGTCAAAGGTCTGGAAAAAGAACGAAAACCTGAGATCACGCCTTCACATGGAAGCTGAGACAGCCACTGGGGGTGTCGGAGGCCTTGGGTGGGTGTGTGGTGACGACGGGGCGGCACACAGCAACCAGAAACCCTGGGGGTGTCCGGGCGAGGGTCCCAGGGGCAGGACCGGGGCCACCCACCAGGCACTCTTCCGCGCGGTGTGCGCGGGCGCAGCACAGGTCCACGCGCAGCGTCTTCTGCTGCAAGGCCGCCTGCGAGATGGCCACTCGGAACATGTCGCTGAACAGAAGGGGTTCCGTGGCCGGGTGCACCTTTGTTCGAAACAGACAGCTGACGTCCGTGGAGGAGGGGAGCAGAGCAACCCTGAAATACCTGCAGAGACGAGAGAGCAAATGGCCGAAACCGGTTTGGCTCAGTGGATAGAGCCTCGGGCTGCGGACTGAAAGGTCCCAGGTTCGATTCTGGTCAAGGGCATGTACCTGGGTTGCAGGCACATCCCCAGTAGATGTGCAGGAGGCAGCTGATCGATGTTTCTCTCTCATCGATGTTTCTAACTCTCTATCTCTCTCCCTTCCTCTCTGTAAAAAATCAATAAAATATATTTAAAAAAAAAAGAGAAAGCAAAAGACTTCAGGGCCCTGCAGCCACAGCGGGTTCACCGCTGCAAAGAGAGAAACAGGGGGGATGGACTCATATCAACGTAGAGCCCTGCTGCCGTCCCAAGTCCGTCCTGCTCTGCGACACAGGCCCTGCTCCCAGCCCGCCCCTGGCCACAGCCAGCCACACTCATGGGCCCCAGCCAACCACACCCAAGGGCCATAGCCAGCCACACTCATGGGCCATAGCCCACCACACCCAAGGGCCACAGCCAGCCACACTCATGGGCCCCAGCCAACCACACCCAAGGACCATAGCCAGCCACACTCATGGGCCATAGCCCACCACACCCAAGGGACACAGCCAGCCACACTCATGGGCCATAGCCAGCCACACCCAAGGGCCACAGCCAGCCACACTCATGGGCCCCAGCCCCCTGGCCACAGCCAGCCACACTCATGGGCCCCAGCCAACCACGCCCAAGGGCGACAGCCAGCCACACTCATGGGCCATAGCCCACCACGCCTAAGGGCCACAGCCAGCCACACTCATGGGCCATAGCCCACCACGCCCCTGGCCACAGCCAGCGCACATGCAGGAAGTCGAAGGCCGACAACACCATGGGACAGACACGCTGAACACCCCACCCGCCCATGTACAGCCAACTCCACTGTAAGTGATTTCTGAGCCTGGGGAGGGAGGGACCCATTAGGTGACGTGGTCCCAAGAGCATCGTCCTGAGTCCTTAATGAGAGATGGCGGTGAGCACGTCCCGGAATGTAACACATTGTCCTGCCAGAGGAGAAGGGCCGAGGAGCATTCTGGGCCAAAACTTAAAACAGATGGGCTTCCACAGCCCAGTCTAGCATCTCAGAAGCATCAGACATGACAACCTGTGTTAGACTCTATGCTTTGCAACATTCAGAAGTTAGAGAGAAACAAGTTGTAATACTACCTTAAAGTGAAGTTCCTGAGCGCACAGTCTACGAGGACTCACAACCCTTGGAAACTGCACGAGATGCTTCCTTTTAAATCCCAGGAAGAGAACACCCACTGAGCCCTCCCGCCCACGGCCAGGCCTGTGGGAGGCGTGTTCTAGATGCCTCTCCATGAATCACTGCACACGCACACGCGGACTGAGGAGGGCACAGCGGCTGTGTTATGTCCACACTGACCGTGGAGCTTCAGCGCCAGAGCCTGCTGGGCCCGGGGCTGGGCTGGGCTGGGGGCCGGCAGCATCTTCCCCGCCTCCGGGGACCAGCACGCGGAGAGCTGGGGGAGGGAAGGCTGGCTCCTTCGCCAGACCTCAGTGCTACGCACCAGCCGCCTCAGAACCACTACGCGTCCCTAAAACGTTCCCGTGGAAACAGGTTTTTTGTGGTTTACAGCAAATGGCACTAAACGGGGGGCGGGGGGGTGCTTTTCTCTCGCCTGCAGGGCTCCCCTCCAACCTGCGGCCAGGAGCCCCAACAGGCACACTCCGCAGGCGGTAACTCGCAATGAACAGGGAGTTCTGAGTTGGAGGAAAAGCAGCTGTTTTAAGGCCACGTCACCCTGGTCCCCGTCTTTGCAGGCCATTTTCTGGGGCTCGAGGTCAAGGCTGAGCATCGCAGCCCCTGCCACACACAGCCCAGCATTTACAGTTTCTTGAAAAGTGAGATAAAAAGTCCTGGTTCCTGTTCTTAATAATGAACCGGCTGAACAACAATCAAAACCCCAATGCTTCACATTCCCCCTTCCTCTGGTCCATCTGCTGCCGGTAGGTCCGGCGCCCGGCTCCGTGTCTGCACGCCGCCGGAGGGACCGCTTGGTGACAGCGCACATGTCTCCCGTGGACGGTTTCGACGGCCGCCATTTGCTCCTCACTGGTTTACTTACACTTTTGAAGTATGAGGTATCAGGAAGGCATGGAGATTCCGGAGTTGTGCTATAATCACCATGAAACTGGCCCTTTTCGCATCGTATCTGTGGAAAGAGAGGCTGATGAAGCGAGGAGCGCGCCCAGGCCGGTGGTCCCGCCCTGAATTCTAGGCCCGCCCTGCCCGCGCCCAGCTTTACCTGAGCCCGATCTGCACCTGCGCCGTCTCCATGACGACGCCAGCATCCTCTTCACCGTAGGCAACGTCTCCCACTTCACTGGGTCTGGGAACCGGAGACAGGGGCGCAGGAGAGCGGCTCATTAATGGGGAGCTCGATGGTACGGTTACCATCTGCCACTGGACCAACTTGAGTGAAAACCCGAATTCCCAGCGCCCGGAGGGGCGCTCACTCAGCTCTCCCTCACCTTGTCAGGAGGGTCTGTCTCGGACCCTTTAGGGCAGCGGTTCTCAATCTGTGGGTCGCGAACCCTTTGGGGGTCGAACGACCCTTTCACAGGGGTCGCCTAAAACCATTGGAAAACACATATATAATTACATATTGTTTTTGTGATTGATCACTATGCTTTAATTATGTTCAATTTGTAATAATGAAATTGGGGGTCACCACAACATGAGGAACTGGATTAAAGGGTCGCGGCATCAGGAAGGTTGAGAACCACTGCTTTAGAGGAACGACTTTCTGGTGCCTCTGTGGGGTACACTGCACCCCTGCACACATTCCCAGCTCCCAAAACCTACTCGGGAGCTGATGGCCACGTAGGTGGCCAGCCCCTCCAGCATCCTCATCCAAGTCAGGGTAAGTCTCAAGGAGACGTGTCTGAGGAAGGACAGCCCCTGCTTGTCCCTCCCTGTGACATGCTATCCCTCCGTGACATGCATGTCTGTCCCTGTGACATGCTGTCCCTTCCTGGCTGACATGCATGTCTGATGCTGTGACATGCTGTCCCTTCTGGCTGACATTCATGTCTGACCCTGTGACATGCTGTCCCTTCTGGCTGACATGCATGTCTGTCCCTGTGACATGCTATCCCTCCGTGACATGTGTGTCTGTCCCTGTGACATGCTGTCCCTCCCTGGCTGACATGCGTGTCTGTCCATCCCTGGCTGACATGCATGTCTGTCCCTGCCTGGCTGACATGTGTGTCTGTCCCTGTGACATGCTGTCCCTCCCTGGCTGACATGCGTGTCTGTCCATCCCTGGCTGACATGCGTGTCTGTCCCTGGCTGCGGACCATCTTTAACACAGACTGACATGTGCAGGCACATGTTTTCTCAGAGCTGCCCCAGAGGCTGCAGGAGAGACTGACGGTGGCGGGACGCCCTGGCCTGTGACCCACACGTGCTTGGGTGGGGGTGACAGGGGAGCTCCCCGCTGCACGGGAGCCTTACTGCTTCACGAAGCCTTCGTAGACGCCGCTGTCTCCCGCCACCGACTCGTCCGACACGGCCGCCGACACGCACGCGGTCCTCTCCCCGAGCAAGTGCGCGCCTCTCCTCTTGGGTGCCTTTTCCACGTCTGCGGGGAGAGGGCGCTCATGAGGTTTCTGATCAGGACACGTTAGTGTAAAATACGCACACGGTGTGGTTCTGGGATCCAAACGGAAACCCCCGAGAAGCAAGGAGGTGACTATTCACACCAGTGGGCATGGTGGCCCGGGGTTCCGTGACTGACACGGCTCCCGGACAGTCCTGGCCTGGGTCTGATGAAGAAGTGGCTTTCCAGAACCAGTCTGAGGCGTGAACCGCACACTGCACACTACCCTCACGTCTGGTGTAGGCGTTCACCGCAGGTACCGCGTGTGCGTGGGGGTGGGGGATCCGCCCGCCCCCCAGCATCAGAGACCGAGCGCCCAGTGCCCGGCAGGAAAGGACCCCTGCTCCCTCTCCACACGAGGGCCTCCATCTCCCACAGCTCCCCGTCTCCACACGCAGGGCCTCCATCTCCCACGGCTCCCCCTCTCCACACGCAGGGCCTCCATCTCCCACAGCTCCCCCTCTCCACACGCAGGGCCTCCATCTCCCACAGCTCCCCCTCTCCACACGCAGGGCCTCCATCTCCCACAGCTCCCCCTCTCCACACGCAGGGCCTCCATCTCCCACAGCTCCCCCTCTCCACACGCAGGGCCTCCATCTCCCACAGCTCCCCCTCTCCACACGCAGGGCCTCCATCTCCCACAGCTCCCCCTCTCCACACGCAGGGCCTCCATCTCCCACAGCTCCCCCTCTCCACACGCAGGGCCTCCATCTCCCACAGCTCCCCCTCTCCACACGCAGGGCCTCCATCTCCGTAGAAGTCAGAGAGGAAAAGTCCTCCACACAGAGAATTGCTCATCAGCTAATGTCATTTTTTTTTTTTTAATAAAACCTTTGTGCTCCTGAGTCTTTGGCACCAGCAACCACTTGCCGTTGGGTCTACCTCCTGGCCCTGGTGTGCCCCCGCTTCTGCGCCCTGACTGTACACCTCAGGAGGAGGTTGGGGGTTACAGCTTCAGGTGACGCGCTGATGGCTGGCGACGGGACTGCTTCCCCTGGAGGACGGAGTGCCTTCTCTCCGCCCACCCCCACGAAGGGGTGAGGGTGACACACGACTTATCGATCAGGCCCAGGGGCAACCAGGCCGCCTGAGACCGACTCTGACAGAGAGGCTGACCATGAAGGACGGGGACTTATTCCAGCTCCGTGTCTGTCTCCAGCTGGGACTGCTGGGAGCAGAGTGAGTATAAAAGGAACCCGGCTGCACCCGCAGGGGACTCCAGGGCATGGAGGGGCAGACACCGTCCCTGCTGAGCCACCCGCCTCACACGAAGGTCAGACACGGCCAAGAAATGGAAGGCCCTTGGTCCACGCACAGAAGAGCGGCACAAAGCACCTGCTTCTCCCTCTCCTCTCGTGATGCCAGAGGTTTGTAGGACCAGGGCCGGCAGCGTGACCCCTCTCGCCATACATCATCGTAATTCCCGTAAACCAGTGCGGGACAGCCCGCCCGCTGGATGCCTCATGGACACGCACCCCCTCCAGCCCCGCAGGAGTAGAGATGCACCTTCCCCCTTTCCCAGGAGGAACAATCCCCGGGGAGACGGGGTGCCATGCTGGCCAGGACACGCCAGCCAGCGGGCAGCCACCATGCGAGCAGGCGAGGCTGGCTCCCGGGGGAGCTCCCGGCACCCCGGGCTTTGTGCTTTGGAGCCCCTGCGGGAGCCCCACTCCTGCGCTATTTCCTCGTGGCTGACTGTTTCAGAAAAGCGTGACTTGGGCTCTGGCACCGGCCAGGCATCAGCACACGAGCCACACAGATGCTCCTGTGCCCGCCTCTGCCCCCGCCCCAGGCCCCGGGCGGGCAGGGTCTCCGTCTTCAGGGATGGAAACCACGCAAACAAGATGGATTCTTCTATCTCCTTAAACATCTGAACTGGCCAATCAAGTGATAGTTAGACTCCTAGGACCACGAAGACCCATTAAACAGGCTCCTGGAAACAGCAAGAAAACGCCCGTGAGGAGGCCGTGCTCTGGCGTGTCGCAGGCAGTCACGCGTGCAGTGTGGACAGGGCGCCGGGGCCACGCGGGGGCTACTTCTGCTTCGTTTCAGGCCAGTGCCATGGCAGACCGCCCTCCTCGACCACAGCTGTGCTTGGGTGCCAACAGGGCACCACTGTCCTCTCTGTAGCCACATCGGCTCCGCAGGGGGAAACTACCCCGGAAAAGAGAAGTCTCCGTTCCTGAGTTCCTGTCTGAGCAGAACTGAGGAAGAGCTGCTGCCTCCCGCCCTGCAAGGAGCACGGAGGCCAGCAGGTGGCAGCGCGACACCGTCCCTGGCCGCCCTACACCAGGCACAGGGCAGCGGGTCTGCGAGCGTCTTGCTGGAAACAACCGTGTTTGTACAGAATCCCCGGGGCCTGAACACCGAGCCGGCACTAACGACAGGATGCTAATGGCTTTGGTTCTCGTCTGGTTCGGGCCAGCTCTGCACAGAAAGCCCTTCTCTCGCCCTTGTCCTCCCAGAACCGAAGCTGCCTGAAGTGTCACGTGTCCACACATACAGGGGGTCGGACAGCAGAACAGAAACCAGTGACTAAATCACCACCCAGGGAAGGCGCTTCCTATTTGATAAAGAAAAGTGTCTAGGGATATCTCCTAAACACGCCTTGGATGAAGCAAATTAAAAAGAGCAGGGGGACTAGCACCGCTGGTGTAAGTGGAAAAAGTCACCCTCCCATCATTCCCCTTAGATGGCCCAGTGGGGACTAGGCCAGCGACGCCCACGGGTACCTGTGGCGCCTTCGTAGAAGGGCTCCCTGGCGCCTTCGCGCAGGTCTTTGTCCTCTAACAGGGCCTGGGGCGCGCCTCCCGCGTCGGCGTCCAGCAGGGTCTGGCTGTCGCCGAGGCCCATGTCTGCGAAGTGGCTGCTCACGTCGCAGTCGTCAAAGTCGGTGGTGAACCGGTGGAGAGGGGCGTCGTGGGACAACATGGGGAAGGTGCCTTCCAGCACCAGGGGGGAGCCGGGAGGGGACAAGGAGGACAGGGAGGACCGCGAGGACAGGGACGTCACAGACTTGGGGGCCTCGGCCAGCGGGGGTGCGGGGCCCACGGCGGCCGCCCCGCAGGGACCGCTCTGGCCGGGCTGGCTGGGGGACTTGACCACTTCGTTCTCATGGATGGTGGTGATGGGCCCAGAAGGGACGTAACCGCCCTTTTCTTGCAGGAGGAAGTCCAGTTTGTACTGATAGTCGGCGTCGAGCTGGTCACCCGGGCTGGTGTAGTAGAGCTCGCTGGAGCTGAGGGAGTTGAGCGAGCCCCTGCTGGAGGTGTTCAGGGACCCCCGGCTGGAGGCCAGGGAGCCCAGGCTGCTCCCGGACGACACGGACAGGGTGCTGGCGGAGAGGCTGCGGGAGGAGAAGCGCGATGGTCAAAACTGGACTCATCAGGAAGCCCAGGCCCAGCCCCGCTGGCTCTTCAGACCCCGTGAGGCCAGAACGGCCCAGTGATGGGCTGCTTCATGAACACTGCAACCTGGCTCTCCGCTACTCTCTCAGCAGTAACCCTGCTCTCATTCAAAACCACCCCCTCTCGCAGAAGACACAAAAGCGGGGGACTCAAATCCCTATCGGCAAATCTACCCGCACAAGGATCCAGAAGCAAGGATGTAATTTAAAATACAGACGGGTAAACAGGACCAAGTGCTAGTGCGGTCACTTTGCTGAACAAATGCCACTTTCTGAGAGAAATGAGGCGCAGTGAGGAAGACAGAGCAGACAGAGTTGGGCTCCCCCCTCTCCCCTCTCGTGTGTGTTGAAATAGTGACAATGTTCTCTGACGTAGCTGCCCCGCCCCCCCTTTCAAAAGAAGGGCTGATGTGGAGAAAACATGTCATTTCCCTAAGTGTGTACTTAGCTAAACACACATGCTTCCCACTAGATATTTCAAATGTGTTCCAAATGCCACCTTGAGGCTCATGAAAGAAAAGTCTATGCAACCTTAAGTTTGGTCATTCAGGTTTGAATTGTACAAGTATAACTTACGTGCCTTTCTTTTATTTATTTATTTATTTTTAAAATATATTTTATTGATTTTTTACAGAGAGGAAGGGAGAGAGATAGAGTTAGAAACATCGATGAGAGAGAAACATCGATCAGCTGCCTCCTGCACATCTCCCACTGGGGATGTGCCCGCAACCCAGGCACATGCCCTTGACCGGAATCGAACCTGGGACCCTTCAGTCCGCAAGCTGACGCTCCATCCACTGAGCCAAACCGGTTTTGGCACGTTCCTTTCTTTTAAACCGTTGAACATAAATAAAGAGAAAAGCAATCAAAGGTGGACGAAAACATTCCTGAATGTCGCCAGGAAAGGACGTCCCCTCGAGAGCCGGAGAGACTTGCCTTTTCAGCTCTGAGTGCAGGTAAGTAGTTAATTTGGTCGTTTCTTCGAGTTTCTGGAGCAGCTCCTTCCTTCGCTCTTCCAGTTTCAATCTAGAAAAAAACCACAGAAATGAATTTATATTTTCAAATGACGATGAGAAAACACAGAGACTGAAGGGGAAGATTATCATCATACAAACATTACGCGCCCCGAGGGGGGGGGGGCGCCTGTGAACTTGATGGCAAGGGAGCTGCCCCGGCAGGAAGCGAAGTGGGCAGAAGCACCTCGTTAGCATAACTGAGGATGCTGTGAATTTGGTTTTCTATAATTTTCTTCAACGGGCGAAAAACCTCATGGTCTTGTGAATTACAGAAAGAGAGTGAGAAGGAAAACAAGGCACTAACCGAGATCACAGACTCCCACAGGCCCGTGCTGGGCCCCAGTCCTAAAACAATGTAACAGCAATAACGAGAATCAGAAAAGGTCACCGAGGTACTGAATAGGTGGAGACTGTGCCAAAGGAATGTTCAGTGATAAAGATTCCAATCTTAATTCGACGGGAACGTTAGTGATTAAGAAACCAATTAGTCCAAATGTCTGTGCAAGAGAGACATAGCTATGACTATCCCTCCGTCCGCAGGACAGCCCTCGCCGCACCAGACCATCATGAAGCTCCGTGTACTTCACTGCAGTAGAGTCGGGGTTTGTGAAAATCAGATGTTCCGGAACTGTGTACGCGAAGAAGCCATTGGAAAACACACTCAGCTCCCAGGTTAGGCAGCTAGGAGCCTGCACGAGGGCCGCTGCGTCATCTCAGGGCCCTCAGACGTCATGGAAACGAGCCATTCAGAGGGGTGCACGGGCTGCGGCAGGGGACACGGAACACCACGGTGTGCCGGCTGGTGCTGTGCTGGCTGTGCGTCCTCAGGAGAGCCACTCGTCCAGGCCTCAGCCTACTCATCTGTGCAATGGGGAGCACACCCCCTGAGCCTGCCTGTGAGGCTGTGGAGGCAACCAAGTGGGGAGAGTGTGTGGGGCGCGCTCAGCCGTCAACACAGACCAGCCCGCTCAGAGCCTCACGCCTTGCAAGGTGGCGATATAAACATTAACTCCTCTCCTGGGAAGAAAAAGAAAATTTCCCTAATTTCCAGCTCCTTTGAAATGTTATGTATGTTTTAGGCAGTAAGAAAACATGCCCATATTTTATTTATAGGTATTTTTCCTTTGATGTGTCACCAACGCAATTTCATTATATGTTAAAATAAAAAAAGTCATTCCTGTCATTTTGTTTAGGACTTCAAAGGGTGGTAAATTCTTAATTCACAGCTTTCAAAGGTGGATTTTGAAAAGGAGTACAGACCGTACTTTTAAAATCTCTTAAACATAAATCAGGACTCAACAAGGAAAAATATTAATACAAACAGATAAAAGGAAGGAAGGTCTGGAGAAAGGCCCCGTCTCCTCAGAGCCAGCAGAGGCCTAATTACGGACAAATCTACACAGTGCACAAGCGAACGAAGGCTCTTCCTGGTGTGTGAAGGGGGCAACAGCACGACGTTAGTGTGTTTCACGCTAAAATGTGAAATCCGTCTGGCTGTGTGGCTCAGTGGTTGAGCATTGACCAACGAACCAGGAGGTCACGGTTCGATTCCTGGTCAGGGCACATGCTGGGCTGCGGGCTCCATCCCCAGGGGAAGGAGAGGGGCCGGTGAGGCGCCCCGGTCCTTTAAGACAGAACAGGCCGGCATCTGCAGAGGCTTCCCCCTGTCACACCCTCTCCTGTGCCCTAAGGCGTGAGGCGGCCAGGCCAGGGCAGGTCCCCACTCCCTGCTACCAGCCCCGCCTGACTCAGACCACCCAGAACTTTGCAGGTAGGCACATGTTCAGGTCACCTGCTGAAATAATAAGTCCCTTTTCGTTAAAAAATAGAGGACACTCATACTCCACCTGCCTGAGAGATGGACTGTCGTTCACTGCTGTGCAAACACTGCCAAGCACAGGTATACAAGCCCGGGTGCGAGCCTGCCCACACCTGGGCCACACGGGCAGCCCGTGGCGCCAGGGCCACACGCCTGCACAGCAGGTTACTGCACAAAAGCACGAGAGCAAATCCAGCACAAGAGACAACGCTGCGATTGAGGGACACAGTAAACACGAGATGCAAGAGGCTACGGTGATGTAACACGGCATACCGGTTGTTGTTTTTAAGTGCTCTTTTTTGAAGTGCTCTAAAAAATGTTGGTTTTTAACAGCAAACTTTTAAAAAGTGCTCTCTCTAGAGTACACTCAAATGTAACCATAAAACAGTTTACTATGGGTGTCTATGCAGCTAGGAGCCGGCACGAGGGCCGCCTGCGTCTTCTAAGGGTCCTTAGACGTCATGGAAACGAGCCATTTCAGAGCGGTGCACAAGCTGCAGCAGGGGACCTGGAACTGGGTGTGCTGTGCTGGCTGTGCATCCTTAGGACAGCCACTCAGGCCAGGCCTCAGCCTTCTCATCTGTGAAATGGGGAGCTCAGTCCGACTGAGCCTGCCAGCAAGCTTTTTAAAAGGGCTCTTTCTAGAGGACATTCAGATATAATGACAGAAACGTACAGTGTGGCAAGTACACACAGCAGCCATTTATCGTCATCACCAGCTACTCTGTACTGTATGTAACTGTGTGCTCTGCGCCCACACGACTGGCAGCGCAGTGGGTCTGGCTACACCCGTGTCACCACAAACACGTGAGTACCGTGTTGTACCACACCCCTACGATGGCTATGGCGCCACCAGGTGTAGGGGTTTTTCAGCTCCATTATAACCTGGAGACCACCGTTGTATATGTGGTCCAGCATTGACTAAAATGTCCTTATGTGGTGCACGACTACATGAAGAAATAATTAAAACATCTGGGCAGGATACGAGAGAAAGCCTCTAAGATCTGTGAGAAAGAGGGAGCAATGTTAAGACCTTGTCGGTGTGGGAAAGCACGGAGCAGGCATCTTGGTAACTGTGGACAGGATATGAGAAGCCCCGCACTTCTTTCACTTGGGAGCAATTTCTTTGCTGAGGGTCCCTCCCTGAGCAGGTCTCTTTCCGACATGCTTTGCCACCACCAGGGGGCGAGCTCAGCCACCGCTGTCCGGAGCCAGGGGCACAGGTCACAGAACAGAGCTGCTGAAAACGCACAGGTTCCGACAGTTATCACCTATGTGCGAACCAAAGCTTAAAAGCCAACGTCTGAGCAGTCAGAACAAAGGAAACAGCTACTGCTACTTCATCAGTGATCTCTGAGCTCCAGCCCTGATCGGAAAGCGACTACAGCAAACCAACCAATGGCCTGCCTTTCTTTCCCCCAGGACACGGGTGAGGGCTGTGTCCCGCCCTCCCAGCCCCACAGACTGAGCAGAGAGGCTGAGGACTCAGTCTCCCACAGGACAGGTGCTGTACGATAGGTAACATTTAGCAAGTGCTACGCACCACTCAGAACATCACGGGCGTTTTATACACGGGCCACACAAGGCTACCCATTCTTCATAGTTACTGATGATTGTCACTTTTATCCTAGAAATGACAGGTGTCCAAACGCAGACACCCACCACCAGGTACCTCGGGAAACAACTGCCTCCTGCCTCACACCCTCCCTTTTTGTTCCTCTGTCTTGGCCACGGGGACCCTTCCCTGCCCGCCCTGCTCAGTCTGCCTCGGGCCGAGGGGCTGAGCTCCATCAGCTCCTCCAGACGCCAGCGCAGGAGCAGGCGGGGAAGGAGGGGGGCCGGTGAGGCGCCGCGGTCCTTTAAGACAGAACAGGACGGAATCTGCAGAGGCTTCCCCCTGGCACACTCTCTCCTGTGCCCTAAGGTGGGAGGTGGCAGCTGCGTGTGATCTTGACCAACATTTTCACTTACAAAGGCCAGTTCTCCCAGGGCGGTTAGACGCAGGGCAGGCAAGTCCACCCAACCTGGGATGCCACCTAACCTAGGATGTCAAGAGACTTATTTTTCCCTCCTCCATCCTCCCCACCACCCTGTTTTATTTTTATTGATTTCAGAGAGGAAGGGAGATGAGAGAGAGAAACATCAATGATGAGAGAGAATCACGGATCAGCTGCCTCCTGCACGCCCCACACTGGGGATCGAGCCTGCAAGCAGGAATCAAGCTGTTTTCTCTTGGTTTACAGGTCAACACTCAACCACTGAGCCACACTGCCGACTCATGTTTTGGTATTACGTAGACACAGGACCTTACACATTTATAGAGCACAAGGAACTAGACGGCAAGGAGCCGAGAAGGCACAAAAAGTAGAGGGACTGGGTCCGGCTGGTACTGGGACGTCACCTCCAGTCATGTGGGATTACACGAAGGTGAGTTTCTTCCCTGTCACCTTGGACTGGGCACTGCTCCTCCCTGTTGGCCTGAGGGTGTGTGGTGGCTCAGGTGCCCCCGGTCCATGGCTGGCACAGGTGTCGGCTGTCAATCAGGTGCAGATGAGCGCCTGTCACACCGACACCCGGGGTCCCCTGCCTAACAGTCCTGCTGATCCGACTGCAGAACCGGATTTTTAAGATTAAATGATCAATTCACACCTTCCCGCAGGGATGAGGAAACCGCTGTACATGTCACCTCCTGCAGAGGAGGGTCTCCACGGGCAAAGTCCACGAGGACATTGTGACCTGGGGAGAGGGCCAGGGAGTGAGCTGACCTTCCTTGTGAAATGAGAAGTAACTCCTTTTGCATCCTTGTGAGTAATGAACCCAGAAGAGGAAGCCTGGGGGCTCCCACCGTCCAGGTAATCTCGCTCATCAGGGGCTGGGTTTACAGTGCGGTTACCAGCTGCGGTCATGACGCTCTGCGTCCTTCGCTTTCAGCCCCTGCCTCGGCACCTTCCCGATCCTCACAGACCGGAGGAGCTGTGGGACGCGGGACTCGAGGGACAGCGGATGGGTGCCTGACGGCTGGACAGGAAGAGCCACCGGGCACAGTGCACTGAGAGCACCGAGCCCAGGGGCCGGGCACCATCCAGCTCGTCGCGGGTGCGTTTCTGCGGAGTGACGAACTGCAGCTCCTTCAGCAGCTCTTCCTTCTCGTGAATCAGCATCAGCTTCTCCTTCTCAACATCCAGCGCCCCGGGCCAGGCCTCACTGTCCAGCTTCGACAGCTCGATCTTCAGGTTGGCCATGCTGGGCAGAGAGGAGAGGCGAGCGTGAATGCAGAGCTCCGAGAGGAGGAAACAGCCGGGCTACGGCGGGTGGACGCTAAATTCCCGTGAGCCCCCCGAGGGGGTGTGAGCCCCACAGGGGAGTGAGCCTCACAGGGGTGTAAGCCTCCCAGGGGTGTGAGCCTCACTAAGGGGTGTGAGCCTGGCCAGGGGTGTGAGCCTCACTAAGGGGTGTGAGCCTGGCCAGGGGTGTGAGCCTCACTAAGGGGTGTGAGCCTCACTAAGGGGTGCGAGCCTCACTAAGGGGTGTGAGCCCCCCCCAGGGTTGTGAGCCTCACTAAGGGGGTGTGAGCCTCACAGGGGTGTGAGCCCCCCAAGGGGTGTGAGCCCCCCCCAAGGGGTGTGAGCCCCGTTAGTCTCTGGGCCTGGCTCTGTGTGTAGCTGTCACCACGTCACTGTCCCACCTTTCAAGTCTGGTGAGCACACCCCCCTCTGAGAAAAGGGTGAAGGTCACAGCACGCAGAAGCTCCAAAGCAGGGGCTCCGGGACCCTGGCAGGTGGCGGAGGAGACCCGGAGGCCCCCACTAAAAGCTGCGGTTCCCCGAGTGCCACCGTTACAGAGGTGAGACGCTGTCCCCAGGGTGGCTTGGGGGACTGGCACAGGAGCCAAGAGGGGCAGGAGGAGGGAGAAGCGCGGGGGGGGGGCAC
>NW_006297021.1:5078331-5079787 GCF_000327345.1 Myotis davidii | reverse complement strand
TGGGATTAAGACAGTCAATCCACCCCGGCCCACGGCACCGAGAGCGGGCAGGGCCTCACTGCTTTCCCCTGGGCTGCGCCCTGCGACGCCCCTCCCTGCTGTGCTGGCCTCTACGCTGCATGGAGCAGCGCCGGCATCCCTGCCTTCGGCCTGGCCTCCCCTGCGCACAGGCACCTGACTGCTCGGAAGCAGACAGCCCCGCTGGCTGCATCACTGGTGACGACAGGTGTGAGCGGGGACAGCGAGGGAGGAGGAGGAAGGAAAGCAGTGAAGGGAAATGTGGCCAGTTTCATAACTTCGCCTGACCCCACATTTCTCTGTGCAGAGCCTTCCACTCGATGGTCAGGTGACCTCCCGATTCCCCGGCACAATCACCGCGCTGCGGCTCAGTGAGGGCGCCAGAGGCTCACAAGGTCAAAGGCTCGGGGCCCCGGGGACCAATGCCACCAGACCACCTGTGAACACAGCTGGCGTCCTGTAAAAAGTGTGAGAGGATTGCTTTGGCTTGCGCCAGAGCACGCCAGAATGTGAAACCCAGAAAGGGGGATTCTGTTTTTCCCTTTTTATGGAAGAAGCTGTAGAAGAGGAGGAAAAAGGTGAACAGGAAACGTTATCAGGACAAAGATGGAAGCAGTTCCACATCCTCGTGCCAGAAGTTTCTTGTTTTTGTTAAAAGTAAAGTCGCCGCCGCCAATGGGCACGTGTCTATCACGGACTCTGATTCCACCCACCGCCGGCATCGCTGACGGATGCAGCATCAGCTACTCCTCAGCTGGAGCCACTCAACCACACAACCATCTTGACGTTCGGGAAAATGAATCATCAAAATGCTAACTAAGCATGGCATTATTGGCTTCATTAGGCACACAGCAAAGGTGGAGGAGAAAGCAGGCCTCCAGACACAGCCGCCTCCACTCATTCAGGATTGAGGAAGAAACAGCGCTTCCCACACACGCACAAACCCTGGCGATTCCCCTCCTCAGCACCGCTGGTCCCTTTGACAAGAAGCACGCATCAGGGAGGACAGCAACGCCCCTCGCGGGGAAGAACCAGCCTCACGTTTCGATGGGACCCAGTTACCCAGCTGACCCCGGAGCGACACGCACGGAGAGGCCTCTGGCCCTGACCCGGCACCAGGCAGGTGTGGCTTTATCTGGAGAGGGCACACCCCATCTGGGGGACACCTGGAGCGGTGCTGTGCCAGCTCCCGATGGAGGAACTGGTCGGGACCACAGTGCAGCGAGCGCTCCAGCTGCCCCAAGGGAAGTCAGGTCAGGCCAAGCCCCCAGAACGCGGAGCACGGGCCTGGCTCTCAGGTTCACCCTGAGTGTGGCCGTCTCCTTAGAAAACCAGGCCAAGTCCTGGCGTGGCCACCGCAGACACGGTGCTGACTGACGGCCCGGCGTGGCCACCGCGGACACGGTGCTGACTGACGGCCCGGCGTGGCCACCGTGGG
>NW_006297021.1:5075363-5077650 GCF_000327345.1 Myotis davidii | reverse complement strand
GACGGCCGGCGTGGCCACCGCAGGCCCAGTGCTGAGGGCTGACGGCCTGTGTGCTCACAGCCTGAGGGCTGCAACCCTCCCACAGCTGGTTCCACGGCCCAGGGCCACGATACCAGTGTCCGAGCCTCCGCCTGGGCACTGAGGAGCAGGCGATAAAGCCCACAAAACGCTTCCTGACCTCGGGAAACGGGCTGCCTCCCGGGACAAATTCACAGGCATTAGCATTAGTCAGAAAAGTGTTTGGAGAGACCAAGTGACTCGCTCGAGCTCCCGTGGACAGTAATTTGTGGAGTGAAGCCGAGGGTGCTTCCAGGAAACTGAAGGACCGAGTCACGTTCCTAACAGAGCTGCACAGAGGCAAATAGTGCCTTTAGGCCAGCGGTTCTCAACCTGTGGGTCGCGACCCCTTTGGGGATCGAACGACCCTTTCACAGGGGTCGCCTAAGACCATCCTGCATATCAGATATTTACATGACGATTCACAACAGTAGCAAAATTACAGTTATGAAGTAGCAACGAAAATAATCTTACGGTTGGGGTCACCACAACATGAGGAACTGTATTAAAGGGTCGTGGCATCAGGAAGGTTGAGAACCACTGCTTTAGGGGATCAGGTAATCACGCTGTTAAGCCAGAAGCCTCTCAGAACTCTGGTAATGCTTATAAATGACCATCACACAGCCGTGCACACACGTCAGCCTCCCCACCCTCCGTGGGCTCCCAGCCACGGGGACCAGGCGCTCAGCAGGTTCTCTCTATAAGGCTCCAGGCTCGTGCGGAGCAATAGGCAGGTTTCTCTGTCCCTGGCTGAGTGATGATGCAGCCCACCCTGCATCTTTCTAAATGGCATTATTAAAATCTTAACACATTCATGCCGCTCAGGAGTGTTCTTGTGTTTCATGCGCCATCTGTTAGGACCGCTCACGAGTGTTCTCGTCTTTCACGCCCATGGAAAAAGGAGCAGATCTAGATACTTATGTAAATTTTGTTTGGTCCCTCTTCATAGAGGAAAATGTTCTACGCAGTACCATATGTTAAAAAAGTACTAGGAACTTTAATTGTTTAATTGTTTTTGTAAATAAAAGTGTTATAATTATTGAAAAACAATGCCTAAAGGCATTATGATGATTTAAATAACGTGCAGTTTGCCCAAAATCGTGAGGTCCCTGGCGTATGTCTTAGGGATTTCTATGCGGTACGCAATGTGTTAAAAGGAAAACCACGACATCAAGCGTTTAGTATGGCTCTCTCCCTAAAACACGCAAGGTGCCCTGTATCGTGGGAACAAGCTGCGTCTGCCTACGAGGTAAGAACGGGGAGTCCCTTCTGCTTCCCCTCACAGAGTCACGGGGAGAAAAAGCCGGCACGGGGTGTGACGGGGGCTGAGGAGGTGAGAGAGGAAGATCTCTCGTCCCTCTCCAGGAACTAGGCACTGGGCAGTCACCTCAGACTTCGAGGACATTAGCAGGAGCCCCCCAAACAGAGGCGCATGCTGGACGCTGTCTACCGGGGCCCGTGCGCCACCCCCCAGTCCTGAACCTGAGCCACTTCTAACTGTGAGTACGGTGCACGCTCAGACCGCCCCTTCAGAAGAGCGGGAGCATTTCGTCCCCACGCTTCTCAGGAATCCTCCATGTTCTTCGGCTTCGCGGGGAGGGGAAAGGAGAAACAGAGCAGAGGGGCTCTGAGCCCTGATTTCTCACACACCAGGGAGCCCCAGCGAGAGCGTGTGGAAGTGTCCAGCAGATGGCACTGCAGGAGCGGAGGAGAGCCGGGAGCCGCGCTGGTGGAGGGAGCCGGTCCATCCTTGCTGTTTCAAGGGACCTGGCATATATGGCATACTGTTCTTAATATGTTTGCTCACCTTCTTGGCACTATGTGTTTTAACCAAGGTCACCTCTCTGAGAAAGGTTGTTTCCCCAGGTAGGGATTTTCCCCTGAAGTTAGGGAGGGAATAAAACCCCTTCACTAAGTGCCAGGCGGGTAATTAATCACTAACTACGAACAATCATGCTTAAGCTACATAATCTTTACTCCCTGGAATGGAGATAAGAAACGCCCTAACCTTTGGAATAGAGATTGATAGGCTTGGAATCAACTGGTATAAATACAGACATAAGAAGACAACAGGAGACAACTTAGATGAAGATCCTAGAGACAGAACTTAGAAGACAGAACCTACACAGAATCTAGAGACAGAAGAACTTCGCTGGAGAGAACATGGCAAAAGATCCTGGACAGAACCTGGCTACAGAACTTGGTTGGAGAACCTAGACAGAACCTGGCT
>NW_006297021.1:5058220-5075086 GCF_000327345.1 Myotis davidii | reverse complement strand
CTGGTGGAGGGGGCCGCGCTGGTGGAGGGGGCCACTCTCATGGGGCCCGGGCCGCGCTGGTGGAGGGGGCCACGCTCATGGGGCCCGGGCCGCCGGCTGCACCCACCCAGGCTCACCTCCTTTTGGCTTCTTCGTACTGTAGACTCAGCCTGACCTTTTCAGCTAAGTTGGGCCTGCTTCTCACGCCGACCTAGTGAAAAACAAGAGGGAGGAAGCCCATGAATCTGCTCAGGAAGGAAGTTAACGGCTTCTGTCTCTGGGAAGTACGAGTCCTGGGACAGCTAAGGAGCCGGTGCTGGCCTTGAGACACCGGTGCTGACCTTGAGACACCGGTGCTGGCATTGAGACACCGGTGGAGAGGCTGGGGAAGGCACTACTCTATAGTCTCCGTCGGGGCAAAACGTCGCCTTTTTAATGCAAACTTGTCTGTCTTTCAAAGACTTTCACAGCATGTTCTCCACACATTAAACGTAAGGTTAAAAAGATCAGGTAAATGTTTCTGGTGCCCAGGAGTTTATGAAGGTGCTCAGGTCAATAAAATTTATGGACTGGAGCTAATTTCCTCATTTAGCACAGGAGCCAAATTTTCCATCATTTAGCTTCCAGCTGCATACAATGTGAAGTAAATAACTTCAGAAATTAATTTCTCAAACAGGCAGGCCCTCTGTTGACCTCTAACTGTTTTACTGTCACAGCACATAATTCAAAGGCGCCTAAGAGAACACGCAAGTTACCGGGGACTCACTGCAGACCTGCTGATGGCACCCGAACAGGACAGCACACCCTGCGGGCGTGGCTCACCTCTCCGGAAATGCTGGTCTGGGACCCGGCGTCCAGGGTCTGTCTGGAGAGGGAGAGGTGAGAGTTCGCGGGACTGGCCCTCAGGTCTGGCTCCGACCTGCCGATGCCCTGGCCCAGGTGGAACCGCTCCTGCAGCTTAGCCAGACTCTGTTTGGGAAACACACAGGACCCCATCAGCTTAACGCTAAGGGCACACGCCCCACCGGGCAGAAGTAAACGCAGAGAACGAATCTTCACGGAAGAAACAATGACTTTATTTTAGCGGGGACCTAGCACTCTAAATTATTGAAAAACTAAGAGCAGAATATAATTTTGCACATACGCATGTGACTCTGGAAGTATGTGAGAGCATATGAAATGAGATCTTAACTTTCCCAAGACGGCCTGGGCGTTCGTCACCCTGCGAATAATGGGATCTTTATATTTAATTCAGATAGTTCTTAGTTTTGGAATTTCATTCGAAAGAAGCCTCTATTTTAATAAGAACCACTCACTTCACACAGTCGAAATTACGGAAGCACGGAATCCTATAACGCAGTCTCATTTGAGACACAGCAAGGAAACGTGCTTAGCCGGCGTCTTGCAGGGCGCCATTCTACACCTGGACCGGACCCAAGGGATTACGTGGCTCCCGTAATGTCAGAGATTGGGAAACTGCCGAAACCGGTTTGGCTCAGTGGAGATTGGGAAACTGAGGCCCAGAGGTCGCGACACACAGACGATCTGAGCCCGTCTGTGCCGACTGTGCAGCGCTGCGAAGGCGACACACTCGGGTGGCGAGAGTGAAAGTCAAGTGCACGTGCCTCTGCCAGCACCGGGGGTAACAGACTGGGCGGCCTTAGCGGGAGGTGCAAGCGGAAGCCTGAGAAAGGAAAAACTGTAGCTAAACTGCCACCAACGCATAACAAACCCACAGAACACTAGTAAAAATGGTGAGAAACTTACCAACCTTATGAAGAACCAAGACTTGACCCTGATATGTAAAATTCTCGTAAGAAATTAGAACCATCGGGTATCTGATACATATTTTTTTACCTAACTTTCTCTATCTTCTTTCAAAAGGATATTTATACAAAATGTGTGCACGAGAGGGACAAGCCTTAAATGGTCACATCAAATGGTATGTCACAGAAAGGAACCCAGGAATTGCTTAGTGACACTGGCAAGTCTTTCCAACTTTTCCATCTGTGCAGCAAAAAGACTAGCATTTCCAAACCTGCCTGTGACGACAATGCACTCGGTCAATCTAGGTCCTGACTAGTTTTTTAAGAAACAGAAGGCCCAGGAAAGGAAGTCTGAGGCATTACTGGCACTAAGAGCAGGCATGTTTCTGTGAAGTCTGTTCTGTGTGTATCCACAGGAAAGGCATCTGTGTGTGAGTGGGTTTTGACATTATATTTTTTACTGTGTGTTGTGGCTAAAGAGGTTTGAAAGTCAAAGATAATAATGCCACTTCAGCTCTCCTGTTGATTTCTGTATTTACTGATTATTTTATATACTGGAGAAATTAAAACGGAATCTTTTCTTTCCATTTAATCTGGCTTGTGTATAAACCCAAAGTTTATAGGAAGAATCAAAATGACCTAACATTGCTGACAACTATAAATTTGTTCAAGTTCCATTAACTTTTTTCAAGTGGCTTTTTTTATGTGCATTTCAGAAACTATCGATTTAATCAGCAGGACCACTGTGAAGCAAAAGCAATACATCCAAATAAAGTCCTGTATGTGTTATGATGATGGTAAGACCCCTGGGTGTGAATTGGAGTCCTGTCACTTACCAGCTGTGAGACTGTGAGTGAGTTACTTAACTGTTCTGTGCCGTGATTTCCTTGTCTGGTAATTGGGATAATAAAAGGGCCCATCTTTAGGTTATTGTGATAATTAAATGAATTATTTCTATGCAAGGGCACAGCAATTGCCTGGCACAGAGCCAATACTTTTAAGTATTTGTTATTATTACTGTTGTCTTCCCTATTTGATCTCTCAAATTATTTCAACATTGCCAAAATGCAAATTTATATGGGTTCAAGAAATTTACCTATTTCCAGCTAGCATTTTGAAAGCTGGCATGAAGTAGCTGAATATCATATTTAAGTTTAGAGGATCTATTAGGAAAGCAAACATCCCCACTGGCTCTAACATTTTCCCAAAGACACAGACGAAAGCCTCACTGGGCTGGGGGAAGACGCCAAATATCTGGACTACAGAGAACCCTCAGCTGGGACAGTCGTGGACGGAAGGAGGGGGAGGAGGCACAGATCCCCGGCTGTCTGCTAAGCGGAGACACTCGGAATGCAGACTGCTGATCACCTCACGGTGGTGGCTTTTTTTGTTTCCACACACGGGGCTGGGTCACTGGGAGCTGAGACCTGTATGTTGAGGTTCCAGGGGTAGCGAGGGGCTCTCCTGGCGCCTGCAGACCCCCTAGGTGACCACCCAGCCACGCCCTGCGGGGCCGGCATTCCCCACGCCACTTGGACGACCACCTGGGCGGAGGTGCTTTTCCAAGATCCTCACATAGATCCCGCCCCGCAAGGCAGGTCTTCCACCTCCTGATGGCAGGTGCCATGCCCGTCATGTGTCCCGGGCTAAGGACCAGGGGCTTAGGTAACCCTGCTGGTCAGGGTCCCACCGGAAGTTTTCGTGAGCCGCAGGGAGCACACGGATGCTAATCTCGCATGGCTCTAGGACCCACCACCCACCGACCCACAGGTCAGGGGCCTCGGGGGCAGCGTTTCCCTCCCAGGCAGCGTGGGAGCCGGAACCATCTGCTCCGGCCCGGTTCGCGCGGAGGGAAGGGTGATGGAGGCCCCCGACTCGGGTGGAGGAGCCTGCCTCCAGGGGAGTCTCTGGGCCCGGAAGGCAGTGGTTGGACTCGGCCAAGTGCCCGTAACATACCTGCATCAGGTCCTGCTTCTCCTTCTCTCCGGAGCTGATGGCCTTCCTGATGGATTTCAGTTCCGTGAGAATGGCTTTGGCCTCGCTAAGCTCATAGCCACTCTGACCTCCAGACATTTTTTTATCAATTCTGTTAAAAGGAAAAAAAAAAAGAGAAGGAAAAAAGTTAAAGAATGACTGAGTACAAGGTCAACAGGCAGGAGGGACTGGTCTGGGCTGGGTTAGTTGGCTGACTGCTTCAGCCCTTGACTCTCACAGGTCAGACCTTCCTTCAGAGAGGAGCGCCCCTCTGTCTCTTCCAGCCACTTCCGGCCGGGATTCCTCTCACCGCCCGCCTCCCGCCTCCCCCAGGCCCTTTCCCAGCACTTTCATGCCTCTTTGCTTTCGGTCTGTTGGGTGACCCCACTGCCGGCAGAACTCAAACCTCATCACAGGCCACCCTGACTGGCTCTGAGAAAGGGCCAGGGCACTGGGAAACGACCTGGCAGAGGAACAAGCACAGGGACTCCGGGGTTCAGCACTGCGGCCGAGTTTACCGCAGCAGGTCTGCAACCCCAGCCCGGGCTGGACCGTAGCCGGCAGCTGGCGGGACGTCCTACACGGCACTGTGGCCGAGTTTACTGCAGAAGGTCTGCAACCCCAGCCCGGGCCGCAGCCGGCAGCCGGCAGGCCTTCCTACATGGCGGTGCTTGTTGCTCACACCGGCGAGCGCCCTGTGACCTCTGGATCGTGTGGTTAGTCTCTCCTTCCTTTTAAACATACGGGTGTATTTACGTTTGTCAGGCCTATGAGTGGGGTAAATTGCTTGCCTTGCTGAATGAGTTCAAGACCAGGAATAAGGCAGAAGGGCAGGCAAGCTCCCTTGTCAACCCCCACTGAATAGAGTCTTCAGTGGCTGATGTACTACCCAAATGACTTCTGCTTCCCAAATGTCCTTGCAGTTCACCTGGCCGCCCATGTCAGAGGACGTCATGGACCCTAACTGTCTGTGTTTGAAGGGCCCAACCGGATGACCCAGTCCTCCTAAGCGATGGTCAGCATCTTCACTCTCGCACTCCTGGCTCTCCCACCACCGGCCCAGGGTCCACGCTGGACACAGCCCACAGCCTTCCTTCTCCGCAGTCTTTCTCACAGAGAAGAGCCCCCAGCACATCACAGAACACTGGCTCTCCGCTCACTGGGTGTTTAACATTTAATAATCTGTAGTAATTTCAATGTGACAGGTACCATCTGAGAAAACAAGACCAATGCCATCGGATTCACTCTTCCACAGTTCCCTCAAACAAGTAAACTTGGTGCAGACAACGTACTTCCCCAAGTGCGAGTTTAGTAAATGTTTTCTGCTGCTAAACAAGAAAGTCTCAAGGAATCTAAGGAAATAAAGTCAGTTTCACCCTAAGGCCATTTGAAGATGAAGTGCAGCGAACGAAACCACTGGATGAGGCACGCACAGTGTTGGGGTGGGAGGGGCCCTGGAGAACCCTGTCACTTCCTCCGAGGCCAGAGGCGATGCAGACTTAGCCCCGAAGGGCCTGGACTCCAGCTGCTCAGGGACTCCTCACAGTGACAGCCTCAGCCTTGGGCTCCTAGGACTGTGACACAGAGAGTGTCTGATAAAACACTGGGAGCACTTAGGATATTGGTGAGTTCCATTTATGTGGGGAGGGTTTTATCAGTGAAGTCGATGGGTCCCTGAAGTATTAAACTTAGTGGAGGCAAAATTCTTATTTTGAATTTTTAAAAACTCTGCTTGATTTTATGAAATGGCTAGTAACAGGTGTCTCAAACTGTGTCAAAGTAAATTTCTAAAGCCCAAGTAATTTCTTCCTATTTGGGTAAAACCTTCAGAATTCAACAGTAAAACAAATCTCTAATTCAGAAATCAACTTTGACATTTGAAAATAAAAAAGCAACCTGGCCAGTGTAGCTCAGCAGTTGAGCATCGACCCAGGAACCGAGAAGCCACCAGTTCAATTCCTGGTCAGGGCACAGGCCCGGGTTGCCGGCTCCATCCCCGGTGGAGGAGGCAGCCAATCAATGATTCTCTCTCAACACTGATGTTTCTCTCTATCTCCCCGCCCTCCTCTATCTGGTCAAGGGCATGTACCTGGGTTGCGGGCACAACCCCGGTGGGAGATGTGCAGGAGGCAGCTGATCGATGTTTCTAACTCTCTATCTCTCTCCCTTCCTCTCTAAAAAAAAAAAAAAAAAAATCAATAAAAATAAAGTAACAAAGCAGGTAAGCGGTTTTCAGGAATAAACTTTACCTTTTAAAAATAAAAGCAGAACGATCTCAAGACTGCAAACTTACATTTCACGAGCTTTATAAATGGATGAACAATTCTTGGCTATCGGCAGCTCAAGCGAATGTTGAATCTGAAAGGGACGGGCAGCCCAGCCCCGTCCCCCAGGGCCCGTGGGTCAGTCTCCCCCACTCCTGCCCCTGGAGCCTCTCTGCTCTCACTGTGCCCCCCGCCCCCAGAGCAGAATGTGGGGGGCAGTTACCTCCACGCCTCTTCCCTCCCTCCTCCACTTTTCACCTTTCATCTTTTTTCTCTTTTGACCCTAACTGACAATATAATAAAATATTAGCATGATTTTTAAAACAAAATACTGTTTTTTGTTCTTAATTTGAGAAAAACCATTGTATATTTCTCCCTATATATTTTTTTAAACCTTTGGGTTTGTGTGTCCCCGTAATTAATGTTTATCTGAGTCTTAGTCTTCTCTGGAAGAGAGGAAATGGCCACCTGCACGCCTTCCCGGGAAGTAAGTGCCCGGAACCAGCCTCCCTCGGGGCCTGTGCTGGCTGGGGCCTCACCACCTCCCCTCCGATCGCGTGAACATGGGGGGGCAGCACAATATGCTCCTCCTGGTCTCCGTCTACACTCCCGCTGCACTATCGCTTAGGCCAAGGTCAAATCTGGGGCCACGGAGTGAACAACATGAATAACTTAGAGGATAAAACCCCATTCACTCATCCGGCATAAACTACTGAACCCAGTAAATGAAAGCCCGGGTTTAAGTTACATGGTAACTCCAGATTCAACAAAAATGTCCCGTTCTATTGTGAATAAGTGAGAAGTTGCAAAAGCCTGCAATGGGAAATTTAAATCTTTTCCTGAAACATACTTTCTGTCCTAACCCAGTACAAGTTCCTTTATAGCACCAGGCACGTGGCTTCTTGAAGAGTATGGTCTCTGGGCTCCATCATTACTATCCAACGTCCTGGTAGCAGGGGCTGCGGCTGGAATGGGAACAGCTGTACTGTGTCGCCGGGGGAGACGGACAAGGGAGGCTGCTGATGTTAGATACCGTGTCCTCGTCCCCCGGCTGGCGGGACCAGCATCGCTGCAGGAGAATGCCTGCGTTTTTACAACAAACGGCTATTGTTTTCTTGTGGAATGTTATTGACAGATTCTTAAACATGCCTCAGATTCCTATAAAAACGGAGACAATACAGCTTTGTTTCATCGATATAACGAAGACAGCGAGTTTGGCTAACCTTCACCCCAGTGGTAACGCGGGTTACACTTTCACGTGCCTGAGAAATGTTTACCGTGTGGCTCAACATCGGGGGGTGCTCTCCCGCATCTGTCTCTCCCCACTCCTGCCACAAAGCCCCCTTTATGCGGCCACGCAACTACTAAACGCACACTTGTGTCCCCTGGATCTGCCCACATTTTAGGGGCTCTCAAGCAACGGAACTCTTAGAACAGCTACATTTAACCCACCTAGGCCTCCTAAAATACACCTGGGGTCAGACCAGACACAGGATATTTTAGCCCCCGCACCCCCTGACTCTAACATGTGCTCATATCTGAGCGTGGGGCGTCTGAAAGAACATCATGGCCGGGATTCCAGGAGGTGAGTGGGCAGAAAAGAAGATGAGCCAGCAAACTAGTGTCTGAAAGTCAAGTCACATGACTGGTGGTCCAGAGTGACCGGGCATCCGAGATACAACTCATCATCCAACACATGAACCATCAGTGTGTCTGCCCGGCCACGACAAGGGATCTTTAGAAGGGGGGGTGCCTTGCTAGCTGGGCTACCCCTGAGGGAGACATGGGGAAGAAGGGGACCCTGGTGATGGAGGAAAGCCCTGCAACACTGCCCATAGCCGGTGCCCGAGCCCCGCATCACAGAGGGAAGTCCAGGCAGCTGCACACCTTCGGGGGGGCGAGGCCCTCCAGCCTCTCTGTGGTCATGGGCTGTGGGCCATGCTTCCTCCTGGCATGGAAGGCCCCGTGGGTGGGGGTCCAGAGGCCCCGTGGGTGGGGACCGGGAGGGCCCATGGGTGGGGACCGTGAGGCCCTCTGGGTAGAGGCTGGGAGAGTTGGGAGGTCTTGGGGACCTGTCAGGGTCTAGCTAGGCCGGCCTTGGCAGTAGGGGGAACAGTGGCTTCCGGGGCTAGGAATGGGCATGGGTTTCCGGTTCCCACACCCTGAGTCTCGTCTCATCCTTCAACCCGCGAAGGGCCTGGGAAGGAAGAGGGCACTGGGAAGTGGGGAACTCCTCACTTCCTGTGCTGACAGTCCCCTGCTCCCTGAGCTCAGCCCCGGGGAGACTCCAAGCCATGCCCAGGTGAGGGGGGCAGAGGCACCTCCAGCCCGGCCGGAGCCCCGGAGATGCGCGCAGTGCAGCCTGGAGGAGAATGTGGGGGGCACAGCCCTGCTCCTCTCTCAGCTCCCCACCTCAGCCCTCGAGCAGCCCGCAGGTACCAGGAGATGAGAGAGTTTTTCACTGGTTCCCTTGGGTCTCCAATGAGTAATAAAAACTTTAGCCCTTTTCAAAGGACATAGATTTCCCCAAGTGTCTAGGTTGTTGGTTGATTTTGTTTCTCGGTGCAGAGCTCTGAGCTCTGGCCTGTGGAATGTCGTGGGGGGTCTGCACTTGCGTTTCCTTTGCAAGAGTTCGGGGGCTGGGAGTTACCCCGAGGCCAGCGTTGGGGCGTTATACTCACTGCTGCAGGGTCTCAAAGCCTTGTTCCTTATAGAACAGCTCCTGCTTCATCTGCGAGAGTTCCCTCTTCAGCTTTTTAACCTTTTGTGAGAAATCAATGTAAATATGCATGTTTGTAAATAATTAGCAGCACTGTTTTAACAGATAACCCCGTAGTAAACTATTAAACACATGCACACAGTCTTAGTTGAACATTCACTCTGCTAGTTTCTCCTGGACATAAGCTCTGTGCCCGGCGGACTCACTGTGTATAAATCGCCAGTGGCAGGCGTTCCTGCTGGCATTAACCCCCAGCATCTTACTTAGCAGCTTTCCTGCGAGCGCGGCATCACCATTGCCTCCAGCTGGTGATAAACCGCCAGGAAGGGAGAGCCGGGGCTTTAAACCGAGGCATCGCTAATCTAGGAGCTTGGACGCCTCCTGCCCAGGCTCCAGGACCTCTGGCCACGCCTCTGCCTCTCAGACACGCCAGCAGTGGCGCCTCAGGGCTCCCGCACATGCTGTTCCCTCTGCTGGAGCGCTGTCCCCTCAGACCGCCAGTCGCTGACTCCTTGCCACTCAGGTCTCAGCCACACTTCACCGCTCCTAGCCACCCCCTCATGCACTACACTGTTTCGTTCAGTCCACAGCATTTTTCAAAAGCCACACTTTTCTGTGCCCTGGTTTCCTGCCTCCCCGTGGGAAAGGACGCCGCACCACGCAGCTGTAGTCCAAGCTTCCAGAGCACGACCAGGCTTACAAATATTTGATGTCAAACTGATAAAAAGTCTCCTTTTTCCTTCTGCCAAATACATTCCTCGGTCATAACAGCCCTGAGACCTGGGGGGCAGGACAGCAGCAGCCTGGAGCGGTCAGGCCAGTGGTCTCCACCGGCCGGCAAACTTGTCTCTAGGCTAAGGCACAGCCTGAGTCTCGGGCGTATCCTGTTACACATTATTTCCATGTGCTTTTGGGCTTTTATTTCCTGTTAATTCTACCGATTCCACAAATATTTATTGACTCTCCACTAGGTGCCAGGTCCTGGGTCTGCTGTGTGAACAGAACAGACACAATCTTGACCTTCAGTGGTCTTTAAAACAAACAAACAAAACTTTATAATTGTCCAAACTTTCATGGCTGCTACGGTGTCATTTTTTTCAATTTTATTTTTTCCAACAACTCCCCCCACCCCCACTTGCCCTCTTCCACCTCCCACTGCCATCCCTCCACCCCCCACCATCACCACACTGATGTCCATGTCCATGACGTCTCTCTCCCCCTTTTGTTCTCACCCCCCTCACTGGTCTTCTGGAACCATGGGCAGCCGGACACCGAGCAAGATGACCCAGTGAGATGGATCTCACCAACTACCACAGGGACATAGAGGGAACATTCAGGACACTTCAGGACACAGGGGAGCTTGGGCCCTGATGTGGTCTGAGGTCCCAGACAAAGCCTGCTGGGAAGCGATGGTTAGGCTGAGAGGCTCGGTGGGCCTGCCTGTGGTGGGAAGGGTTCTCGGAAGGTAGAGCTTGGGGACAAACCCTCGTCCTGGGGAGGGGGAGCTCAGCAAACCTCTGGGGTCCAGAGGCGGCGTGTGACAGGAGACGGGACTGGAAGAGGAGGCCTGGTTCACAGGGCTTGCAGCAGCCATGTGAAGGATCTCTACTCCCATCCTAAGAACAGTAAGAATCCAGGAGGAATCTTAGAGGATGGTCTGCTGAAGATTTTAGAAGGTCACTGTGAGGACTGGTGAGCGGACCAGAGGGGCCAGCAGGGGCCAGGCACCAGCACTGGGGGTTGGCGCACGGGCAGTGCCACAGAGGCAGAGCCCAGAGGAAGAACGTCGTGGAGGCAGACCAACAGGACGTGGTGATGGACCAGGGGTGGCGGGTGGGGGAGAAGATGTGGCCAAGGTCACGTCCAAGGTCTTGACTTGCCAGCTGGGTGCACGAAGGTGCTTTCCTGAAGACTGGGACCAGATCCGGGGGAAAGATCAGGGATTTTCTTTAAGATACTTTCCGGAGACCCACGAGACTTCAAAGGCAATTGGAACACGTGGACTTGATGTTCATAAGCAGTGTCTGGACTAGAGATATGAAACTGAGGACTTCGCTGTTACTACGCAGAGAGCAGTTTAGAATCCGGCAGAATTTTTTAAGAACCACAATTGTAACAGTTTTAGTTATAATGACATCACTGTGCTTGTAAGATCCAAGGCAGACTGGGATTGTAGCAAAATGACCTAAACAAATCTACGGCCCTTACTTTCGTGTAGGAACGCCATTACTCCTAGATCCACCCCAACGGAAGACGTGAAGAGCCACAGCCCTGGAGCCTGTGTCGTCTCCCCTGGCGTGCCAGACTTCCTGCAGCCCCAGCCAACCACCTAACTGCCCAGACCTTTCCTCAGGAACCAAACCCACAGCCCAGAACACTGAAGCGGAGGTAAGAGAGCTGACTTTTCACACCCCCTGCTTCCACGCTGACTACACTGAAGCAATTGGCACTTCAAATCGATTTTCAAGCCGTTTCTGAAAGCCAGGAAGTTGTGTGATTAAGTGTGATACCGTCTCTGACAACCCTAGTGTAACAAGTTTTACTTCAGAAGAAGGAGAAAGAAGATGACAATGAAGGAAAGAGTACATTCCGGAAACGTGGGATCCTGGAAGGCTCCCGACAGGCAGGTTTCCTGTCTGCCCGACAGTGAACCCTGCAACAGTAAAGCCGGGAGAGCAGACGGCCTTTGCTGATGACGTCCTCCCTCTGTACCCTTTCTCTACGGTCTTGCCAGGGCCCCTCAGCAGGCCAGCACAGGGCCCTGCCACCTGCTCCTCGAAGGGCCTTCTCTTTCCTTGCATCCACATCACCTTCAACGGAAACACCCTCACCTTGAACGGAAACGAGATGTCAGCTCAACAGTCACAGGATTGATAATGAAGACGTTTCTGCCCTGACTAAGGAATCGAGGCAAACAGAATCCCAGGTACTCTCAGAGCCACTGTGATGACTAATGAATGAATTCAGTCACCAACAACAGAAAAGAAAAAAACCCCACAAAGCCAATGAGAAACATTATGTGAAACATTTATGAGATATGCTACTTGAGGTACAAATAGATAAAAACATGGAAAGTCAATGCTAGATTTCCGCAATTAAAATAAACCAGTACGTTCCCATAGGACTCAGCATGGCCTAGAGGGCGGCGTCCTTTGTAAGTGCTCCACGTGCACTTGAGACTAACACATATTTTGTTATTTTGAGGTGGCATGTTCTACACATGTTCATTTCATTTGGTTGATGATACTGTTCACAATTTCAACAACTGTGCTGATTTTGTCTGTATATCCTATCGATTACGGAGCAAGGGATGTTGATATATCCAACTATAATTGTAAATTTGTAGTTCTCCTTTCAGTTCTATTGGTCTTTTTCAGATATTTAAAGCTCTGTTATTATATGTATAACACTTTAGGGTTATGTGTATATATCATTATGTCCTTTGATGAACTGACTTATTAGTAGAAAATTTCTAGTAATATTCTTGTTCTAAAGTTTACTTTGATATTAATATGTCAAGTGCAACTTTTCTTGCATTTGTATTTTCATAGTATGTCTTTTTCATTCATTTAATTTTCAACCTATCTGGGTATTTATATTTAAAGTAGATCTGTTATAGCCATCATAGAGTTGGTTCTTATCTTAACCATTCTGATAATCTCTATCTTTTAACTGAAGCATTTATACCATTTATATTTAGTGTAATTATTGACATAGTTGGTTTTAAATCTGTCTATCTTTATTTTCTAATTGTCACATATGTTCTTTTATACTTTCTACTTCTATTCCTGCCTCTTTTTGTATTGACTACATTTTATTAAAATTCCATTTTATCTCCACTATTGGTAATACCTCTGTATTTTCTTAGTAGTTATTCTAGGGCAGGGGTCATTAAATGATAGCTTGTGGGTCAAATCCACCCTACGGCCTAATTTTTTTATGGCTCATGAGTTAAGAATGGTTTTCATGTGTTTACTACTTTTCTCAGAAAAGTGAAAAGAAAAACCTATGACAGGAACTATATGTGGCCTGCTAAACCAGTTTTCTGTTGCTACAGAACAAAATATCACAAAATTAGCAGCTTAAAATAACACTCATTTAATAGGTCACAAGAAACATCTGGCTAGTTCTCTGTTCAAGGTACCCAAAAACTGAAACTGAGGTGTCAGCTAGGCTGAGTGCTCACGTGGGGGTCACGGGGAAAATCCGCTCTCAACTACATTCTGGCTGTTGGCGGAATTCAGTTCCTGTGCGTCCAGGTGGGACTGAGATTTGGTTTCCTTCCTGGCAAGTAGCGCAGGTCCCTCTCAGGGCCTTTTCCTGTGGGTGTATCCACCTTCAATACAGAAACCGTGCCCTGGATGCTCCTTGCTCTTTGAACATCTGGCTTCCTCCTCTCCAACCAGCTACAGAAACGCTGGCTTTTTGTTTAGTTTTGTTCTTGTTAATCCTCACCGGAGGATATTCTTTCCATGGATTTCAGAGAGCGCAAGCCCTGACCGAGTTAAAATTGTACGTCCCGGGCCTGTCTTCCTACAAGAAGCAAAACTTCGCTCTGAAGGATGACAAGATCATCCCAAACCTTAAATCATCTTTATGTGTTTTCATACATAAGGCTCTTACTACAAAGTAAGCAGCTGTCAGAGGTCAAATATTGACCCCAAATCAAAACCATTCTTCAGACCATATTGAAGAAACCAATATATAAGAAACCTAGGTATTATCCTAATCAAGACATGAAACTGAAAAAGTAAGTGTGATTATTTTGTTTAAAAAATTATATATCAATTGGGCAAGTATCCAAACAATTAAATAGAAATTTTAGAACTAAAAAATATGCAGTGGAATGAAGCTGAAATCAATAATGAAAGATTATTCCCAACTACTTAAAAATTAAGCAGACTCTAATCATAAAGAAGTTACAAAAGTTAGTAAATATTTTGAACTGATTGATAAAAACACAAAATTCAAAAACTAGGAGTTGCAGGCAAAAGTCACGCGCAGAAAGTCATTTAGAGCTTTAAAAGCAAATGTTAGAAAGTAAGAAAGTCCCAAATCATTTCTAAGTATTTGCTAAAGTGAAAGCTATAAATATTTTTTGACACAGCAATTTCATTCCTAGTTGCATAATTAACAAAAATGTGTACATATGTGCCCCAAAGGACATGTATAGGAGACATGTACGTTAAGGCACAGTTTTTAATGACCAGAAACTGGAATAAGCAGTAATGCACATCAATAGAAGAAAGAATTTATGGTGTGTACCCCCAGGTGGAATGCTTTACAGCAATGAAAGTTTATGTGAATGAATCTCAAAGTGTTGCTGAGCAAAAGAAGCCATCAGATAATATATATGGTGGCATTCCAGTTCCACAACGTTCAAAGCAGCCAGAAGACTGACCTACAGTGTTGATGGGTCAGATCCTTCAGAGAGAAGGAAGACGGCCATGAGGGGTCATGGGCAGCAATCTATCTCAGGACATAGGTAATGGTTACATGGATTTATGGACGTGGTGAACAGTGTTTATGACTCTAAAAGTCAAAGATGAACAAGCTCTGGCCTTAACAGCAGTTTGGTCAAAAAGATTTGGGGTGAAGACGGGGACACACCCATGAGAAGTGCTGACTAGTCAGTTCTAGAAAGCAGCAACTGCTGACGGAAGATGGGCATCTTTAAATGCGGGACATCTGATGGAAGGGCAGCAAGGCTCAGCTCCGGAAGTCACGTCAGCACGATAAGGGGAGGGAAGTTCCCAAGACTCCAGTTTTGATTCGATGTCCTAACTGCCAATCATAAAACTGCCCGACAATGGAACGCACTGGGTCTCAGGAGGAAGGACATCCCAACCACAGGAAGAGTTCCAACAAAGGCGGAAGGAAACACCAGCCGTCGGGGGCACGTGGAGGAGGCTCCTGTGCTCGATGGACAAGGCAGGCGAACACGAATGCATCCACGCAGACGCTCCGTGTGGAACCACAATAAAACATCTTACCCTCAGCCGCGTGGTGGAGATCTCCGCCTTCAAAATGTCAGGGTCGTACTTGGTACTCGAGGAGGATCCTGAGAACACTTTCCAAAGAGAGAAGAGAAAAGCAAGGCTGCATCGCCGGTTCTCAGCTCAGAATGTACAAACTCAGAACAGGAGTCACATGCTGCCACGGTACTTACTTTATCATTTCGTTATTGTCATGCATCAGACACCTAAATATGAAAAGTAATCTTCAAACCTTCATAATTTAGAAATAAAGCCTCAAGAAAGACACATGTCATAAAGACCCTGGTATTTCGTTTTCTTCTGGGTTTTCCCCAGGGAATAAAATCTTAGAGGTCCCGGTGGCACGTAACAGTTTACCGGGCTCGTATTACCCCGAAAGCCACCATTTCAGGGACTTCCGAGCCCACGGTGCCGCTGCTTTCAGCACGGCCAGCCCAGGTGCCCGTTTTGGAGATGAGGGAGAGCTAAGTTGGTGCGGTGGCCAAGGGACACGTCATTCCAGCTAAGGGCTCCCGTTCCTCCCGCTACAGATGGTATAAGAGTAGCGACAGGGCTGTTGACTTGTCTTCACCTGAAAGGGTAAAACTAACTCAGAAATAAATAAAAGGCCAGCCCGGGGGGTGGGGCGGGGGCAGAAACAGACAGGATACTGATCCCCAGAGGAGACTTCATCTGGAATGTGGCCGAGGGGCCTTCCTGACAAGTCCGCGGTGTGCCCGCCCCACTCCCCGCTGAGAGGGAACAGGACCCCAGAGGAAGCCCCACAGAGCCCCAGTGGCCCCCATCAGCTACCGTTTGGCCCCGGTTCCCGTGAGCAGCCACACCGCACTTACAGCTCGTGTGGGAGCTGGACTTCTCCTTATAGGCGTCGTTCAATCGCACGTACTCATCGAGGGCCAGGGCCAGCCTCTGCTCCTTCACGTGGTACAGCTCCTTCTGCGTCCGCAGGGCGTCCCGAGCCACCGAGAGGTAGTCCTTGAGCATCCTCTCCTGCTCCCCCCTCCATTGCTTCCTGGGGTCTTCAATCTGTGTGGTTTCTGGAAGCACATCGGGTGGGTCATTTTTTAGCACCTAATTATGCTTTATTATTATTATTATTTAAGCTTTTTAAAAAATGGCTAGCTTTAATTCTCACAGCCTCTAAGTAATTCATTAGTATATGCGAAGGGGTTGCTACAGGAACTGGACACAGTTTTTGTATAATTTTGCCCAGTCCCTCCCCACCGGCCTCGCCTTTCAGGTCCCTGTCCACAGTTTATTGTCCCTGTAAACCCATCAGACACAATTGTCACAGTAAAACGCCCACAGCGGAGATGGGGTCCTTCCTCTCAGAGTTCCCGGCTCCCAGTACCTAGGAAGAAAAAGCCATCTGTGCCCGCATTCACGGCCCTGCATGGCCTGAACCCGCCCACCTTCCCACGCACACGCTTCCACGCACACACACGATTCCAGGCACACATGCGCCTCCACACACACACGCTTCCACGCATACACGCTTCCACGCACTCATATGCTTCCACGCACACATGCGCTCACACACTTCCACATGCACACTCTTCCATGCACATACACGCTTCCACGTGCACTCAGACTTCCACGCGCATACATGCTTCCACGTGCACACTCTTCCACGCACACATGCGCTTCCACACGCACACACGCTTCCATGCACAATGCCACGCTGCCTCCAATCAGCGCGGCTCAAGGTCCGCTCTGCAGACCAGCGCCTGGCCCTGCACGGCCATGTGTCCACGGCGATGAGTATAGGCACCAAGAAGGAATGTTTAAACATTTTATACAGTTACTGTATGTCTGTTGACTCTAAAAATACTGGGGCTTACAGTTTGTATTTCCTTCCCTGGCCCAGTTTTCAAATAATTAATTTTTATTGTATTTTACAAAAATAGTCATTCCACAGTGGATTAGAAATGTAAATGCGAACAAAGGAGAAAACCCTGGGCCCAGTCCGAGGCAAACACGGGAGGCACGGCTCTGGCTTCCACACCTCCGCGCTCTGGAATCACCCAGAGAGCGCCAAACCCCGGCCAGTGGGAGGCCTGCGGGTGGAGCCCCGGCCATGGTATGGCGGTTCCCAAGCCCCCAGAGACTCCATGAGCAGCCCAGGCTGAGCGCCATCCTCTGCCCAGCTGGCACACTGCTCCGCCAGG
>NW_006297021.1:5041077-5058205 GCF_000327345.1 Myotis davidii | reverse complement strand
TCGGGTGCTTCCCCGCGTGGCCCCGTGTGGTGTACATGCCCTTCTCCGGGAGCTGGAAGTTACATGACTTTTTTGGATGGCAATCTCTGCGTTGTCACTCTGTAAGTTAAATCCAGGTACAATTGGAACAGGCGGCTCGTATGGGCTGGCCACCCTATGACTATGAGAGCCTGTTCTTGACAAATTAGGATGAAAAATCAAGTTCTCAGTTTGCTGGAGTGTCTTGTGGCATGCCCTGTCTCCAGCCTCAATACGCCCCAACTTGGAATTTCTGGTTGACCCCAAAGACTGGAGTCAAAACCCAGAGACACGAGGTGATCTGCTGTGACCACACGGGTCGCTGGCTCTGGGAATGATGAACCTCGTGTCCAGGGGTGAGGGAAAGCACTCAGGCAGTTCCGGCTGAGCAGCCTGGGTCCCCTTTGGGCCGGGACAGGCCCGGGGTGACTATGGAAGTGGCCCGGGTCAGCCACATGACTGCAAGTGCTGCCTCAGCCCTGGGCCCTGTGTCACAGTCGCTGGCTAACCAAGGGGAGCTTTCTCTAAAGTGGCATGTGTTCTGAACACTCGTCTTCACAGATGTAAATGCTTCAATCTGCAAAAGGAGAACATCTCATGTAGTGTGGGGGAAACGGGCTAGAGTCCACGTCTAAAGAAGAGACCGGAGGGACAGCCCCTCCAGCCAAGAATTAAGGGCATCATCACTGCAGGGGCAGCCCAGCCACGTGGTGAAATGAGAACAGGCAGAGACCAGCCAATAAGGGCCTAAATGTCTCCCTTTTAACTATTCATTACAGTAAAAGGCTAAGATGCAAATCAACCGAATGGAGGAACCACTGGTCACTATGACACGCACTGACTACTAGGGGCAGACGCTGAAATCAATAAAAATATTTTTTTTTAAAAAAAGAAAGAAATGTACGTGGAAAACTTGAAATGTTTATGTTGTAATGGTTACGCTAAGATTTGTACTCGCAGTTTCCTTTCAGAATCTTTATGGGCTTTCTCTCCCCATCTCCCTGCTTCCCGGGAACTGGCACGCTTTCAGTAAGACACCTGCCAACGGCTGCCCGGCCACGCAGCACTGCATGCCGGTGACCGTGGTGCGATTATGACAACAGTCACGGCAGTAAACGGCAGCACTGATTTTAAAAAGCAGCAGCGACCTCAGGAGACTGGCTTCAGCACCGGCCACGCAGGAGTCTGCGCAGCACAAACACGACAGGAGAGCGCGCTCAGGGCACCCGGAGGCTCCATACAGCTGAAGGCTCCGTCTCCGTCAAATGTACAATTTGCCGAACAGATTCGTGAATATTTAATAAATGTCAATATTCAAGAACTCTATTACACAAGTGTGGTCCTTCTGTTGAGGAGACTGGCTTCAGCACCGGCCACGCAGGAGTCTGCGCAGCACAAACACGACAGGAGAGCGCGCTCAGGGCACCCGGAGGCTCCATACAGCTGAAGGCTCCGTCTCCGTCAAATGTACAATTTGCCGAACAGATTCGTGAATATTTATTAAATGTCAATATTCAAGAACTCTATTACACAAGTGTGGTCCTCCTGTTGTTATTAAGACCCGGTGGCCTTGGAGCCCACTGTAGCCTAAAGTGTCCATGTTGCCGCTGGATGAGAGGAGCAATAGAGGCCTTCCTGTGAACGCCGGGAACCTCGAGGAGTTCGCACCCACACAGACGTGACCCGTTGGGGCTGGAGCACCTCTGTGAGTTAGAGTTTACCACGGGGATGACGTTCGACTCTGCGGAAGAATATGCTTTCCGTCTGCCGTGCCTGCTTCTGTCCCTTCCGCTGCGCTTAGCAAGAATGAATGAAACGAACAGGAGCAACTCTCCTGACCTTCCTTTTTGGACACTGTCTGCTGCGTTTGTTCACGATCCGTTTCTACAGACAATCGCTGACCACCCGCCACACGCAGCAGGGGAGACCAGATGCCAGGCACGCCCCTCCTTCCTAGAACTTACATGGAAGACACCGTGACGCGTGGATTTTAAAAACACGTAACCGTCTTATGCAGGAGGGAGTCAGGAGCCTCAGGAGGAGCCGGGTAAATGCCAGGGCAGCTCAGAGACCAGGGGTTTCCTGGACGGACAAGGTCCCCGGCACAGGCAGTGCCTGCAAGGGCTTTGCCGGATCCCAGACAAGGGCCCCAGGCCCCGCCCTGCTTCTCTCTCCAGCCCCCTCCCCGCCCTCAGCGCACCGACTTCCTTTCCTTCCTCTCCTTCCTCGGGCAGCCCTGCCTTCTGTGGCCTCCCCAGGCCTTTGCCTCCGCTGTGGTCTTCCTTCTTCTCAGAAGCTTCTGGTCCCCCATCCCCCGGTTCTGGGGCCTGCTTAGCGCATTCGGGCCCACGCCCCTCCCTAATCAACCAGCTGCCCCTTGGGATGGCAGGAGCCTTTGTTCCAGCCTCGATGGAGGCTGGACTGTCCGCATTCCACTGCCCTTCCTCACTTCCCCTCCTCCAAGAGGGACAGCCTGAGGCTCCTTAACTCCAGGTGAAGGGAGACCCCCGTGTGAGCCGCTGTGAGCCCCGGGAAGGCACCAGGCCAGGCCAGGCCAGGGTCTCGGAGGGACTGTGGGAGAGCGCCCCTAAACATGTGAGGTGCTGATAGGATGGTTCGGACTGTTGTTTTGATGGAAGGTTGTACATTAAGTGAAAAAAGCGGTTTATAAAACCGTATGTATAACATAATCCCACTAGAGGTATATTTAGAACTGTGTGTGTGTCAACGTGGAAAAGTCTAGAAGGATTCACACTAACAGGTTTAGGATAATGAGTTATCACTAGGCTGTGTGAATATGGATAATATTTTACTTTCTGTTATTCACCTGCATTTTCTACTTTTCGCCTATGCACATCTATCCCTCTTATAATTTTTTTTTTTAAAGGGAAAAGAATGAAAGGCACAAGGTAATGAGGGTGTGAATTAGGAAAATGGCAGCAGAAAGAAGGCTGAAGGACCAAATCTGAGATGATATAATAGAGGAAAATATCATCAAGGATTGACAAGATGGTTCTACATTTTTCAAGTCAGTAACCATGAGGACTATAACATTTCAAACAAATGATACCATCAAAGGGAGACTGAAGAACCCCATTTTGTATCTGTTTTGAAGTTTTGACCACAATGTCTGCCAAGACACCGGGAGAATCAGAGCCAGGAATCCAGACGGGAAAGTCACGTGTGTAGTCAGGGCCGGGGAGCCCTGCTGCGGGTGGAGGGCAGCGGCGAGAGGGGGAGGGCAGCGGTGAGAGGGGGAGGGCACACCTACGGAGAGTGACGGACACAGGGACCCCAGAGGAGTCGGAGGGACTGAGGAGAGAAAGAACAGCGTGAAGTAGGAAGAGGGCAGGTTCCAGGCGAAGGCGTGGCTGCCTGTGTCACCTCCATACCCCGGCGGAAGGAACAGGGGCCACTGAGAAGAGTCCCCGACTTTGACAAGCCGTGAAATTTGTGAACGCTCACACAGGCATGATACCACTAACAACGGTTAGTCATCACCACCAGCTGTAAATTTTCTCTTTATAAAATACCTTAACAATTTATCCTCCTAGGAAAATATAAAGGATGAAATGAGACAGAGATGAAGCAGACAGGCCCCTAATGTATTTTCTTTCCTCTAGAGCAGGGTGGGGAACCTTTTTCTCTGCCAAGGGCCATTTGGATATTTGTAACTTCATTCGCTTAGTATAAACGTATGTTGCTATGAAAAAAGCTCCTAGATTTGTGGAATTTCGAGTCCCGCCTGCGGTTGCCTTGGCAGGGCCAGACCAAACCATTTCGCGGGTCTCATACACCCCCCACCCCTGGGCTAAGGGAAATAACTCCACAAAGAGTGTCATCTGTACTGGAGTTCAGCATCTACACTGGAGGAGTTCATCACGCCTGGCCCTCCTGCTATTCTGACCCTAACACAGGGGAGCTGGTTGGGGGTAATGAGGAGGCACACACACACCACCCAACCTCTCCCACTTGACAACACCCCAAAACCAGAGACAAAGGACGGAAAACACTCAGAGCCCGGTTCTACAGAGTCATAATACGCCAGGGGCTTGAGGAGGGAACTCGGGGCTCACAGGACCGCATGGTGGGCGAATTATCCACATGGCGGGCGGCTTATCCGCAGCCCTGGGAGGCAGTGAGAAGTATGAGCCAGACACCAGGAAAGAGGCTGCGGAGGAGCAGAGAGGAGGGGGAGATGATCGAAAGGAGAGTTGAGGGAGTGTCTAGGTTTGTTGCCCATTTTTAAGTTGGGTTGTCTTTTTAATGTTGATTTTCAGGAGTTAGTCATCCGTTCCGGATCTGGGTTCTTTGTCAGATATGTGTACTGTAAATATTCAACAAGGATATTGTATTCAGTAGTATATCCTTTAAAATATTCGCGTGAAGACTCCATTCACAAAATCAAACACATTTCATCATGTGAAGACTCTATTCACAAAATCAAACACTGCATTTGCATGAAGCTCTAGGCCAGGTCAAACCAAGCTGAGATGACAGAATTAGAACACCTGGCCGCACTGGAGGGGGGGCGATGGGAAGTGGGCAGGAAAGAACTTACTGAGGTCGTGAGCACATTCGGTACGTTAACTAGAATGGAACTTGTCAAATCTCACTGAAAAACACACTTAAAATCTGTGCATTTTCTTGTATGTAAATGAGATCTCAATTACTAAAGAAAAGACAAAAAATGAGGGTAGAACTCTGACCTTACCAAAAAGTTATTTACTTCTGATTTTAGTAATAATATCAAAACCTTACAAACAGTATTTCATGATTACCTTCTGGTTAGTTAACCTCCCCCACCAATATCTATACCCACTCGACCTCCTCACCCACTCAAAAGTGAACTCCATCATAAAACACAGGCCTATTACACTACCACTGCCAAGGTCAAATCTTTTACTTACAGATATTTAATGGTGTTACATAGAAATAGTAGTAAACAGCCAAACGTTCTCCATTTCATTTTTTATTAAAATAAAGAGAAAATAATGCTGAAACTATACAATATCAAGACACAACATATGTGTGGACAGCTGTTAGGAGACGATAACACCGTGTGCTCCCTTGCCGCTCCCGGGCTGTCTGTAAGATTAATGAGCGGATGGGGCAGGTCCTGTTAGTGGGAGGACGACTGCCTGGCGTCATCTGGGCCCGTCGGGGCAGTGAGTCCCTCGGCCGCTGGGAGACCGTCGCTGCACTAAAGCAGCATGGGAGGCCTAGAAGCTGATATTCTGATCATTAAGGTTTTCAATACTCCGAATGGTGCTTCCTGAAGCACAAGTTATACTTGAAATGCACTTCAATGTCTTCAAAAACGAACAAGAGGCTTCTCATCTGTGAGTGAAACGATAAGCTCTTTCTCCCTCTAACATGCAGGAGGTTATCATTACACCAGGGCCCACGGATAAAGAAAGATGCAGTCACTGGCCTCCAGCCGCTCACAAAATTTAGTGAGAAACACACAAATAGGTCATTTAAACCAATATGAGGAGAGACTTTTAAAAATCCCTAAGGACCTGGTACTACAGCACCTCAATGAGAAGCGGGCGGGGACCTGTGAGGTGGAGGGTTGGGTACTAGAGGGGCCTTTGGGAAGCAGCGGGGCCTGGGCAGGCGGACCCCAGAGGGACAGAGGGACGATGCAGTTGGCCAAGAGGGAGGGCCCAGGGGCTGGGCAGACAGTGCTTGGGGCTAAAACCAACCGATGAAAGGAAGGCCAAGGAGGCACAGGGCACAGCCGCGTGCCCTCTGTGTCAGGCAGGCGGGCGGGCAGGGCCGGGCGGGAGAGGGACATGCAGGCCTAAGGGAAGAGGACTGCACAGAGCCTTACAGAGGCATCAGATGCACCTGTCCTCTGGGCAAGGCCTCAGAGACCAGCTCGTCAGCATCAGCCTCAGGAAGTACCGGAGGTCATCGCCCAAGGAGATGCGCAGGGCACAAGCAGAGACTGCTCCAGAAGCCCCAGCCCAGGCCCAGGTGAGGAGGGACGGCCAGGTAGGTAAAATGATGCCCACGCCGGCGCCATGAAACCCAGGCATAAAGAGCCGGAGTGCCGGGACTGTCAGATCCAGGAAGACGAGACCGCGGTGGGACCGGACCTTGTCGGCTGAGGGGCTCGGGGACCTTGGCAGGAGCAGTCTCTGTGAAAGGAGGGTGGATGACAGACACAGTGAAGTCCCCGCAGAGGTGGCTTCCAGCAAGTTTCACAGCGAAGGGGAAGGAGAGGACCCCAGTGGGCAAGGCATCTGGTTGAAAGATGGTTTTGAGTGTGAGTGAGCAGGAGGCAGGGAGGGAGGGAGGAAGAGGGGGGGTTGTTTTATTTGTTTTGGTTTTATGTTGATAGTTTCCAGTGTTTAAATACTAAGACAAAAGAACCACTAGAAATAGGAATATAGAAATGGTGGAGAAAATGTCACGACCGGGAAATAATTGGTAAGGATACCAAGGAGGAGAGGAGGCTGGGATATAAAGTTACTAAGAGGGGTCTGGGGTGAGGGGGAAGGACACCTCTTCTACTGACACGGAAGAGAAAGCCGGAGGGGGGCTCAGAAACCAGGTCTGTATGCAGGTGGTGGAGGGATAGGAGGGAATGAACTTTCACATTTGGTGCCACAGAGCTTATTTCTGTTGAACCAGGACAGGTAGGCTTGTTCCTGGTTTCCCAAATTATTTAAGGGGGAAAAAAGCTAAATTTTTATAGATAGAAAATAAGTATAAAAGTGAGATTAAATAGCTATACATTTCGGACATTCCATTGCCTTGTTTATTTGCAAAGACATAAAAATGAATTATGATCATTTAAAATGAACTTAATTTTAACAAAATTAGCCCCTTCCACCATAACATTAAAACATTTGGATGTCAATCATTAATAATCAATAACATAGTGTCATGAAAGGGTCATTACAAATACAAGAATAAAAGCTAACTTCAAAGCTCACAATTATGAATCCTTCATGGAATCTGCAGAAGCTTTTAGGGAGAGATAACAACTCTGTAACAAAGTGACATCTCTCCTGATCACATAAAAAGAACGGAGGCAGAACGGACACGCGGCACCTGTGTTTGTGTGAACCCTCTGCGTGGAGCTGTTCCCACCAGGAGCACCGCGTTTCATGGGAAACCAACACACCTCTCCCTGCGAGCCCGGCCGTGCCTGGCCCCCAGCCCCGCTGGCACAGCTCAGGGACCACAGTGCTGCCTGCGTCCCGGGGCAGGCAGACCTTCACCAGCCACGCTTCTCGACAGTCACCTCCTCGGATGCCCGGCTGGGGTGAGCGTCGTCTTACTATCTGACCTTGGTTGTCTCCCAGGGGAGCGCCTCCTTTCGGTGGGAATCGCTGGAGGGCGACCTTCACCTGAACCCCACTTTTACTGGAGCCTCGCGTGGGCTCACCGGGAGACCCGAAGCCTTGCCAACCCCTCCAGCCGCCAGCCGCACACCCAGGGCCTCCAGCCGCTGGAGTTCAGGCGCCCTGAGCGCTCCCATCAGTCGTCCTGGGAGATGGAGGTTTGCCCGGAGAATGAAAGGCCCCGAGGGAGTCAGGGCAAGGACAGTCCCACACACGGGTCTGTGCTGTGAACAGACTCCACCTACTAACATCCTCAGCTTCCGAAGAGGCCCCCTGTGCACGTGGGCCTTCCATGCTCCGAAGCTTGCACGTGTTTACAGGGCGGCTGCAAGGCATCAGCATGAACGGGCATCGGCTAAAGTGACTGCCATGTGACGTCAGTCCTAAGGTACAACATGGAACTATATTGCATAGAATTTTAACAGACCTAAGAGAATAAGGTAACAGAATATAAACTAATCATGTATGTCTCAAAATCTATAAAAGTAAAATAATTATTCTAAAGTGAAATAAAATATGTATTAGTGAGTGTCATGTGCCACCATCTAAACAAAATTTTCAAGAGGTAAACAGCTCACTGTAAATATAAACACACACACATAAAAGTGAGCATATAAAACCCTTCAAGCACATGTTTAAAAGCGGCCACGGCCGCGCAAGTCCTCTGCCCAGCCTGGCCGTGCCAGGGGTGAGACAGACGTCAAAGCTCTTAAAGTGAGAGGTGCTTCCCCCCCCACCCCCCACGACCACAAAGAACTCAGGAAGCTGAGGCAAGACGAGGGCAGGGCTTCCCACAGCCTCAGCTGTGCTTCCCAGCTGGTCACCCTCATACACACACCCTCACACACACACCCTCACATCCACAGATACACTCTCGCGCACACACCCTCACACACACACCCTCACTCACACTCACTCTCATACACACACACCCTCACACACACTCACTCTCATACACACACACCCTCACACACACTCACTCTCATACACAAACACACACTCACACACACCCTCACATGCACAGATACACTCTCATACACACATACCCTCACACACACACACAGAGCTGTGCCATTAGACCGTACCGTGCCAGCACTGCCTCAGGCCGTGGTGAGGACCAGAGGAGGAGCCCAGCCTGAAGGGGCGGTGGTCATGACAAGAGGCCGCCAGCCCTGCACTGAGGAAAACTCACTCCCTGCTGGGGGGTGGGGAGGTGGGGGTGGCGGGGGCAGACAGACAGACAGACAACACCTTTCTCTCTCTGCCCCCATAACCCCAGCTCTACACACATGCCCCAAACTCCAAATTGGACATCCCGTTGAATATCTGTCATGAGAGAGTGGGGGCTGACATAAAGAACTGCTCTGTGAACGGTCTCCTCTTTTGCGTGGCTCCAGATGGGGGTGGAGAGGGGGAGGGAGAGTACTTTCCCATACGGCCGCTTCTCCCGCAAAGGAACACTTACTGTTGATGTGGTCGATGTAGTAGACACCAATCTGGGGGTCAAACCCGGCTTCCCAGCCCCACGGCAGCTCATCCCCAACACAGTCAGCAAACGACAAGGGCTTCGTCAACCTGCAAGAAACCAGGACAATGCACGGTGACTTTTCCCATCCAACTGCACGTCCAAATCCAGCCCCAGCCCCCGCGTGTCCACGCTGCATCTCCTCTCAGTTCTGCTGTTTCCAGAGTTTGCACCACTTTAGGTTTGAAATCCTAAAGAAAAAAACAGAACATCCAAAAAAGTAGCAATAAGTCGTAACACCCTTTGGAAAGTTCCCAGCTCAACACTGGGAGATACCTATACACAAGGCTCTACCAGGAGCACTCCCGCTGAGAGCCGGGGGCGGGGCCGCTCTCTCTGGCTCACAGTTCAGCAGCCATCCATCCCATCCCCTGCCCAAGAGAAACCCGCCCGATCTGAAGTCATCCTGCCAGCACCTCTCCGACAGACGCCTGCCTGCCACGCCGACCTCAGGCTTGGATGCTCTTAGCTAAGTTACCGAACACTCGATGGTGAGGTCCACTAGGAGTTCTTGAGAGGAGACACAAATACCTTATTTTTGTAAGTATCTTGTATGTAACAGTCATTGAACAAAAAAGTTTCTTTAATATTTTTTATTAATTTCAGAGACACACAAAGTATTTACACATCAATGGGGTCTCCCCCTCTGAAACTGCCTAGTATCTTCTCTTTAAGCTGTAAAACCAGTGGGAAACCAGTTTCCGAACAGAGGACGGGTTTCAGACTCAGCTGTGGCTGGTTTCCCCTCTCCCTTCGTCTGGCTTCCGAGGCTCCCCTGGGCCTTGGAGCAGCTCACAGCACAGAACAGTGACGCCCCGTTGTGGAGTGACCAGCGGCAGCGGACACAGCTTCTAACGTCACGTGATGGCACCCAGCACGGCTCCCACCTGCGAAGTCACCTGGGATCCTCTAACCCAGTGATGGCGAACCTTCTGAGCTCGGCGTGTCAGCATTTTGAAAAACCCTAACTTAACTCTGGTGCCGTGTCACATACAGACATTTTTTGATCTTTGCAACCACAGTAAGACAAAGACTTATATTTTTGTTATTTATTTTATATATTGAAATGCCATTTAACAAAGAAAAATCAACCAAAAAAATGAGTTCGTGTGTCACCTCTGACACGCGTGTCATAGGTTCGCCATCACTGCTCTAATCCACGCAAGTGAGTATCAACTCTCTCGTGGCCCAACTGAAACACGCGTCACTTGCAGAATCACATCACTCATCAGAACAGCAAACTGCGCCATTTCCCTCAGGATGCCGGGAGGACAGCGGAACAAGGGAACCCTTCCTCCCGGGCCCGCCCGCAGCAGCCCTCCTCCCAGGACCCACGCCCCATGCATGGAAGGAAGACAGCGTCTCTCCTCTCGGGCTTCCCTTTGCATGAAGTCCGTGCTGAAGACGGCTCCAGAGCCTTGACCTTCAAAGCCAGTGCAACCACTGACTCGCCACAGTGAGACCCCTTCCTGACTCCTCTCTGGACCACAGCTTCCTTCTGCAGGTGGGGCGCACATGGCCCTGCCCCCACACTTTACCAGCCTCCAGCATGAATGGGAGGAGAGGAGGGGATTGCTCTAGGACAGTGACGGCGAACCTATGACACGCGTGTCAGAGGTGACACGCGAACTCATTTTTTTGGTTGATTTTTCTTTGTTAAATGGCATTTCAATATATAAAATAAATAACAAAAATATAAGTCTTTGTTTTACTATGGTTGCAAAGATCAAAAAATGTCTATATGTGACACGGCACCAGAGTTAAGTTAGGGTTTTTCAAAATGCTGATACGCCGAGCTCAAAAGGTTCGCCATCGCTGCTCTAGGACATGGTAATGGCCAATAAATGGTGATTCATACAAGCAGGATAAGTGAGCTGTCTCCTGTACGCTCCAGAGGAACCAGTCGGTCTGTCCTCGCAGCCGGCAGCATCGGCACCTGGGGGCTGGTTGGAAATCACCTTCCTGGACCTGCAGGCGGCTCTCAGAACCGGAACCCCCGGGGCCCAGTGTCTGGCCCTCCGGGTAAGGCTGGGGGTTGGAACCACTGGCGCAGAAGCGAAGAGCTTGAAGTTTGGACCGGAGACCTGGGTGGAGCCCTGTTCTGCCACTTACTTGCTGCACAGCCGAGGGCAGGTTTATAACCTTAGAAGCCCCCGTTTCCCAATCTATTTCCTAAAAGGGGGGGTGGGAGGGTGAAGTTTAAATGAGAACTGAACAGAAGAGTGCCTGACAAGTGGTAAGCTTCGATATGTATTGGGCGAGTCAAATGAGCCTCGGACACGGTAAGCAACCTGCCCAAATAAGGCAATCTGCCATATTTACTTTCTAAACCTGGAGTCAATCTGAGCTCAATCTGAGTTGAAAAAACAAACTGCGTTCTTAGAATTGTGCTCAAATTCCATGTTATATAAACTGCCCAGGAAAACTGAGTTTTCTCTTGACAAAGGAATTGGATACTACAGCCAGACATCCCCACGCCATAGGCAGCGGCCTGGCTCCCTCGTCTACAAGACGGGTCTCTGACCACCTCGATAAAGCTGGTCAGGTAACGCCCCAGCCGGGGGACATCACATGGCATTCTGTCTGAGGACTCCCTTTCCCCGGCTCCTTCAGCAATGCTGTCTGAGAGGTGCGTGTATCCTAAAAAAAGGACAAATAGGAAACCACGGAAACGGTACGTTTAAATGACAAGAGGGACACTACGCGAGTCCAGTCCTGGCGCCAAATGCACGCAGCGGCCTGGATGTGACAGGAACATAATCAACCGCCGGCATCAGAAGTCACCAACGCCCCGGACACCTGCTCAATTACAAGTCACGGGAACATGATTCTACCTGGAAAGAACCCAGTTTTTCCATCGACTGTTCAGCAGTAATAAGCAGTTTATTACCTGTCACTGCTCTAAGGCTGGAATTACATCTCCAGGGTACGTGTCACTGTGAACTCGGTTAAAAACCCAGACGCTTCCATGCCTGCAAAGTTTCACGGGAAACTTGTTTTGCAGTGTCACTTCCAACAGAAAAGCAACCCTTTATTTTCTGCATCTGGATAAACACGTATCTTTTCTCCACACTCTCTCATTCGGTAAACCCGTTAAATAAAAATGGATTCATTTCAAAATTGTAGGGTTTAATTCTTATCCAAATGACAAGGTATAAACAGAGTAACGTTCTCAGGTAGCAAACAGAATTCAGCACCGGGTTATGCTGCGATCCTGCTAACAGGGACATATTCCTACCATAGACTAAGAAGAAACACAACACAAAAAGAAACAACGGATGTATTCCAAAATGAAAAACAATATGAATCACAGCACATACATGTCCATGAGCCTCTAAGTGTCTTCCTCTTGTTTTGGGCAGAGTCCCTGACATACTCACCCTCCCTTTGATGTTGAGGGAGAAAGAACGGACGGAGTTGGTCTGCATTGTTTCCCACAACGCAGCGACATCCTGCAAAGAGCCTAAAGTTAACAAGAGCCTTTCTGCAGAATTCCAGAGATTACGGTTTGCTTAGAAACATCCTCCTGCGCCCCATGACCGGTGCAAAGAAAACGGTAAATGGCTGCAGCTCTTTGCCGAAGTTTACGTATAAAATCTGAACTGCGCATGGCATTTCCCTCCTTCGGGCACCGTCTCGTTCTTTCACACAATCTGTCACTGGGTGTTCCTGTCACATCACGGATACCTGTGCTACGACACGTACACATATTTGTGCTTCACGATTTCGTGACGGTGAACACCACGTGTGGGCAGGCACAAGTCCCGAAAAACCGAGTGTGCCCTAACTGCACTACGTGGGAAAGCACGTAACAGCGAGAAGCCATTTTCCGGTTAATAAAACTCTTGCCACGCTCCAACCCTCCCCGGCACGGTCCAAGGTGCACGTGAGAGGTCTGATCGGCTACGTTTCCTTGGCAGCCTCTCCCGGCCCTTGCTCAGCCCATCAGCTGGAGGACTGTCACCTGTCTGATGACAGAATCGCCCTCGGGAACTCCACGACGGCTCAGGGAAGACAGAAGGACGGGGTTTGCCATTTGAATCTTAAAGGGAGGGGGAAACACTGGAAAGATTTCCCCTCCCAATAATGATGCTGATTAGCTCCTCAAAACGACTTCTGCCTGTGTGTTTCTATGACTATTCCAGCAGAGAACCAGCCACACGAAGGCACAAAAAGCTGGCCTGCCCAGCTCATGTCCACAGGTTTAGTTTGTCATCCATGTTGGCCCTAGGCCCGCCCCCTACAGCCTCACCGCTGGTGCAGAGAGAACTCCATGAACCCCGCTTCCTCGCGAGGGGCTCCCAGATACTGGAGCACGATGACCTTGGTTCCCAGCTTGCACTCCTAGAACCCTAATGCCCATCCCGCTCTGTCTCCCACATCCTTCCCCCCAAAGCCTGCAGCCTCCTGCCCTTCACCCCATCCCTCTCTCCGCTCTGCAGCTCCCCTCCATCCCCGGTACCAAGTACTCATCTCCTCTCACAGCTCCTCTCCTCCCACCAGTCTGCCCACTCCCTCCTCAGATCTCCTGGCTCCTCTTCTGACATGCATTCCCCACCGGTCACTCCTTCCAACCTGCACCCTTAAACCAGGACTTCAGGAGGCCCCACCCAAATCGCCCTAATGCCGGCCGGCCGAGTCCTACGATTACTCGGGAATACACTTTTGAGAGGTGGTATTTGTGGGCGATTCCCCTCTGTCAGAGCACCTCGCTTATGCTGTTGCTATGGGGATACATATATTACTTGCAAAAATGTCAATACTTATAATATTTTATGTAAAAAAGCCGATTTTCATATAATTATACTAATAATATGAAGCATTTCCTGAGTGTTTGCCATGTACCACAGAGCTTCAATACAAATGAGTGTGTGAGTTAAATCCTCATAAAACTCTGCAGAGCAGTCAGATTGTCACTGACAGACTGGCCTGTGCAGGAAACAAAGCTTCCTGGGAATCACATAAACACGTGATGATGCAGCACACGCCTCGCACTAGTGAGCACCCGTGGTTTCTACGAAGTTCACGACGCAGTCTATGGCCACCCCTGCTATCAATGCCCGGGCCTGACTACTGATCCCCACTTCGATTTGACTGCCACCCACTTCTGGAAGAAGCGTCAAGAAAGGGGTCTCTTCAGTAGGTTCTGGAGGGAGCAGCGGGGAGGGGCCTGGCCTTGACGATGACACTGGCTGCCCCTAGAGCCTGTTCTCCAGCAACAAAGGCTGCATGCTGCCTGCACAGGCTCCACCTCTACACCCCCAGCAGGGGCGCTGAGGAGTACTACTTTCCTTCACAGGTAACAGGAAAAATACAGATCAAGGACATGCAACTCTTCCATTCTTTAGAGACTTAGCCAAAGATCAAAAGTAGCTTTTAAAAAATATTTCTCTTTTAAGTCCAGTGAAACCTCGTTCCTCGAAGGCTGTTCAAGAAGCGACCTGCTTGAAAACGGAATCATTTTTCCCATTAGAAATAATGTGAATGGAATTATCTGCTCCAGACCCCCAAGTGATTCCATGTCTCAACCTTCCTTAGATGCAGTGCCCGTCTAATGCACTGTTTAATTTATAACTAAACACGTCTTTTATTAAATGTACAGAACCACCCATGACTAGCCTTACAGGAACGTTCACCTATCACTGCCTGGGAAATACTCTCACTGGCTAGCCGCTTTCCCTTTATCCAATCAGCAACAGGTTTTCTACCCATTCAAGGCCTGTGGTTGCCGTGTTGTGAGCACTTCCACACGCGTAGCAACATTAGCGCTCTCGGTGGCCTCTTTACGTTTTAAAACTGTGCAAAGCCTCCATTTCGCCGGAACAGAAGCATTCTCTCCTTCATTTGTTGCCTTTGAGACGCTTTTGGTCATGCTGAGGTACCTTTTAAAATGTATTTTAAAAAAGAAAAGAAACAGAAAGTAACAAGTGTGGATGCGGATGGGAAACATGGGAACCCTGTACATGCTGGTGTGGATGTAAAAGGCGCGGTGTCTGCAGAAGACGGTACGGCAGAGCCTCCAAAAGCCAAACGCAGAACTGCTATCTGACCCGCAGTTCCACTCCTGGGTACAGACCTAAAGGACCTGCAGACGGGTACCCACACAACTGCATGTACACACACGCTCATGGCAGCGGTGGTCACAGTAGCCAAAAGGTAGGAACCACTCGAATTTTTGTCATTGGATAAGTGAGTACACAAAGTGTGGTGCATGCACGCAGTGGGGTACTATTCCCTGCTACAATGTGGACGCACCCCAAAACATGCTCAGTGAAAGCAGCACACACGGGGGTCCCATACAGACTGAAGTATGACTGCACATACGTGGAACAGCCAGGACAGATGGACCCATGAGGATAGAAGTATGTCCGTGGCTGCCAGGGGCAGAGAGGGGCACACGGAGAGAAAGGACTCTGGACGTCTGGAGTGAGGGAAACGCGTTGAACTAGCGCGATGGCGCTGGTGGTCGCACAACACTGATTATACTGTGTCATTTTAAACTAATTTGTGTTATGTGAATCTCACCTCAATAACCTGTTGTTTTCACCTTCATTGTTGAGAGTATTACAGATGTCCCACTGCCCCCCTCCACCCAGTTCCCGCCCCGCCCCACCCCAGGCCTTCGCCACCCTATTGTCTGTGTCCATAGGTAGTGCATAAATGTATATAAGATCTCTGAATAAACTGCTTTTTAATAGTAGTAAGTTCGAACAATGCTAAGACTCAAGTGAATAAAATATTTCCACAAGAGGAAGCAAGATAATAAAAACATGGGAAAGTGTTCAACTTCACTAGAATAAAACAAAACGCCAAACGAAACAATAATCAGGCTCAATTGTAAGCTTACGCGACTATCAAGTTTTGTTTTGTCTCAGTCGTAATGAAACTTAGTTCTGGTGAGGATGTGAGTAATCAGACACTCATTCTTGCTGGTGATTCAGTAACTTGATACAATCTTTTTAAGAAACAATTTGGCAGTATTAAAAGCCATTCACTTGTTGATTACGCCTAACCTAGGAATGCTATTCTCACACGGTGCACCCGCATCCTGTCCCACCTGGCACCCTCAGGAAGGTTCAGTAGCCACACACGGATGTCCCGCTCTCCAACCTGGGCCCGGCCCTGCTCTGCTCCCCAAATCCCCAGCACATGCACATGCCTGCCCCGTAAATAGTCAACAAGTCATCCATGTTGATTGAGGGCATGCAGCTTAGGAAGACAGCGATGAAAACAGGTGTGGAAGGATGGCCACTTGTTTTTAACTTTCCATTTATGTACATGTCATGGTAAGTGCATTTACCAAAAAGAACATGAGGGCTGATATGAGGTTGAACGTTGATAAACGTGTTTCCTGACCATGGGACCAGGTAGGAGAAAAATCTTTCGCATCGAAATGAATGGTCCTATGATAGTTTAGTTTATTCTAATTTACTGTTTGGCATCATAAGTGAACAGCCAAGGAGAACACTGAATCTTGGTTCCAAGGACGTAAAAGAATTCACCTCAGGTGTTTCAGTAATTCAGAAGGTGCTGCTTTTAAGTGTTTACCCTCCAGAAGCAAGCCTCGCGCTCTGCAAACACTTTCACCCCTACCTCTCCCCTCTCCTGAGTGCCAAGAAATGTTTGCTTGTGGGATCATTTGGTTTGGGAAAATAGTTTGAGAATTTAAGTGGCTCTGCTGGCAAAGGAGGCAGGAATGTCTGAGAGGAAGAAGGTTGAAAGCTTGTTGTCTAAACAAACGAACCAAGATCCACCAAGACGGTCTCATTCTCCTACGATGGCTCCAACAACCCGCAGCCATTCCGGTTTCAGCGCAGGGAACGGCTGCTCTGCTCGGGGCCAGGTCTGGGACAAGCCTGAGGGTCAGCCTGGGGGCCGGGCCCTGGCACCCCGCTAGGCGGAGAGGGCCTTGTTCTGCTCATCCTCCCTCTTAAAGAGGTTCATCAAAATGGACCTACATCACTTTCATCAACGTAAGGGACTGGGAAGACGGTGTTTGAATGCCTAGAACCTTATTCCGTAGGCACAATCCCAGTTAACACGCTTTCATTCCCAGCTATGTTTTTTCTTAAGTAAATATATGCATGTGTAGACTGATGCACAAATAACATGATACACATTTTGGCAAGACTAGTATTAAACTAAGTAAACTACATATATACTATAGTTTTGAGTCCTGCTTTAAAAGACACAAGTATTACATTCTCATTATGAGGAATACGCAAAA
>NW_006297021.1:5032199-5041029 GCF_000327345.1 Myotis davidii | reverse complement strand
TAACTTGAGCCCAATATATTGATGCAGTGTGGTATTTTTTCAGTATATAAGTTCACATACTCTACAAGCATATAAATAGGCTGGTACTACGTGAGTTTTCCACGACTTTAATCAGATGGCATGCAAGTTAGAACCCTTTCGAAGATCATACATACAGTTTACCTTCATCTTCTTCTATATACATTGAGTAGATTACAGTCTACCATTCAACTGATAGACACGTTTCAATTTCTTTCAAGAGAAACTAATGTTTCAATGAATATGCTTGTAAATATGTTCAGCTGTTAAGTATTTTTAGAATGAATTTCTGGCAGTGAGTCAATGAATATATACACTTGTTATTATTTTTATTTTTATTATATATTTTCAATCCTCAACCAAGGATATGATTTTACTGATGTCAGAGGGAGAGAGAGAGTATGAGAGAGAAAGGGAGGGATGTAGACGTCTACAAATACTAAGCATCAAGAAGGAAGAAAAGCATCCAGTACTAACAAGATGCCCTCGTGAACACCAGGAATTCACGAGACAAGCTGGCAAAGGGTGGCAATGTCACCTCAGGGCTCAGAAGCGGGGCCTCTGCCCGTCAGATGCCAACTCCAACTACTGAAAACCTGCCGAGAATGAGCCGGGAGAGGGAAGGAACACAAGGGAGCAAAGATGCTTTTATCCTCGCGCTCCCTCGGCCGGGAGCATCCTCCCTCCACCTGCTGCCTCGCCTCGCCTCAGGCCTGGTCTTTAAGATTCACCTTCCTCCACAGGTAGCGCCAGCGCCAGCTCGGGGAGCCCTGTTCCCTCGGCTGTCACTACTGAAGGACACCGCGTGAGCTTTGATGGGGAGGTATTTTCCTGCTCAAACTGGTCACTTTCTTTAGTTTACCTGGCCTTTCAGCTCGCTGGGCTCCTACTGGCTTTTCCTCTCTGTACTCCAGGCACGCTGGGTCAGCATGGCACTTGGCGCACAGACAGTTGTTAGAGAAAACGAAAAGCAAGTGGTTTCTCGCCGGACGCTCTGTGGAGATCCAGGCTACTTAGGGCCAACATCTACCTGATCATTCGGGGTGCCTGAGCCACGTCAGTGTAACTCGGAGAAAGCACAACTCTTGACTCCCTCAGCCCCAGCCAGTTCCCCTGCCCTTCCCTCCCCAGACTACACAGCTCAGAAAATGACACGATCATCCACCCAGATGCTCAGTCACAACCCGGGAGGCAGGCACCCTCGATGCTACCCGGTCCAGCATTCCCCACCCTTGATCCACCCTAAATCCTGCAGGCCGGACCCCCAGCACGCAGCCTGGGCCCACCCAGCGTCCTCTGTCCCCTCAGCCACGCCACCAGCACCTCACGCCTGCACCGCACCCTAACTCCCCACTGCTGTGCTCCTCCTCATCACCCTGCAACCCATTCTCCGCACAGCAGCTGGCGGTATTTGTTTTTACATAAAAGTTTAGTTAGAAATTACGGGCATCCGTCTTCCTTGTAAAACAGTAAGAGATCGCCGAGAATGCTCAGGCTCGTTCCCTCTGGCCACCAGCTCCCGTGCTCCCCTCCCCACAAGCAGAGGCTTATGTCCAAGTTGCTGAGGCCTGCGGGCTGCTCTTGACGCAGGAGAGCCGCCCACGTCCATCTAAAGCAGCGGTTCTCAACCTTCCTGATGCCGCGACCCTTTAATACAGTTCCTCATGTTGTGGTGACCCCCAATTTCATTGTTACAGATTGAACATAATTAAAGCATAGTGATCCATCACAAAAACAATATGTAATTATGTATGTGTTTTCCGATGGTCTCCGGCGACCCCTGTGAAAGGGTTATTCGATCCCCAAAGGGGTCGCGACCCACAGGTTGAGAACCGCTGCTCTACAGGCGTCATGTCCATGGCATCACCCGGCAGACTTCTGGGACGTGATTAGCATGGCTGGTGTCTCTTGTTTACTGCTACAGTCTTTCTTCCTCAGCCCACAGCCCGGCCGTCCACCACGGGGTCCCCAGTGCCTAGAACACCCTGGTGCTCATCCACATGTGCGACCCCCACATGGGGACCGGCCACCCCGTGCACCCGTCAGCTTTGTGTCGGAAAGCACCTCATCCCGGCCCTGAGCACCACTAACACACAAACCAGAAGAATCACAGATATTTTTTGTAAAGCTCGAGGGTTGGAATTTCAAGAATCAAATATCAGAAAACTAAGACATGCCGCGGCGCAGCCTAAGGGACGGCCAACGGGCTGCGATCGATCCCATACCTGGCACTGGCTCTGCCGAGCACGCGATCCGGCTCTTAGACCGCGGGAAGGGCTTCTCTGGGGCATTTCCTCAAGTTCTCCTGCCCGTTTCCCTCTGGCGCAGCGCCAGGTCCTCTGAGCACTAAACATTAAACGTATGGAATGGCAGGGATGCCTGAAGCTATACGCACTGCGGAGATCAGCCCTTAGTCATAAACAAAAATGCATGCCCTTTGACCTTCGACTCAAATTCAACTGGAAGCAAACGAGTCATGAGCTGAATGCCGGCTCAGGGTGCGTGGTGGAGTGGGTGGGGAAGGCTCTAAATATAGCTCCTCATCGCTGAGAGTTAAATACTGTTTATTTATCTAAAATGTTAATGCACTGCGATTGCAAAGCGCTGCTTGGTTACCTCTTAGTTTAGTAGCACCTGAGTTAGAGAAACAAGACATTAAAGTCACTTGATAATCACACATCCACCTCCGTGTCTGGGCCTCATCTGGAGGCATTTCCCCAGTTCTGTGGGGCTGGTACAGTTCACGATCTTGCCTTTCTAAGGCCACGCTCCCGAATGAGAGAACAAGAAGGCTGGACGACAAGGGACAACCAGGGAAGTGACATGGGAGCTGCGCGCTGGCAGTAAATGGAGACTCCGTGCGCCGACCACGCGCAGCAGCCAGAGCGCTGACCGGTCTGAACGCGAGCAGGAGCCCTGAAAGGAGGTTATAATTCTGGCAGCACATTGGTGACAGGGACATAAAATGTTAAACCAATGGGAAAAAAGAGACAATTATTAACTATGGAGAAAACCAAAGGAAACTCGATTATAGAACATTCGGTTGGTCATCCGGAAACAACAGTCACACAGTCATAAAAGGGTACACACTGAGGGGCAATTTCTCTACCAGGTGATACCACGCGCCAAGGTGATGGGGGAGGGGAAGTGTGTGGACAGTGGGCAGGGCGCCAACTGGAAAACCAAGACATATGAACATGTTGTTTAAAAATACAGAGGCAACCACGAAGGAAACCATTCGGTAGTAGGTGTGGTTGGCTCGGGGGAGAGAATCGGGTGTGGGGAAGGGGAACGGGTTTGCCTTGGGAAACCATTTTGTGTTTATTAATCATTTACAGAGAAAACTTTGATTAAAACAAAGTTGTAAAATCTCCCATAAGTTTCCAATTTTAATTTAAAAAGTCAGGAAACTTTATCGGTTGTCACTACTCACTGATTCAAAGTTATCCCTAAAGAAATCTCATACATTTTTAAAGTTACGCTTGCTCAAAATTCACATAAAGCACATCTTCTGTTTCTCTAAAGCACATAACCTATTACCAATGTAGTCTTTTAGTGTAAACTAAGTTGCAGCGAACCTTAAGTAAGATTGAAAATGTCAGTATTACACCCACTTCTTCTAGCTTTTGTTTAGAAGTCCTGTTACAGCCAACACAGAGATGCCAGGTAATGTCTCTGTATTGTACCCTTGGCCTTGGTCGAAGAGACTGCCGTGTAATGGGAAGGACACAGCCTGTGAGGGTTACCGCCTGGCAGTGGAGCTGTGAACCCTGTGGATGGAGCGATGAAGAAATGAAGGCCATTTCCCCAGCTGCATCTGAGCTGGTGGTCAGCAAGCTCTGCTCTTCATTTTGTAAAGCAGACAAATGAGGCAATCTGAAGAAAGTACTCTTTAGATGTCATGACACAATGACCATCTCTCTGTCCTCTTGTTTCTGGCATGCGCCCAATAAACAGAACTAAAGATCATTACCCATGAAACGCTAGGTCCCAAAAGTGCTTTCAACGTCTGAGGCTCCCCCTGGCTCACTCGGGGTGCTGTTTGACCTCCCCGTCCTGCCCTGGGCAGTCCCTACCTGTCTCTGGGCTGCTTCCTCACCCACCACCCCGCCTTCCCCACAACCAACACGCCAGGACCTCAGAGCTGACGGCTTGCCCACGGCAGCCCCTGCGTGTCAGGCTTGTGCAGGTCCTGCTCACGGGAGGCTGGCCACATTTTCCTTCTATGCACCCTGAGCCTGCCCCCCATCGCGACGTCCTGTCTGCCTCCTCGCTCTGAGGGCCACAGCCAGACGATGGGAAACCCTCCTCTGGCCAAGGGCACAGAAACTGCTGTTCACCTGTTTTGCCTCTGCGAGCTACTAAGGTCTGGAAGAATCCTCCAGCATTACTTCTGTAGCGGCTTTGTGTTCATTTTGCCAACCAACCTACTATTCGCTAAGTAACTTGAAAACCTATTTTCCAAAGAAAACAAAATCATCCTTTTGAAGTGCACTCTTCTTCTGAAGCCCAAATTGGTGTCCATGTATTGATTTCATCGTAATTTTTCTACCTCCCTTAACATCTACCTGTTTAAAGTAAACTAGAATCAGGTTTCAAAGGTGTTCCCGGAATGGAAACATAAATCTACATGCTATGTCTGTTTGATTATGAAACAATTCATTATTGAGTAAATCACTGGTTTAAGAGAAGTTGTAGCACTTGATTTATTTACAACAGGTCTTGAATCTCCAAAATGAGTTAACTCTTTTAACACAAATTCAATGTGACATAAACAAATCGGGTTTGTATGCATACAGATGTTCACCCCATTGTTTGGGTATAGCATGGTAACTCCAAAATTGTATTCTCCTACGATTTCTCAGAAGGACATCCAAAAACATAATGATAAAAAAACTCAACTTTCCATAAAGGTATAAAAAACATACAAAACATACTCTCAGTCTCCCTCAAACCTTAACAGCTAGTAACACATCTAATTTCAATGAGTATCCATAATTATTACATGTAATTACAGTAAAATATAGTTCTCACATGCCAATGATTTGGTAAGCTTGTAACTTTTTTGATGTTTTTTTCATTTTACTATTTCAAAATGGTTTTAAAAATACAAAGATACTGACTTAATGCTTCATACTGTAAAGAGATGAATTTCACATTTAACGATAACTTTTTAAAACTCTTGTATTTCTTCACATACCACAATCTAAAACCCCATTTCAGTATGTGAAAATGGTATCCAGTGTCCTTTTTCATTTTTATCCTCAAGGCTTTCTCCCACAGCCAGTGTTCGCTCCAACACGCAATGGCATACCGGGAGGGAGCGATGGGCTTAACAATCTCCCTTCTTTTTTTCTTAAATATATTTTTATTGATTTCAGAGAGGGAGAGTGAAAGAGAAAGAGAAACATCAATGATGGGAGAGAATCATTGATTGGCTGCCTCCTACACACCCTCTCTAGGTATCGAGCCTGCAACCTGGACTTCGTACTCCTATGAGGAGTTGCTGGGTCTTAGTAGGTAATAGCAATCTCATTTCCAAAATACCAACTTAAACTCCCTCCAGCAATGTGTTTTCATTGTTCCTTATCTGTACAGACACTTCTTATTTCAGTTTTCTAAATGAAGGGAGAGGGAGAGATAGAAACATCAATGACGAGAGAGAATCATTGATTGGTTGCCTCCTGCACACTCCACACTGGGGATCGAGCCCACAACCCGGGTATGTGCCCTGACCAGGAATCAAACCTATGACCTCCTGGTTCATAGGTTGACACTCAACCACTGAGCCATGCCAGCCAGGTAACAACCTCCCTTCTTCATGTTTGCTCTCTCCAGACTTTCTAGGCACTAGAGATTTTTAAAAATAAGCTTCAACAGCCTTGAAGTAGAGTAGACCTCTTTACTGTATCACAACTAAGCCGAGACACACAGACCGTGATGGGACTGGGCCGAAGTTAATCAGAGTCCTCCAGACACAGCTCCGTGGTGACATGAAACACCCAACACGAAGGATCAGAGCGCCTGGTGCCCACTGGGCTCTGGCACGGCTTGCTGGGGAACGTCAACTCGGAACCACCCCTCTGCCTGTTGGCTCTTCACCCACAGAGCAGTAGGGTTTGAGTCAAAGATCCAAAGTCAAGCACGCGCTGAAGCTTAATGATTTTTTAGAGTCTGCAAAACTTCACCAGAGCTGTGGCCATTCACGTCTCACTTTCCCACTAACCTACACAGGAATCTAAACGAGCCTTAATTGGCAGTCGCCCCTGACCATTTTGTTTTAGACCCAAAAGAGTCCTGTGCTGTATCAGGCAGGAAATACAAGGGTCTTTTTAAATCTTCAAAAACAACAACTGTTCACGGACTTCCACTGCTAACTACATAGACTCCAAGGTGTCTGGTCTGCACTGGGACACCCAGCAGCTGGCCTCAGCCCGCCTTCCCACCTTCTTTCCAGGGGTTCCCTTTGCTGTTCTGAAAGCTCCAACCTAAACGTGCTTTTCCTAACTCCACCAGCGTCTTCCTGTTGCCTGTGTTGTTCTTGGTGTCATCTTGGCTGTCCTCTCTCTCCACAGAGGCAAGTTCCACCTAATCCTCAAAGACAGGGAACCACATACTTTATCATCCAAACTGGGGCAATACTTTTAAAATATAGTTTTATTGATTTCAGAGAGGAAAGGAGAGGGATAGATAGAAACACCAACGATGAGAATCACTGATCGGCTCCCTCCTGCACGCCCCCTACTGGGGATCAAGCCCACAACCCTAGTATGTGCCCTGACTGGGAATCAAAACGTGATCTCCTGGTTCATAGGTCGATGCTCAACCACTGAGCCACACCGGCCAGGCCAAAGTGGGACAATTTTGAGTGAAAGGAGATATTAATTGGATGGGACAAGGGATGCTAACAGTAAACTGGGGCTTAGCACACAGACGGGACCCATGAGGGCTCTACACAGAGCCCAACCCAAAAGCACATCTACTGGATAGCCTCTCCCTCCCCTAAAGCTCATCACACTTTACATTTACACCTCCTTTTGAGTACTGTTTCTGCTGCGTATCTGAGCTGCGTGTCCCACAGGCTAACCAGTCTGAGGCCTGCCTGAGTCAGCATTACACTTCCCACAATGCCTCACTTGTAGTGGTAGGTTCCCAATAAACACTAGAGGCAGAAATGAGCTGTAGGCATGTCTAACTCTCATAGATGGAAGTCGCTGCTTCAGATCAGGGCCTGCCTTTTTACATCAGCACCAGCCACAGAGAAGAGCCACACTCCATGGCCACACCCAAGAGTCATCTCACTCAGACGTTCACAAACTGCGATGGCGCGTGTCCTGATCGGAAATGTCCCTGGTTCACATACGATGGCATCCAAACACGCGGGGCCTTGTTCCCAGCTCCACAGAGCTCTGCTTCCCATCGCGGGGAGGCGTCCCTTGAAAAGCGAGGCTCCCCTTCAGGAGCGCTTCTGATCGTGGGACGGAGAGCTGAGACACCACCATGACCCCGCGGGGTTCGCTGCGCTGCACCCCACAGCTCTGCATCTCTTCCTGTCTTCAGATGGTGACTACTTTCTAGCTCTACATTCTAGACAGCTTGGGGTTCAGACCCACACTCACTGATCTCGGTGCCCTCCAGAGTGCAGAGAATAGCACACACAGCACATACTCAACAAATACGGAATTAATATTTAAAAACCAATGAGTACATGACTTGAGGCTACGCAGCAACGAAAAATAAGAACTCCATGGCCCTGCTGAAGCGTGCTTCACCTATGCACGGATTCAGACCTGCTCCAGCCATGTGTTCTAACTCCTCAGTGTGCAAAACCCGGTGAGGCCATGAGTCCCCACTTCACAAGACACTGCGGTTCACAGGAACGGATTGTGCTGTCCAGAACGAGCTGCTACGTGACGGAGCCAGATCTCGAACCCAGACACTGAACAGCAAGGCTGTCTTGATCCACACGGGAACATTGCAGTGAACGTGACAGACATGGCATTTACATAAGAGAAAATATCTACACGCCCCTTGTTCCTCTCGTCCCTGAAGTCCACAGGCCACCACAGACAACGAACTGCCCCACATGTTCTATTAGTTTTCTGAAAACAAGAGGGAAAAAGCTTCCGTTGGCTGCTTCTTCCAGCCACTGGTATAGACAGACCTGGCTATGTCAGAGTAGGGGAAAAACAGAAGCAGCATAACTGAGCGAAAAAAAGAATTTAACACACTACAGGACGCGAAGTGGACAGCCCAAGGGCCGTAATGCCAGCCTCGCACGTTGTTCCTCACAAACACACATGACACTATTGCTACATGAATGTACTGAGTTTATTTTTGGGTCAAAATAAATGAAGCCCTTTATCATCCAGAATGTCCACCCGGAGACGGACTTCTTTACTAAAACAGAAAGTCTTAGGAATTAAACAAAGAGCACTTTTAAAAAAAATCAAACACTTATTTCTGTCCAAGTGCACGTCATTCTACCCTGTATTCAGACGCCACGGACAGGAATTGGCTGAAAAGGGGAAACTCACGCTTGGTGCCAGCTTTCAAGACTCCTTCGTTACCTACACAGCTCCTACATTCTTTCTTTGTAACAGTCATGAAATGTAAGCCTCCGCGGGCTTCCTTCCCATTCGCTGCGAGCCTGCAGGCATGAGAAGTATGTAGCATTTATATAACAGGAAATGGCTAAGAGCATTCTGGTGGGACTTCCTTCCCTCACACCCCCTCCACGCCTGTTCCTTAAACTGCCTTCAAAAGGCCTGCTGTGTTCTTTCAAAACCAAACTCGAGTTGCATAGAGAAAG
>NW_006297021.1:5021610-5032189 GCF_000327345.1 Myotis davidii | reverse complement strand
AGAGTGTGCTAGTCCTCAGTGTGTGTGGACACATCGCCACGGAGGCTGCTCGGAGCCCCGCTCCACACCTCTCCCCGGCACCTGACCCTGAACGCTCAGCTGTGTCCATGCCATGCTGGTCAAACATGCTTTGCTGTTGTTATCAGGGTGGAATTTGGGAGGAAAAGAAGAAAGCTTACCAACCGGCTCCCCATTCTCCACATACCAAGCCCTGATCAAGAGGCCCTTGCAGCGCTGGGCACGACTGTGGTTCTGACTCTCAAGTCACCCCCACCCACCCTCATAGCAACTCTGCCCAAGCGCGGTCTGAGTTCCCAGGGGCGTTTCCCCAGGAAATGGGAGGCTCTGAATGGAATGGAATGCGAAAGGCCCCCGGCTCAGGGTGTTTGTCCCTGGTATACGAGAAGGAGGAGTGCTCACACAGTGCCTACCTGAGTCTAACGTCCATTCCCTCTGAGGACCCCTGGCAACAGTCCCTAGTAACAGTTCTTAGTCCTTCTGGTTGATTAAATGTCCAAAATGTGCCTTTTCTACAGGATAGCATTGGACAAAAAAGTCACTCTGCTCATGAGCATGTGGGTGTCGCTCGCCATGCCAGGGGCAGTCACATGGAACTGGCACGCAGCCCATCATAAATGGCCTGGTTTTTAAAAACATCTAGCCATGTCCCCAGAAGCCAGCCAATGTCGGGGATGCCTAGAAGGTCTGGCCCCATTGAGGACATGCTCACGAGGTGGGTCAAGCTGGCCTACCCCGGCCTGTCCAGGGCCACACCCACAGGAAGGACGTCTCTCTGCCCCTCCAAAGCCCCTCACCGCCAGCGCAGCCTGGATTCAAAGAGAGAGAGAAAAAGGAATCCCTAACTTAGTTCTACCTTTCTCTGTCTTCTGAAGATCGACTCCCGATCTCTTCTTTCTGTTGCCATTACGTTAACACACACACACACACACACACACACACACAAACACACACACAACAAACCAACAATGACAAAAAAGCATAAATCACATACTGCAGAGGACACTGACCTGCAGAAAGTCACATTTTCCCGTATCAGGTAAGTTATGTTACCAAGTCTTGCTAATGAAATTGAGAGCACAAGTGATTTCTCACATGGACCTTTTCATTGCTCTTCACAGAAATTATTTCGTCCAAACTGCGAGAGAGAATCTTAATTTCAGGCCCATTTTCTCATTACCCTAAAAAACTCTAAAAGTACCATCTTGTTCAACTGAGTCAGTCCCAGCTGAATAGCGTAATTCGGTAACGTGGCTGTCCGTAGGAACACTAATTTCATTTTATCTAAAATTAATACAATCTGCAACAGCCGAGCCACCACCCCTCCCCTTGCCACCTGCTGCGATGATGCAGGTCTACGTGTGCCTGTGCTGGGAAATCATGAGGCCCCAGCGGCCAGATCCCAAACCTCCTTTGTGCTCTGACCTAGAAAATACCCAACAACTCACAAGACGGAAAGCATCTAAGTGATCGCCCAGGTTTCTTTCACGTGAAGGTGTCAGCTGGCATCACTTCCTCTGAGGCATCTTCACACTTTCTGTCACAGCCATTTCCCTCCTTTCCAGGAAGAGAATCGGACTCCACTGAGTTCCCGTGGCCACAGAGCTCCAGTCTCAGGAATGGTGGCAATGTCACATTCCCACGGCCAACTGCAAGGGCATGTGCGGGTGGCAAGTTTCTGCCCTTATCCTCACTGGTACCTCCTGCCATGAGGCTTGAATGTTGTCTAATGTATGTCATACTTCTCTCAAAACTCAGCTACAGGAAATGCCTGGGCTACAGCCCGGCCCCGAGTCCATGTGAGACCACAGGCTTTCGGAGCGGGAAGCATTCCTTGGCCATAGTTTCTACCAATGAAGTTGTATTTGCTCGTGAAAAGCAACTTATCACTCAAGGCCCCAGGAGACTGGGGTGACCACCGAACAGTGGTAATTGTGTTTAGAACAAAGAGCATCGCCAGCAAGGGGACACGCGGACCTCGCGGACGCTGAGGCGACGCCTTGGGAGCACACAAAATCACTTCCAGGGCTTTCTAGCAAAACGCGTAACCTGACTCTAATCATGCTTAAACGCTGAACAAACACACATTGTGGGCCATTCATTTACCAAATAACTGGCCTGGACTCCTCAAAACTGTTAAGTTCACTAAAGACAAACTCGGAGAAACCATTCCAGATTAAGGGAGAATACAGAGGCGTTACAACTGGATAAAGCACGGAGCCTGGCTTTTATGGTGGATTGGGGAGGTGTCCTACAGAGGACAGTACTGGGGCAGTTTAGCACAATCTGAATGAAGTACGTAGACCACATCCTTGCACTGTGACTATGGAAGTGAATGTCCTCATTTTTAGAAAATGCAAACTGAAGCATTTAGAAGTAAAGGGTATTATGCCTGCAACTTACCCTCAGATGGTTCAGAACAAAAATTGTGTATGTGTGTGAATGTGTTCGAGTGGGGGGAAGGGAAAGTGTGTGTATGTGAATGTGCATCGGTGTGTGTTGGGGGGAGGGGGAGGGGTGTGTGTGAGTGTGAGTGTGTGTGTATAGAGGGAGGGAAAAGGGAGGAGGGAGAGAGAATGATAGAACAAACATGGTAAAATGTTAACATTTGTGGAATCTGGGTGAAGGGTGTATGGGGATTCTTTGTACTCTTTTTGCAACTATTCTGTAATTATTTCCAAATAAAAAGTTAAGAGACAGAGATAAATTATGCCTGGTCTTCCAATGTATACTCTGGTTAAGTTCTTATTAACTGAGAATAGCAAGGTCATGGCAGAGTAGATGGGAGTATAATTCAAGAGCAAAGAACAAAAGGGAATGGAAATTCACGAATAACACCATCACATCATCTTAAAATCTGAATTCAGAAATTAAAACAAATAAACTTGCAAAGTAATCAGGCTGTCATCATACAGGCTGGAAAGCCCTGATTTAAACCACCAGCCTGGCCGGGTGGCACGGGACAATCACTCAGCCTGGGCGTGGGTGTTCTGGGGCCAATGACCAATGCAGTGGGCACTCACACACAGAGAAGGACCCAGCGGAGAGTTCATACTGTAAGACATGTCCTTACAGCACTCCTTCTCACTCAAGTGGGTGCAGTCCAGGCGACTGCAGACAGAGGAAGGATGGAGTAACCACCGCACAACTTCCTCCCAATACCAGCGCCAGACCCAGGCGCCTGATCACCCCTAGATCAGAGAGCATCTTCCCGACTAGTCCCCCTGCCTCCAGTCACCCGCCCCCGTCCGCTCCCTCCAGCTGCCGCTTCCAGACTCTTCGTTCTGAAATGCACCTTCCAGGCCAACACTCCTGTCAAAGCCTTCGAAAGAGCCTTAAAGATTCAGGCTCGGACACCTGACCCTCCATATCCAAGGTCTCCTACCATCTATCTAGTCATTAGCTTCTTTTCCAAACTTACGCTCTAATCTCCCTTCAGCCACAACTAGCTGTCCTGTCTATGCTGCCCCCAGCACACCCTGCTGACCCTCCAAGCCCACCTGTGGGCCCTCCGACCTCAGGACGCCTTCAGCCCTCACCACCTCCACCCCTCCCTCTCCTTGGAAGGTGCCTGTAAGGAAACGGAATACAGTATAGAGAGCCCTGCAAAGCTCTGCTCCTTTTGAAATGAATTCCCTAATTCCCGCCCATCAACCCCCTTCATTCCTCTTACTGCTCCGCTTTGCCCGGGCCTCACCCCACACGCACTGTCCAATGTGACAGGGGAGCAGCTTAGAGTACAGACACATCCAAGGGACTGCAGTTCTCAAAGCAGAAAACCCAAGTGGTGCGGAAGAGCTGGTGTCTGGGACCTGCGAGGGGGCAGAGTGTAGGTGAGGCAGCAGAGCAGGGTGAGCCCGCCCACTGGAGGGCACGCTGCTTCCAGCTGGGGAAGGGCGATGGTGAGTCAGCAAGTCACGCCACCACAGCGGGAAGGATGAACTCCACCCTCATCAGTTCAAATTAGTGAAACTTGTCATTAGAGCCGGGCCAGTGTGGCTCAGTGGTTGAGTGTCTACCTATGAGCTAAGAGGCGACCGGATAGATTCCGGGTCAGGGCACATGCCTGGGTTTTGGGCTTGATCCCCAGTAGGGGCCATGCAGGAGGCAGCTGATCGATCTCACTGATGTTCCATCTCTCTATCCCTCTCCTTTGCTCTCTCTAAAAAAAATCAATTTAAAAACATATTTAAAATGTATAATTCAATAAATGTAAATTAATGAGGTGCTTGCCACCCTAGGGGTGGGGGTGGGGAAGGGGGCACTAAGACTGTACCTGACCCTCCCCTTCTTCATTCAGGACAAGGGCTTCGGCTAAGATCCTCCCTGGGGGTAATTGTGTGGTGATGGACGTTAACTGGACTTACTACAGCCATCATTGTGCAGTATCTACAAACGTCGGACCATTATGTTGTCCACCTGAAACTAATACAATGATTTATGTCAATTATATCTAAATGAAAGAATCTTCGGGAATGGCACATAACCCACATACGCAGTCTTCACAACTCAGGGTGATTGCAGTCACAGGTAACGCACTCTGAGCAGCTATCATGTAACCCTCATCAACAAGCCTTTGAGTGACGTAAGCCTAGGGCCTAACAGAGGGGGACACTGAGGCTCAGAGAGGGTTGAGCGACTTGCCCCAAATCACACAGCCAGCGGGGGCGGAGCCAGCATTCAAAGGCAGGCGGGATCTAGAGCTCGCATTTTCAACCACTGCACAAACACAAATGGCTCAAAAAGGATATATAAAAGCATTCTAAGAATTAACCAAAAAGTAAAATCTATGGGTTAAATATTAGAATGCTTTTTAATTTTAAACAGTATTAAATGATGATTTGGATTTTTTTTTGTTTGCTTTTAAAAGCTACCTTAAGGCACTGCTAAAATGGGGAGCCCATTAATTATAACTATTTGCAAGGCAATAATACTTACTAAAAACTGACATTTCAATTATTAGCTTAATCAATATAACAATACAGTATGAATATTTTCTTTAGTAACAGCAATCATTTTTTAAATAAGCACACATTTTAAATGTTAACTACTTTAGTAATTAATACAAAACTATAGTGTCTTTTAAAACCAAAATGAAATGAACACAAGTGACATAAAACATTTGGCCGGGTTTCCATGAAAAATATCTGGTATAGGACCCGTCTCCATGGCCTTTTCCCAGGCTTTGAGGCTCTGCTTGGCCACGGCTGGCCCATTCTCCAGCTCTGTGACCTGAAGTAACTGAAGACAGAAATATGTAACATGCACACAACAGCGGACCTGAAAGAAATAAATGCTAACTGCCTGCCTTTCTTGTAAGAGAAACAGGACAGCTGACTTGGTCTCTGGGCATCAGGAAATCCACAGGCATACTTTCCAGATCCAGAACGAGCAGTGCTGTCCATCCGTTTTCATGTATGAAACTCTGAGGCAAACAGCTGCATGAACCTTTCCCAATTCCAGATTCCAATGAATGCGGGTAACTTACACACAATTATTTATTCCAAAATTTCTTCTTGGAAATTATTGCATTCATTGATGTTTTCTTTGACAAAGATAGGGCCATAAGGTGTTTAGTGGTTTCATGCAGCAAAATAGATTTTCAGTCTTTCAACAAAACGAATAGATCCAAAAACACAGGGGCCTCAAATGCAAAGGTACGGCGTCCGTTCATTGGAAAAAGGACTCACCAGCAGCAACTGAGTAAAAACTGACAGCTTGCAGGCCAGGACCACTGACCCCTTGTCCAACCCCAAAAAGACTATCCAATGGCCCCCTCCAGGCGTGTGCAGACAGCCAGGGGACCCCTCAGCTAGTAGACCTGGAGCCCAAGGAGCAAATGAAGGGAAACCCCCTCGTTACAGGAACAGTCCAGCTAACGCATGAACAGGATCGACTACATAAGATCATCGTTTTGCAACCTCCAATTAATTCACAGATCAGACACTGAGCAGCACCCAACCCCCAATTAATTCACAGATCAGACACTGAGCAGCACCCAACCTCCAATTAATTCACAGATCAGACATTGAGCAGCACCCAACCCCCAATTAATTCACAGATCAGACACTGAGCATCCCTGGCTCAAACACTGATCGCTTTCTCAGTCTCACTGGGAACATCTCACACACTCTGAGCTCTCACCATCGAATTACCTGTAGATGTATCTGCACCTGTGAATCCTGAACCCGAACACATCTCTAGACCTGCTATCAGTTTATGAGAAACACGAAATTGTGCAATGGGAGAAAAAGGATGAGGAGAGAAGCTGAGGATTAAAGAATACTTAGAGGGCAATATAAAGAAATCACCCCATGGTGTTTGTAGTTTTAGCGGGATGATTACTTTCATGATAAGGGGCTAGAGAAGGCTTCTAGTGTCCTGTGTGGTGTTAGAACGGTATTTCTCTTCAGGACAGCTCACTAAGCTGTGTTTGTTTTATATGGGGGGGGGGGGGGGGTGCGCGCGCGCGCGCACGTGTATACATTTTGCAATAAAAAATAGTAAGATTCTAAATGTAATTCCAGCTTGCCAATAGGCAGATTAAGTATGTGCTGAGGTACTCAGAGCATTAGTAATAGACTCCTTCTCTCCGGCCCCTACCCCAATTTGCTAAGCATACTTTATTTAATACTTTTAAAAAAGTAACTGAAGATGTACAGGAGAAGTCAGAACTCTGCGGAGGCCCTTACAATTCCTTTACCATTTAGTACTCTAGGTTGAGTTACACTGAAGGGACCCACATAATCTTTATAATGCCTGGCCCCCCCCCCGCCCCCAAAGTGTGTATCTGCCCTGCCTTTTCTTCAAAACAAAATCTCTGCCCTTGCTGGGCAAGGCGGAGCTCTGGTGAGTCTACTCTCGATTGCTCATCTATCCTAAATGCTTCTCAGCTCTTTCCTGCTAACTCAATCCAGACACCCGGGCTTGGGAGGGAGAACGCCTTCCAGACATTCACTCCGGCCTGAGGCAGCACATCCTCCTGCCGAGGGTCAGGCTGGGGACGGACGTGGCGGAGAACACGGATCCTGGCCTGATGAGCTACAGGCTGGAGCCGGGTGCAGAGGAGCAAGCTGAGCCGGGACTCCCGCAGCCCGCAGCCCCGGTCCAGCGCCACCTCCGGTCCAGCGCCACCTCCGAGAGAAGCCAGCCCCGCTGCCCTCAGCAGGGACACGCGGAGGCGGAGGGAACATGAGGGCAGACACTGGTCAGCATCACACCCGCTTAACCGAAGTCCGGTGTAGCTCGATGTGCGCTGCCTAATATTCAAATGGGAAGGAGCCCATCGAGGCAGGGTGGTAACGCTCAAGATGTTCAGTTAAAAATCTGATCTCATATAGACGAGCTTAAACAGGCTTTTCACTCCAAGTTCATGAAATTTCAGTATTCCTTAGCAGCGCTATAAATTAGAGGCACCTCCTGACCAGATGAGGCCTGGGCAAGTTCTGTGGGTTCGTTCACAGCCATCTCCAGTAGCACTTTTTATAAAAAACACAAACCAACCACTGTTCTGCCCAAACTGACATTTTTCAATGAAGGGAAACGTGCATGCCTAGCGTCCTGTGAGAGCCACAGCCTCACACACCGCATATACCTTTGGTCCTCGGAGGTGAAGCAGAACTTGCCGGCAGTTTTAGGGAGATCAGCTAACTGCAGAGTGTAATTCCACAGAGTTCTAAAGTTTCTTACAACCTGCTTTTATCTGTTTACTCAAAACAAAAGGATTATTCAGGCCGATCATGCTAAGTATTTATTTTATAAAGGCTGTTCCGACTCATACATGAGCATGCTGCACCTCACTCTTCTTTCATTTGCCTTGATATGCTTTTATGGTTGTCTTGATGATGTTTCAGAACACAGAACTTGAAATAAATTATTTGGGCAATCCTTTGTTTTAACATCATTCCAAGTCTCTCACAACAAAATTGAACTCCTAAATCTAAAACATGCCAGAAATGCCTGTACCATCTTCAGATTGATCTTAAACTTTAAAAATTTTCATCACTTTCTTTTTTTTAAAATATAAATTCTTTATTGTTTAAAGTATTTCATGAGTCTCCTTTTTCCCCCATTGACCTCTCCCCAGCTGCTCTCACCCCCCAGCACATGCCCTTGCCCCCTACTGTCTGTGTCCATTGGTTATGCTCATATGCATGCATATGAGTCCTTTGGTTGATCTCTTATCCCCTCACCCCCGCCTTCCCTCATAGGTTAAACAGTCTGCTTCATTATTTTTCAACATCACCTTTCTATAACATTGTTAAACAAAAAGTTGAAGGGGTTTACCGACTCCAGATCTCTGAGATTCACTTGGTACCTGCCAGATTCTGCGTCTTGGCGAATGCAGAGATCTGCAATCACACAGGAATTTGGGGTGAGTTGCCTATTCCTTACCAAATGCGGAGGTTCTCTCCACGGCCACAAACTTCTCCGCGGTGCAGTGACTTACACAGAAAATAATATGCGTTACTATAAGGATTTGGTGTTAATTCAGAAAACCAGTCATACCACAGACTAGCTGTGCGGCTTTGGGCAAATTACTTAGTCTCTCTGAGCCTCCGTGGCCACGCAGAAAACAGAGATGATCTGTCAGTGCCCAGTCTCACTACTGCTGGGTGAGAGGGCCCCCGCCCCCGCCTACACTAAGTCCAGCACGGGCAGCAGTGATGTATTTACATCTCTGTCCGTTTCAAATGGAGAAAACTGTTTTGCCCCACTTTTTCTACTAGACACATGAATTTCTCCTTTTTAGTGATCATTTCTTTAAGCAAACTGCTACAAGGCAATCTTGATAAACACACTTTTTACTTATTCTGTTCAGATGCTATTAAACTACAGGATGGGCGGTGGGGTGGGGGAGCAGCAAAAACTAAAAAATACATATATCTTGATATCCAATCTTAAAGAAGCATGGTGTCAACACAAACAACATCAAGAGCAAGTCTACTGCACAGGACGGGATAAACTTAGGGGTGGAAAAGGACGTCGACTGATCTGATGTTCATTTAACCACTAGGAAACCAAGGCCTGGAAAGCTGGTCCAAGTCACAGCGCTCAGACTAGTGCACTAGGCTCCATCTCCCTGGGCCCTCAGCCCACCTTCCTCCTACCACACTGTTAGCTCAAACCCCTAGAAGAGATCAAATCTTTGCAGTACCAGTGAAATGGCTGTCATCACCACAGTAACTCTCTCTATTTGATAAGCAAAGACCTCTGAACAAGAAAGGCATTCACATCGCATATGAGAAAGCTGGACAGAAACCAAGATGGCGGCATAGGTAAACACCAGAGATTGCTGCCTCACACAACCACCTCAGAAATACAACTAAAAGACGGAACGGACATCACCCAGAACCACAGGAAGGCTGGCTGAGTGGAAATTCTACAACTAGGAGGAAAGAGAAAAGCACACTGAGACTCAGAGGAGGTGCAGTGCGGAAGTGAGATACTAGGGTGCGGAGAGGGCTAGCAGCTGAGGGCTGGCAGCTGAGGGGGCGGTTGTCGTTTTCAATCGGGAGGGAGTCTCAGGCTCGGAGCTCCAGTTCCAGGCGAGTCTCTAGGGACCCAGACTCATACGGGAGAAGCAGGACTGTCTGGCATCGCTCAGAACCCTAGGGCAGCTTTCTCTCCATGGGGCTTGCAGCGATTACCGGAACATTGAGAAGCAGAGCCTCTGAGGGCAGGACTGAGAGCAGCCATAACTGCTAGCCCTGCCCTGTTGATCCCGTGGGACCTGCCCTGCCCAAGCCCTGCAAGGAGGCTTTTGCTGGATAGCCTCAGGCAAAGTCTAGATTAGCACTTCCCTAGAGATCCAGGAGCCAGGAAGCCCAGAGGTCAGAGTGGGACCATCCAGTTTGCAGCTCCGTGTAACCATAAAGGACACACTCAGGGGGCAGACTCAGTGAGCACCAAAGCCCCATTGAAACAAGTCTTGCCCCAGAGGGTTGTCTCCAGTACAGAAGTTCTCCCACTGCAGACACAGCTGATTCTCACAGCCAATTGGCCGGGAGGTCAATTCCTCACAGTGATAACTACAACAATCAAGGCTTAATTACAACAAGACTGTGCACAAAGCCCACAAGGGGGTCAACCAAGAGTGTCCTCCTCAGGTAATTGGGGAGGCTGAACCACTGGGCCCTAGAGGACACTTAGCACAGAAAACCACTTTATCAACACAGGGAAGCATAAAAAATGCAGAGACAAAGAAAAAGGACGCAAATGACAGAAATGGAGGAAAGCAAACTACTGGATATAGAGTTCAAAACCACACTTTTAAAGTCTTTCAATAATTTTCTAGAAACTGCCAATAAACTTAATGAGATCTACAAGAAATCTGTTGAGACCCTCGATGTTGTGATAAAGAACCAACTAGAAATTAAGCACTGATTGAAATAAAGAATATTACACAGACTCCCAACAGCAGACTAGACGATTACAAGAATCAAGTCAAAGATTTGAAATATGAAGAAGCAAAAATCACCCAACCAGAAAAGCAAAATGAAAAAAGAATCTAAAAATACGAAGATAGTGTAAGGAGCCTCTGGGACAACTTCAAGCGTAT
>NW_006297021.1:4982508-5021124 GCF_000327345.1 Myotis davidii | reverse complement strand
GATGAACAGAATGAACTGGTGATTATAAGAGAATAAGGGGCATAGAAAGGGATTGGACTGACTATTCTTGTTGCGGGGGGACAAATGTAATAATCTGAACAATAAAGATTTAATTATAAAAAAAAAGAGAGAAAGCTGCTCCCTACAGTGGATTCCGTGGCTCTGGCTGCTGGCCCCTCTTTCGGAGGAGACTGCCCTCCCCTCCCATGTAACTCTGCTTGGGACCCCCATGCCCAACCCACTCCCCAGAAACCATGTGACCAGGACGGGCCAATCATATTCAGTTGCCCTACGTGATTGATCACTTTATAAATTATAATTTCAATACTACAAAACATGCATGCAAATGAACTATAATTAGGATATAACGTGCAAACACTATTTTTAAGTATTGAATATATGGGTAATTATTTTTAAATTCTTCAGTACTGCTGATCTACCATCTTTTCACCACAGTGAAAGGAAAAGTGGTTGCCAGTACATTCTCAAATAGCTTGAAAATGAATATGGCCCGGAACTTCCTTCATTTGGTTAAAGTCATTTATACCCATTTCCCAGGGGGCGGCTGTGCCCCTGACTGTTTGCTAAATACCACACATTGAATCCCGGGGAGCCAACAAGCAGAGAAACTTGCTTCGGGGCCACACAGTCAGGGACCCACCATGCAGGCCTGAAACCACGCTGCCCGCCACCAGGGCACGCTGCCTCCACTGCGGGGTGACAACATTAAACCTCCCCTCCATCCCTGGTCCAGAGAGAGATTCTAGGAGCACACTCCCTCACCTAAGACCATACTTCCTGGGGCTGCCATTTCTGTCAGATTGCATCAGCTGCCCACAACAAAACCTAACCAAAAAATGATGAGTGCGTTTCCCCGCACTAAGAAATACCCAAAAGAGTGCAGTGGCTTCATGAATGCCCAAGATGCTCCTGGTGACCCTTTTCTCCAATGTTGAAAAAATAATTGTTTGTTTGCATATTATCTTCTAATTACAATGCAATGTGTATTTCCAATGAATGGTGTTGCATGTACAATGAACATTATTAAACAAATTGTGTCCTATTAGCATGAAAACAACTGAAACCAATATAAGCTCCTAGTAGTAAGACATTTCATGAATGAGTAACGACATCTGGGATCATACATTTTCTCTCTACGAAAATTTCAATTAGTCCTGGCAGCCACGGCCTTAATTATGACTTTCAAATATTAATTTTAACCTTCAAAAGAATGATTTAGCAATGCTCATAGAATATGAATGAATGCCAAGCAGTTCTCTTTGCCTTAGTACATTTCAGCACTAGTCTTTTAGTAAAATACTCTCTAAATTAGTAAATTTTCTCAATTTGCAATTGAAATTCCAAAACAGAATACTGAATTAAACACTAAGGCTTCACAGTAAACCATTATTATTTACTCAAGTCAAAACGGTAACATTTCACAAAATTCATAAGGCCAACAGCCTCTGCAAACACTCAAAGCACATGCATGCACCCGAGGCAGGCGCCCGGGTCAGAATGAGCCTGCAGTACAGAGATCACTTAGCCAGCTATTGAACAGAGACTTCACCTTGCTATTTTTCAAATACTAAAAACTCAACGTAGGGAACCAAGTCATCCGGAAGTTCTCAAGATGCGCAAATGGCGTATCAATGGTGCCCATTTCCACAGGAATTTGAAATACAGGCACCTGAGAAGACGCCTGAAAGAGGTTCTTACACTGTCCTCCTTTACACCTCTCAACCCTTTGTCTTCGTTCGTCGTCACTGTGTTTGGCCTTTCCATCAGGAAAGAGCTCATGGCAGGAACATCCATCCATAACACAGTCATCACTTAGCTCAGAATGTGTACCGTTTTCAATTTGAGGAAAAACCTTCAGTGTAGTGAGTTTAATAGTCTAGAAAGAGAACTTACCTTAATTCTTGCCTGAAAGTGTTTGTATATTACTAAAAATATGCGAAACAAAACAAGTGGTTAGGAGAGTCCACTACTTACAGCTGGTTCCCAATTACACACAGTTCATACACACTCACCACCACCGAGCTGGCCATGACTAGCTCTTGGGCAACACCAGCCAATGAGAAGTTGGCGGGAAAGACTGAGGCGGCCATGTCCCGTGGCCATGCAGGGGAGGAGTGCGGTGGCCTGGGGGCCGTGAGGCAGCCATGCCCACTATTAATAAGTATTCAGAGACTGCCAAGGTTAATTTTAATATTACGTCAACAACGAACATGGCTTTAAAGAGAAAGTTGGCCTGCCAGAGTGACTGTCACCTTACAAATCCCAAAGCCAGGCGACAGTGACTGGGGAAGAAGCCTGCTGCCTCGACCTTCCCTCGGGGATTCTCTCCCCGCCCAGCGCCAGGGCGAGTTCCACGCTCTCTTGGGAGGGGACTGCATGTCCTCACGCTTCTCCTCACACTGCTCCTCTGGGAAGAAAACTGCATTTGCTTGGCTTTTACTTTATGTATAATTTATGGAAGGAAGTCGAACATTCTTGTGTTTCGCTTTACAGGATACTAACAGCAAAACCGCCCAGCCACACCCTCGTCCCCCTGGTGACATGAGCGCAGGCCAGACCAGGACGTACACCACATGGCCGCCGGCCAGGGCTGCTCCTGTGGCCGGGAACGTGCCTGGAGGCCAGGCTGTTCAAATCCACAAAACAGACATGGCATTGAAACAGCATTTCTACAGCAAAAGGGACATAAATATATTATTTAGGAGAACACAAAATTGGCATGAACCTTTAGAAGAAAACAAGAGTGTGCAAAGAAATGTTCCCTTCATGGAAAGATCTGAAACACACACACACACACACACACACACGCTCAATCCTCTTTGCATTAAGAACACTTCGGGGGCAACGCAGAGACGCACACATGCTCCGTTAGTGTGCAGAAGCTGAGGACTGACCGGAAAGTGCCACAGCTCCCAGGGTTTTGAAAGGGGAGGAGGGTGGCAAGCTGATCCCTGTAACTGCAGCTTCCCAGAGTACATTTGGGCAGAAAAAGGTGTTTATTGCAGTTATATCTGCACCATGATCACGTGAATAACAGCAGGACTTCACATTTATTGAGCATTTCGAGGCAACAAGACCTTGGACCCTGGGGTGTTCACGCACCTTCATACAACTTGCCAAGAATATTCCCACTAGTAGGCTCTGTACTTCATATAACACCCGCTCTGTCCAGAATGTTCCCCTGGCCCAGACCTTTACCTTCCACTGCTTTCCTAAGCCAGCCCCACACCCCAGCCCACCGACTGCCCTGCAGTCACTTCCCCTCCGCACGTTTCTTCCCCGCACGCAGACGCTGTGCTGTGCACTGCTTTGTCTACCTGGTCAGCCGGTGTCCTGCTCTAGCACACACGCCACAAGGGCAGCACCTCGTTGTTACGCTTCTCACCGTGCTATCAAGCCTGCAGGCAGCGCGTGGCATACAGCAGGACAACGAAGCATTTGTTCAACCAACAATACCAGATGGATGGGTTTGTTCACAAATGTCCCGCATGGAATGTGAAGGCATCAGATGTGTACGTCCACCGAATGATACACAGAGACGTCCTCCTCTGGGCCCCACACCAATGCCACGCCTTATTTTAGCAACACAAGACTGCCTCACTGCCTACGGGAAGGCTGTGATAGAAGCCTGTTGGTGGCACATACGTGAACCTAATCATTCTGGTGATACCTTTTTTTAAAAGATATTTCACTGAATTTTAGAGAGAAAGGAAGGAGGAGAAACATCCAACTGGCTGCCTCCTGTAGGCCTCCCACCAGGGATCGAGCCTGCAACCCAGGCCTTTACCCTGACCAGGAATCAAACCTGCAACCTTGCGGGTACATAGGACAATGACCAACCAACTAAGCTACACAGGCCAGGGCTTTTTAAAAAGGCTGGCACTCACTAGAAGGTAGCAGAGAACCTACTGAGCACAGAAGATGTCATATTTGTCCCTCAGGGTGGTAGCGGGTGCTACGGACTGAACTGTGTGCCCCCAAAATCCATTATGTTGAAGTCCTGAACCCGAATCTGACTGGTTTTTGGAGATGGGGTGTGTGGGAGTTAATGAAGGTTGAACAAGGTCATAAGGGGGAGGCCCTCATCTTGGAGGACTGGTGGCCTTAGAAGAACAGGAAGAGAAGTCTCTCTCCATGCACACTCACCCACAGAGGCCACGTGAGGACAAGTGAGAAGGTGGCCGTCTGCAAGCCAGGAAGAGAGCCCTCAGCAGAAATCAAATGGGCCAGCATCTTGATCTTGGACTTCTAACCTCTCGAGCGAGTGGTATTTTGATAGGACAACCTGAACTAACACACATAGAGAGTGGAAATCAGGTGATCCTTAACAGCCCTGAAATCCTTCAGAAACCATTCCTCTTCCTGTTCATATGCCCCCAGGGGGCTCCCCGCCCCCCAAACTTGCCCATCCTCAGGAGGAGGGTTCACTCGGGTTACGACCCCCCTTCAGCAACAGAGGTCAGGCATTCTGGCAGGGCTCTGTGCTCTCTGTCTCTAGGCCCCGGCACCTACTAGCAAAATGGGGATACTGACAACACACGTCAGGGTGGTTGTGAGGGTGCAGTTTAACCCGTGGTAAACATTTACAGTGGTGTGTGGTGCAGAGTAAACGCTGCCTAATATCAGCTGCTATTATTAGGAGCACGATTATCCAATTCTGCTTCCAAAATAGCACTACGTTGTGGGTACGACCAGCACCCTCATTCCAGGAAACTGAGGCATAGAGGTCAGCAGTTAAGTAGAGGAGCCCAGATGTGAAACCAGTCCGTCAGACTCTAGGGTTAGACCCTGAACTCGGGCTGGAAAGAGTGAAAACTGCAAATGTGCTTTCATTACGAAGGTCACACTATAGTGTTAGTAAGGAAAGCAAAAGTGGGCATAAGTCAAGAAAGCAATTTGCTTTCCTTTCCGATGCTGCTCTTATAGGGTCACATCAATCATTCCGCCTCACAGCATGTGCTCACTAAAAAGAATGCTTCTTTGTGTGCACTGACCATCGTTACTCCCCACCATATTGTTGAAAGTCTGGAAAAGTTCTAAGCTCATCGTTTATATTTACGACTCCTGTGTGAGTCCATGCCTTCCCGCTCGTGAAATTGCAGCAAACCTGCGTGGGTCCTCCTGTCTGCGGCAGACGTGGCCACTTCCCTCTGAAGCGGTGGCCTCCAGTCCTGGGCGGGGGTCACTGCGCCAAATGCCTGCAGAAGACATGCGGTCCCAGCCACACGCAGCGCTCACTACGACAGCAACGTGACAGGCCAGTGACCAAGTGTCGGCGAAGTCAGAGGACGGGCACTAGACATACACACTCTCTGAACCCGATTCAACTCCATCAGAATCAAGACCAATGACAAAGGGCCGCCTGAAACTCCAGCGTGATACTTCTAAACAGTCATGGGTAAGAGAAAAGAATATAGCTAGATATAACAAAAGTCGTAAAACAATAATAAAGAAAAGCCTGCACGAAAAATACACGGGTTTCACGCACAGCGCCATGTAGATTTACTACCTAGTAAGTGCATTTTTAAAAAGAACAGACCGAAATCTAATATGTTAAGCGTCCCTTTAAGAAGTTTTCTTTTTTTAATAAGTAAAATCAACCCAAAGTAGAAGTATGGAAATAATAGGTGCAGAAAGGAATGAAACAAAAAAAACAGATAACGAGAGTGAATGTCAATACCAAAACCCATTTCTTTGGGGGGAAAAAAAGCAAAATTGACTAACTCTAACAAACAGTTAAAGGGGAAAAAAGGATGAAAATATAAATAGACAGTGGCAGAAATGAAGAGGAGACAACTACAGATGCTACTTACATTAAACATAAAAATTTATTCTAAATCACTTTATGCTAACAAATTTGGACATATGGATAGGATGTAAAAATTTCTAAAAAGTAAAATTCAAAAGAACTGAATGAGAAGAAATAGAAAACCTGAAGTTTCATAAGCATTAAAGAAACTATATTAGCAGTTCACATGCTGCACCCATATGGTCTTACAGGCTTATTTAACCAAAGAGTCAAGAAAGAAATAAGCCAGTATTACATCAATTACTCAATAGACAGAAAATGCAGGCACATTCCTTACCTCATTTTATCATGCGTGGTGCATAACCTTAAGACCAACATTTGACAAGAAAGAGGAAGGACAATTGTAGGTCAAGTTCACTGACAGACACAGATATAAAACACAAAGCAAGCCTTAACCAGTTTGGCTCAGTGGATAGAGCGTCGGCCTGCAGACTGAAGGGTCCCAGATTCGATTCCGGTCAAGGGCATGTACCTTGGTTGCGGGCACATCCCAAGTAGGGGGTGTGCAGGAGGCAGCTGATCGATGTTTCTAACTCTCTTCTCTATCCCTCTCCCTTCCTCTCTGTAAAAAAATCAATAAAATATATTTTAAAAAACAAAAACATACGAAACCAAGAGGACATTTAATTGGCACTAAGACATACATTTTAAGATATTTTAAGATCTCTGAAACCAGAATATAGTTTACAATCTAAAACATTTTATAATCATTATTGGCCACCTAAAAAGAAATTTCACAACCATGAAGTAAGAGTGTATCTTATATAAATGGCATTTTAAGTCCTTTTTAAAAAAGTACTGGCAAACCAAACTCTGGCAATAATAATAATAATTCATAACCAACTTGGGTTTATCCCAGGAATACAAGGTTGGCTTAACATTAAAATATCAATTAATGTAACTCATGCCATTCACAGGGAAAAGAATCATTTGATTATCTCAAAAAGGACAGAAAACCTTTTGACAAAATTCAACATCATTTTAAAAAAACAAAACTCAGCATGCTAGGAACAGAAGGGAACTTCCTTAACCTGATAAAGGAGTCTACAAAATACCTATTTACATTGAAAGCGTTTCCTGTAGGATTTAGAACAAAACAAAGATGCCCATTATTACTACTTCAATTCAACACTGTATTCCAAGTCCAAGCCAGGACGTATGGCAGGAAAAAGAAATAAAAGGATTAAGGATAAGCAAGGAAGAACAAAAGTGCCATTATTTGCAAGTGTTATCGTTGTTTTCATATAAATCATCTAGGAGCTGCCCCCAGATGTGAATAAAGGAGCGCATGGCAAGATTTGCTATAAAACTATAATGTGTAAGACAGTGTGATAATGGTGACAAACTGAATAAATGGAATAAAGGAACTGCATAGCAACACAAAAACAGACCCGCACAGAGACTGACATCTGATATACAGAAACCGACGTGGAGGACGAATCATTGCTGCGGCAGGAAACGCTGGGTTTCTGATACACAGGCTGTGGTGATAGACAGATGGGAGGGGGGGGGGAGTGAAAGTGGTCCCCTCCCCCACCCATACTCAAAACCAAGCCCCTGTGATGTGAAGCCCCCAATGTGAAGGGCAAACCTCTAAAGCTTTGCCAAGATGACGTAACAGAATACCTGGTGACTTCAGGATACAGCCTTCCAGAAGATGGGCAGATCTGACTATATTAACTTAAGAACTGCTATCATCAAAAATTCCATGAGGCTCAATTTAAAAAAACCCTCATGGCTCAGTGGTTGAGCATCGACCTATGAACCAGGAGGTCACAGTGCGATTCCCGGTCAGGGCACATGCCCAGGTTGTGGGCTCCATCCCCAGAAGGGGCCATGCAGGAGGCAACTGTCTGTGTTTCTCTCTCTCAATGATCTCTCTCTCTCTCTCTCTCTCTCTCTCTCTCTCTCTCTCTCTCCCCTTCCTCTCTGAAATCAATTAAAAAAAATTCCATGAGGAAAATAAATATTTTTTTAAAAGCAACAAACTGGGAGAAGATATTTGCAGCATATAAACGTCACAAGGATTTGTTTCTAAAATGTATAAAGAACTTTTAACAATTAATAAACAACTATCAAACCATTAGAAAGATGAGTAACCAAAAGAACAAACAAAAAATGCACCCAAGTATTTCAAAGAAAAAGGAAACAAATGGTCTCAAAACATACAAAGATATGCTCGCCCCCACTTATAACGAGGGAAACGAAGCATTAACACACAATGGGCACAGTTCCAGCCCACCCAGACGAAAATAACTTAAAAAGCAGATTTCTTTTGAAAAGCTGGCTTTACATAGCAAGGCTGCCTTTGCAACCGTCCAACCCAACAAGCCCACTCCTAGGTGGACACTGGGGAACGTGCCCGGCACACGTGCCCGAGGAGCCGTGTGAAAACGCTCACCGCGTTGTTCATAACAGAGAAAAACTGGGCACAAACCAATGCCACCACGGGGGCTGCGGCAGGGAGACTACAGAGCAGACGTGACAAATGATCAAGTCGTCCACATGGATAAATTCAAAATTTTAATTGTGTGTTAATCTTATTATGTTCCTTTTATTATTACCCATATTATTGACTACATCTCCCCATCGATTTAGATATTCCTTGATTTTTTACATCAGTGTTTAGGCAATTTAAAGATTACAATTTCCTGTACATGAGGTTTACACCTCAGTATTTCATTTTTTTAAGCTATTATAATGATACTGTTTTATTTTTTATTGAATTTATTGGGGTGACATTGGTTCACAAAACCATGCAGGTTTCAATTGTACAACTAAACAAAACATCGTCTGCAGAAGATACTGCGCGCCCATTGATCCCAAGCAAAGTCTCTTTCCACCTCCATTTTCCCCCTCTGCCCACCTCCACCTACTTCCAACCCTGCCCCTTTGGCTGTCCCCACTGCTGTCTGCGTTCACCTGTTTTAGGCCTAATCCCTTCACCTTCTTTCCTCAGCCCCCAAGCCTTCTCCCTGGTACTGTTTTAATTTTGGTTTTCCAATTGCCCATTGCTAGCTTACAAAAATACTGCTTCACATTTACGTTCATGCACCCCCTAAAGGCGGTAGGACATAACTCCCAACTCCCCCAGTGTGGGCGGTACATGGTGGCCTCTGTCCCCCAAGGACAGCATGGGAAGGGGGAAGAGAAAAGCAACTTTATAAAAAACAACTGACAGGCACCATCTCGGCCCCATGCAGGCCGACATCACAGCGAAGGTCTCACAGAAGCACCTGTGCCGATGATGGCAGGCAGGTGACAGGCTAGGGGGCTGGTGGCCATTGGCTTAGTGTGAAGACTGTGTGTCTTCAGTTTCATTTGTATTCTCTGTGTTTCTAGAAAAGTGTTCTCTAACCCCAGCTGTTAGTAAGCATCAACGAGCAGCACTGACAAGACGCCGTGTCTCCGTGGCCGCTGAGGTCAGCATCTCCTCATGCCTTTCCGAGACACGAGGACACGGCCCGTAGGGTGCGGTCCTGATCTGGGCAGTCGGCGACAGCCTTTCCCACAGCCCGGCACCTACCACTGTGGTATAGAGACTACAAGAAGCGGAATTTCCTTATACCACTCTGTGGGAACTGCCCAAAATATCGACAGCACAGTAAGGGCTTTCAGAGGGGAAAAATAGCTCATTTGTCACCAGATCGTTTAAAATACAACATTTGGCATCGGAGTCAGATGCTTACAATGATTATACAGAAGAGCTTTAATGGAGGAGGAAACTCCATTTCTTGGCAACATCTACAAATTCAAATAGCTTGTTAAAGGTATTCCGAAGGCCAAACCTGTATTTCCACCACCCGTTCCTCTAGGCTCCTCCTGATATAAGATGAGGGCGCATTGCATTGGAGCAGGCAGTAAGGGAGAAAAGTCAGTTTTAACTGTAAAAAAGCAAGTGTTGCATTAAAACATTTTCCCCTATTGGCTGCCAGAGGGACTGGGGGACTCCTACTAGAAGTCAGACTGAAAACAATAAGCCACTCCCACGAAGAAACAGACGCAGCTTTGCTTCTGGTCTTTCTCTTTATGCAAATTACCTCTCAATGTGGCTTTAGCAACTCCCAGGGAAACAGGACTTCCAGCCCCGATGATGATGAGTCTAGACTGGCCTCTGTGCTCAGGGGACTGGGCCCCACACCCTGGACACCCCATTTACACGATTCCCTCACTGCCCCTTCAGGGTAACATGTGTGTTTCCTTGAAGCTTTTTGGTTTTATTGTGATTTTATATATGACTCTTTCATCACACAGACCACATGTGTTGATAGATGATTCCAAAATGATCAGCTTCGGATGCTTCCAACCTTCCCACTCCCATTTCTATTCAGATTTGACCCAGGCCACTCTGGAAAAGCCAGGCTTATTAAAGGTATAAATATCATAGAATTCACCCTTTGGGGGGACAATTCAATTAATTCTGACAAATGCGTACTACTACACAGCTACCACTTCAATCAAGAAACAGAACATTTCCATCACCTCCCTAAATTCCCACATCTGCCCAGGTGGTCAGTCCACGCTCCTACCCCTGGCAACCACAGATCTGTCTCTGCTGATAGTGCTTCCTGTTCAAGAATGGCAACTAGCCCGGCCCGCTAGCGTGGCTCAGTGGATGAGCATCGACGTATGAGCCAGGAGGTCACGTTCAATTCCAGGTCAGGGCACATGCCAGGGTTGCAGGCTCAATTCCCAGTAGGGGGAGTGCAGGAGGCAGCCAATCAATTATTCTCTCTCATCACTGACGTTTCTATCTCTCTCCCTTTCCCTTCCTCTCTGAAATCAATAAAAAATATATATAAAGAGGGGGGGAAAATGGCAACTAAATTGAAATTACACAGTATGTAGCCCCTTGAATTTGCTTCCTTCACTCAGCCCATGAATTCTCAATGCGAAGCAAGAGAGACACTCTCCCCCATGAGGTGAAAACTGGTTGTTGGCAGGTGCAAAGCCTTAGCTATTGCAAAGGTTTCCGACGGTCTGTCCTCCAAAGGGCTACAGTCCATAAACAGACAGGCAATACATCAGTATTAAAATTTCATGAAGGGGGCCCTCGCTGGTTTGGCTCAGTGGACAGAACGTCAGCCTGTGGACTGAAGGGTCCCAGGTTCAATTCCGATCAAGGGCACATACCGGGGTTGCGGGCTCAATCCCCAGTAGGGGGCGTGCAGGAGGCAGCCAATCAATGATTCTCTCTCATCATTGATGTTTCTATCTCTTCCTCTCTCTGAAATCAACAAAAATGTATTTTAAAAATATTTCAAGAGGGGAATGGACAATTAGAGGGGGAATATGTAAAGGGGATGGGGATGAATAAGAAGGTTGAGAAACAGTGACTTAGCACAATACATTTCCAATTCATCCACGTTGTTCCAATGGTTTGTTGCTTTTACTATTGATAGTACTTTGGCACAGAAGTGCCAGTTTGTTTATTCATTCAGTAATTGAGGGTGGCATGTTTTCATGTCTCTTGAGTAAAGACCTAGGAGTAGGGTTGCTGGGGTGAGAGGTAAAGGAGGAATAAACTGTTCACCAAAGTGGCTGTACTACACTGCATTCCCACTAGCAACGTGTGAGTTCCAGCAGCTCCCCATCCTCACCGGCACTTGGTATTAGCAAGTTTTTTGCTTGTTTGCTTTCTTATTTAGCTATTCCCATAGCTGTATAGTAGTATCTCATTGTGGTTTTAATTTGCAGTTCCCTGGTGACTACGGTTAGCATCCGTCATGCATTTATCTTCCATTAACATATCTTCTTTGGTCAAGAGTCTGCCCAAATCTTTTATTTTTTAAAAAATATATTTTATTGATTTTTTTACAGAGAGGAAGGGAGAGGGATAGAGAGTTAGAAATATCGATGAGAGAGAAACATCGATCAGCTGCCTCCTGTACACCCCCCACTGAGGATGTACCTGCAACCAAGATACATGCCCTTGACCAGAATCAAACCTGGGACCCTTCAGTCTGCAGGCCGACACTCTATCCATTGAGCCAAACCGGCTAGGGCCCAAATCTTTTATTAGGGAGTTTGTTTTTACTATTACTGTGTGGTGAGAAAGGGGTCAATTTTTATATGGTTTAAATAAAAAGTGTTTTAGAAAGTTAAGACTGAAAAGAAGGAATGTTTATTAAATAATAAGCTTAGCATCTACAATACTACCTTTCTTATGAAACTTTATACTTTACCATAGTATTCATAATTCTTAAATAGTTACATAATGTTTTTGTTTTGTAATGTCTTTTATTTCTAAAGTATTTTTGTTTTGTTTCTTTCAAGGGTAAGGACAAACCCTGTATCATCTCTTTAAGTTAACACTTAGGTCAGAGTCGATGGCCACCACACTAGGAGGCCAAGGTCTTTGGCATTTCTTTCACTGTAACCACTTTAAAGAACCTAAATTCCTCACAGGCCATCTCCTCTGCCCACCGTTCCTACTCTTCTGTGGAAAAATGACTCAGTACTAACGGTAACATGTGACTATATAAGGAAAGTCTTGGAAGACCATTATATATGTTTCCCTGTTTAGCAGTACGCATATGTATGGGATGTTTTATATTTTAACCACAATTCATGCATGTCTGAAGTTTTGTTAATAGAAAATCCTGGGTAAAAAAAATACCATTGTTGTGAACATGCACCACTACATTGAGCTAAAATAACTCGGAGGACCACGTTAAAGATAAGGACACACAGCTAACTGAAATGAGTAACTAGGAAGCAAAAGAAGCCACTGGAAACAGTGACTACCCCAAAACAGCGCTGAAAGTGAACATGCTCCCTGAACACCCCCTGGACAGGTAAACGGGCTGCGCAGTCTGTGTTCAATGAGAGGAGTGACGGGGAGAAAAACCGCTGCCTCCCAGCCATCTGTCAGGCACTGGGCACACATGAGCTCTGCAGAGTTGCGTGGCAGCCAACTTCTTGGCAGAATCCTGAATGGAATTCCTCAAAAAGCTCCACTAATGTGCTAATTGTTGTTAACAAACAACAAATTGTAATGATCTCTACAAACTCATTCAGGGGCTTTAATAACAGCCCTACAGAACGAACTGTCTGTCAGCTTCTTAAAGACCAAAGGGACATGCCTTTTTTAAGCACGTTCTCCCACATGGACATTTTGACCAGGTCACTGACCAGGATGACCTCAACCATTCCCAAAAGTTCCATCACCACAGTCATAAAAGCGCAGTGCTCCACAGTAACAGCTCCCGAATTTATATCTTAAGACCGACCCTCTCGTCTGAGACTAGACTCCAACAGCCAAATGGCCACTCCACATCTCCACCTGCACGTTTCACAAAAGCTTTACACTCAACAGGTCTGCCCCTGAGCTCAACCGTGGCCTTCGTTTGGTGTTAACCAACTTGCTAGACAGCATCATCATCATCTACCCAACTGCTCCAGCCTGAGAGGCTAGAAGTCATCCCTGTGTTTCACCTCCAACATCCCATCAGTCAACAGATCCTCTTGTTGCCTCGTGTTGTCTCTTTTACACGCAGCCACTTCCTCTCTGTCTTCACTGCCACTCTCTGAACCAAGTCAACACAACCTCCTGCCCTAACTACTGAAATGGCTTACTAGTTATCGCCTACCTCTACCATCTTGCTCTTCTCCCTCAATCTGTTTTCCATTTCCCGTAGACCAGCTAGATAAACTGGAGAACATATTTGCAATGGAATACTATGCAGCCATAAAAAATGAGACAGCTCTATATTGCCATGGGATGATATCTAACATATGTTAACTGAGAAAAGTAAGGTATGTAGAACAGGTATATGATATGTTACTATTGTTTAAAAAGAGTAATGGAAACAAATAGTTGTGCATTTTCCTGTAACGCACAGAATTATCTACGGGAGGATAAACAGGACATGGAAGCACAGATGTCTCCAGGGAAAGGAATTGGAGGAGGAGAGACAGAGACAGGAAGGAGGTAACAGTGTTATACCCTCTGTTATCTCTTGAAAATAAATTTATGTGATACTTTTACCTATTCCCACAATAAATAACATCAAAGGGAAAGAAAAAATATTGCACTCAGGTCGAACTACCAAGACCTTGATCTAGCCCTTGTCTAACTCTCCAATCCTGTATCAAGCCTCCTCCTTTCTCCCTTCTTCCTTCCCTCTCCCACCTCTCTCTCTCTCTCTCTCTCTCTCTCTCTCTCTCACACACACATACACACACACACACACAATTCTTTCTGAACCTCCAGGGCATCAAGTTTCTGTGGAGACTCAACACATGCTCTCTTCTCTGTCCCCACAAATGGTCTCATCCATCCCCTTTCTAGCTCACTCCTATTATATACTTCAGGTTTCCATGTAAATGTCGCTTCTGCTGCTCTGCAGTGAAGAAGACATTATATGCCGACAGAGAACTGCTGCTCTGTACGAGTTTAGTCCTCTAGAGTCCAAACGGCGTGGCAGCAGGGCGGGCCCGCCTCACCGACCGGGCAGGAACAAATCGGCAGCCCGGAGGTACAGGAAATGCCCACTGTGGCCCGAGCGTGTCTGGGGAGAGGGGAAGGTGACTTTTTACGAATCTGTTCCGATGCCTCGCACATCCGGGCTCGGACGCTGGTGGAATGAACAATCACATGGACACGTGGAAAGACCTGGGTTCGGATCCAGCTTAGCCACCTCCTGGCTAGGTCGCCTTTCTACACCTCATTTATAAAATGGGAACAGGCACATCCGCCTCTTGGAGCTGCTGTAAAGGACGAAACAGGCTCCAAAGAATCCCGCGACACCAGTGTCCGTGGACACCAAGGAAGGACCCAGACAACACGTACAGACGGAACAGGCCCGCGTTCAGGCCCCTGAACGTTTAAGAGATCGCTCTGCCATGAAGAGGAAAAGAGGCATCTTCTATGCAGCAGAAAACCCAAGCCTCACAGAAATGAAAATAAAAACACGGGTCCTTAGGAACAGAAAGATGCCACGTGAACAAGGCGGCAGCGGGGGAGGCTACAGCAGCGTGGACACGGGCTCCCGGGCAAGGAGCGCAGGCGCTGAAAGTGAAGAAAAAGGCCCGAGACAGGCTTGCGGCCCTGCACGCTGGTGAATGGAGGAGGGGCTCTGCCCCACACAGAGCGGACGGTCCCGCTGCTGCCACAAAAGATGAAAGGAGACGGTCTATCAGAGAGGCCCCCCAAGACCTGGAGAGCAACCTTCTCTGTGAAGGGCATGGGCCGGGAGCACACAAATGGTTAAGCCACATGGAATGAGAAAATGGACATCTGCACGGTGCTTGGAATGGAGACGTACACAAATATTTGATAGATTGTACAAACTGATTCAACTAACCTGTGTATTACCGAGACTTCGGAAGGGCAGCTACAGGAACTCTTGGCATCTGCAGTGATGGGAAACATACCACCTTGCCGGGCAACCCACTCCCTTCTTCCAGAAGAATCAGACTGTGGCTCATCACAAGGAAAAGATGCACGTGTTGTAGTTATGTCTCTCCCGCGGATGAGGTCTAAGCTTTCTTTCACATAACAGACCTTCACATATTTGAAGACTGTTGTAATCAGGTGACCATACGTTCCCATTTGTCCAGGACGATCCTAGCTCAGGCGCAGCAACCCCACATAATTGCTAGCAGTTCACTCGTTCACTCTCAGAGCCCTGGTGTGGACAGTAAATGATAGGGAGGGCTATCATTTACTCTTCTTCAGGCTGAGCACTCACCTTCTCCCCATCCCCTAAGCCAGCCGTGGGCAAACTACGGCCCGCAGGCCGGATCCGGCCAGTTTGAAATGAATAAAACTATTGAAAAAAAAGACCGGACCCTTTTATGTAATGATGTTTACTTTGAATTTATATTAGTTCACACAAACACTCCATCCATGCTTTTGTTCCGGCCCTCCGGTCCAGTTTAAGAACCCATTGTGGCCCTCGAGTCAAAAAGTTTGCCCACCCCTGCCCTAAGCTCTTAGTCTGAATGAGTTCCGGGTGACTAGGATCCCTAAATCAATGACAAGTATAGGCTAGGTAGGATGTCACAGGAAAAACCAGACTCTGTGCCTCCGATCACATAAGAGCCCCTTAGCATTTTCAGAAGTCAAGTCACGTTGTTTACCTATATTGAGCCCAAATTACCAATGAAAACTTGTCAGTCCTTCCCCCTGGTATTTCCACCAGGCAGTGCTGTACTTACACAACAGACTTTCAGATTCTAACGCTAGGCCTTACATGGCTGCATTAGATTTCATTTAGCGCGTTACTTCCACCAAGTCTACAGTACATCAGGATGCTGATTCTGTCATATGCTTTATCTTGCCCCCCTTTATCCTATCTGCAAGTCCGATAAACACACATTTTCCTCTAAGGTAGTGATAAAAAAAAGACTGAACTTAAAGCTATTATCAAAATCCTAAGACAAGCCCAAAGAAACCACTTTCCGGGTTCCACTGATCCCTCATGGACACCTTAGGGTGCAGTCACTCAATTCCTGCTATGCCCAACTAAACGGTTAACAATCCACACTTCACCATGTTCTTCCTAAGATATAAAATATCTTGTTTATAGCCCAGCAGCATGGCTCAGTGGATGAGCATCATGGTTCGATTTCCCGTCAGGACACATGCCTGGTTGCCAGCTTGATCCCCAGTAGGGGGCATGCAGGAGACAGCCAATCAATGATTCTCTCTCATCATTGATGTTTCTATCTCTCTCTCCCTCTCACTTCCTCTCTGAAATCAATAAAAAAATATTTTTAAAATCTGGTTTAGACATTATCCCCCCTTATCTGCAGGGAATACATTCCAAGATCTCCAGTGGATGCCTGAAACCATGGCTAGTACTGACCCCTATCTATACTATAGTTTTCCAATTATAACAATATACCTTAATGGAACTTATATAAATGTGGCCTCTTCTCTCTCCCCTTCTCTCTCTCTCTCTCTCTCTCTCTCTCTCTCTCTCTGGCTCTCTCATACATACATACACACACACACACACACACACAAAATATCTGATAACTGAGATAGCTCTAAGTGAATAATGGGTGGGTAATGTATATGGTTTGGATACACTGGACAAAGGATGATTCACATCGCACCAGGAAAGCATAAGATTTAATAGCGTGCAATTTAAAACTTATTATTTGTTTAGTTCTATAATTTTCCATTTAACATTTTCAAATCACAGTTGACTGCAGGTAACTGAAACCATGGTCAGCGAAATGGCAGATAAGGGGAGACCACTGTACTATGTCCACTGCATGAGACTATTTTGGAACATGTTGTCTTGGAGGTTACATCTGGATGTCAATATGGACACACCGTGAATATAGGATCAAGGACAGAAGTACATTCACGCACAAATATTCACCAAGCCATTCAACAACGACAGCCCCCCACAGGTGGCAAGCATTTGGGCTGGCCCTGATGATACAAAGGTAATAAGTACAAGGCCTCTATCCACACAAAATTTTGAAAAACACTCATTTCAGAGTTAGAAGACCAAAATTAAAAAAGTAAAATTAATGGAGAGGCCAAAGATTACGGTGGAGAACAAGGAGGGTGTCTTATAGCAAGAGCGGAGGAAAGAAAGTGGATGCGGGAAGAAGAGTCAGAGAGCCCCCGGGCCTGGGCCGCAGGAATCACAGGCCCACACGCCCCGGAGGCAGACTGGGCTGCCGAGGACAGGGGCGAGTGCGGCCTGGACTCTGTCAGTGGTCATGGGGAAAATATTCCTGTTGATTTGAAGAGTAAATGTATAAAATAATTCCTTTAAAAAATACTAGAAAAAAAGGAAATGAGTATTTTCATAATCTTCACATAGAGAAAGCCTTTCAAGGAATTTATAAAATTCAGAAGAATAAAGGGAAAGACTGGGAAATTTGATTAAATAAAAATAAATTCAAAACATTCAACCTTGCACCTATTCAAAATGCAACTAATCTTACAGCGTAGTAGTAAATAATAGAGAATATTGGTATAGCATTCTGCTTCCTAATTACAATTCTCTCCCCTTTCTCACACAAAATAAAAATAAACTCCTGTGTGTCTACATGGGCTGCTTTCCAAGTCAGTAATTCCTCATCTTTACTCAACCTGGTGTGATGCAAAAGCTACTCTGTCCTCTGACCTGAAAATATGAACGTGCAAATCCTGGGACATTCTCAGGACATGGCTTCCAGCCCATCTCCAGCAGCCCCTCTGCTGTCCCTCAGGAGCCCCCAGCTTTACTTGCCTTGGAAATGACAGGAGTGGGAAGAGAGAACACTACGTGCCCACCACCAACCACAGTGAGGCAGGTCCTGAATACCGAGGAGCCAGGATGCCTGCAGAAGAACAAGGCTCAATGCATCTGATCCCTTTTCGCCACCACAGGATCCCGGGGCTTAAATCTACAGGAAGCTCCCAGCAGCACGTCTCTACGTCTGAACACACAATCCCGGAAGAGGAGCACGGGCCTCACAATGCATAACAGTGCCCTAGTCTCAGAATAGGCAAACGTCATCTGAATGGACAGCCTGGCGGCTTCTCAGCGGCTCTGAGGACAAGAAGGCCCAGGAGACAGTGTCTGTACAGCAGGAAAGAGCGGACAGGTGGAGGAACTCACGGGGTCGAAGGCGAGCCAGGGTCCAGGGCAGAAAATGTGAGGGGGCTCCGGCCTCAGAGCCTCGCAATGTTCCGGCGACCTGCACCTGCACCCGCACCCGCACCCGCATGAGCAGAGAGTGGGTGCCTTAGACCCTGCGCCCTGGCCTCGCCCTGTGAGGTGCGGGGCCCACCCTGGTCCAGCCTGGGCGGTCCAGGGCCAGCAGGTGCCTCCTTAGCAAGTCCTGAAGCTTCCACTGGGGTCCCGCTGGGGCTGGGGCGTGGCGTTACCTCCCCCTCCCACCTCGCAGGCAGGGCTGCGGGAGAGCATGGTTCTGCTGGAGCACTGACCACAGTAACCCTTCAGACCGGAGGGAACGCAGCAAGCAAGAAGGACAGCACTCCGCAAGAGGCACACTACGCCGAGCGTGAAAAGGTTTATGTGGGGCAGCAGGAAGAAGCAAAAAACTAGGCAATATTATAACATTTCAGAGCAACATTAGGTAAGATAAATATCTCCCATTTTCTTTCACAATTGAACACATAAACAACTGCCCTAAATCAAATTAAGTGTTTGACTGAAAGAAGGATTCATCACGTTTTTCACTAATATTAGCATTTATAAAACTTGTAGCATTCATTTTTATAAAATACCAAATTAAAAATATTTCAATAATTATCAACTATAACATGATAATATATATTACATATTTACATAATAAATACAACAATATAATAATTATGAAAACAGTACTTCATAGGCTCCAATACCAAAACAGGAAGTTGTTAGGGAGCACTAACTATCTGTCATCCTCTGAACTCAGCATCTGAAGGCAGGTTCCACGGTGCCCTTAAACTTGAAAACAGAACTGGCGGAACTTGAGGATGCACCTGCACCTGCGTCCCAGGGAACACTCCTGGTTTGTGTGAGAGCTTCGAGCCTGAGCATGAGGAGGACTGAACAGGAAAGCCTGCAATGGAGACCAGCCTCACCCCTCCCCAATCCCAACACAGGAAAAGCTGCCGTCACCACCCCAGGCATCTCCAAACCCAGGGCAGGGGTGTAGCACTGGGGACAGTTTCTGCCCTTGGGACAATTTCTTTGAGCAAACATTCCATCAGGAACATTTTGCGCGTCTACTCGCTTCTATGCTTTGTGGAGACCTTTGTGCTACCGCAGATTCTAAAGTCTGGCAGAAAGAGGAATTCAAAGCCAAATATTGATGAATAAATACAAAACAACGATGAAACCGTAACATATCAGAAGCTCTGAGACAATTAAGCAATCAGTGACCGGTAGGGAAGGAAAAAGTTTTAACCCACCCCCTCAGGGTCCCGGCTAGGACTGGAAATTAAACTGACAAAGACAGATTAACAGCAGAAAAGCACACAAGTTTATTTACTTAATGAGTTGTATGACACCAGAGCCTTCATGAGGAAAGAAGACCCAAAGGAACCGTTAGACCTGAGTATTTCTAATGAAGCTTTGATGAAGAGCAGGCAGTTGGGGAGGAAGGAATATGTTGGGATAATATGTCCTGAACCCCATCAGATCAAAAGAATAGTTAAAATACTTAACTATTAATATCAATAAATAATAATGAAAATAAAATAAGCAATCTCAAATAGTTACCAAAAAATGAAAAAGCAGAAGGAATGAAAAAATATAAAAACAAAAACTACTAAATTACAAAAACAGTAGTTAATAACAATAAGTTCAAGAGCTGGTTGCTTTAAAAAGAAACACCCAAGTAACTGAGCAATTAGGTGACCTAAACTAAAAAGAAAGAAAAAGAAGAAGCACAAATACACTAAGTAACAAATGAGAACAGGAAAACAACCACAGATGCAGTAGAAGGAGAAGAGCATTAAAGGATTACCTTGCCCAGCAAATTGAAAACACTGCTGAGTTTCCAGGAGGTATAAATATATCACCCCAGAAGGCAGGGAAAGTCTAATCAGCCCTATAGATACCAAAAGATGCACTTATCCAAGAACTAACCTCCCCGAAAAAGTGAGATCAAATAAGTTATAAATGTGAGCTCCACCCAACTGCCAGGAACATGCGATTCAATAATGTTTCAACCGTTCCATGAAAAGGAATGAAAGCTTCCAAATTCTTTTTAGGAAATCAGCATGACTTTTGAACCACAATCTAATCAAAAAAGAAGAGAAAAAATTACACTATTCTCCTGAATATAAGTGTAAAAATCCTAAATAAAATGTTAGCAAACAGAATCCAGCGATACATTTTTTAAAATGTCCAAAATTCAAAACTAGGAAATTCATTATATTCACAGCTTCAAGCACAAACTATCTGTCTATGGTGAAAAGGCATGTGGGAAAATTCAAAATGTATATCTAATATGTATCCAAAAAATACAGAGACAAATGAACACCATGTCTGCAACATCAAAATTTGGGTAATGTTTTTCCATTCTTGCCTGCAGACTTAAAAACACAAAGAAATATAGATATTAGGACGGACCCCCTGGGCCCTTCCCCCCTCGAAGGTGATTACTATCCCGATGTCAGAGCAGATCGCTGTTGCTTTCTCACCCTGACCGCACGCACCCATAAATGCTGTGTCCTCTGGCGTGTGGGGTTTTAATTCTTACATGAATGATATGTGTACTATGCATATGCTTCTGAAACCTGCTGTTTCTCTAGACACCGCCCTCCGGACTGATCTGTGTTGATATACGTAGGAAGATCCCAGTCTGGTATTCTAACCGCTGTCATTTATTGGTTACACACAAATGGTTTCCCCCCTCGTTTTTGTCTTTTAATTTCATTTGTGCCTTCTGTCACGTCTGAAGTTTTCTATTGTCAAATGGATTCCTGCTACTACGTCATACAGACACCCACCTACCTACAGCTTTCTAATAGCTTACCTTCTGTTTTTCCATGTTGACTTTCCACAAATCTCTGCACATGGGAAAGCACAGAAATCCAAGTTCCATTTTTTAAAACAGATGGCCGACTGTACTAGCACCGTTTACGGAATAGGAATAATCCACACTTACCCTACTCATTTTGTCATTCGACTCATTTGTAAATACTGTTTACAAATCAGGAATAAAAACAGCAACTATCCAGCAACAAAAAGTAAAGGGTATGAAGACTTAGTTTACAGAAAAGTCTTTTTCTCCAACCCGCAGCCTCGCTCCCCAGAAGTAACCTCTAAGAAAGATCCCTTGTTCAAAGCCATCTGGTGACAAAGGTCGGACTATGTGAGGGTACCAGTGCCTGATGCGTGTTTTCACTCAACGAAGCCACAGAGGAGACCTTTGTCTCCGGCACCCATACATCCTTCTTTATCAATCCGTACCATTTCCTTCTATGAACCATGGTTATTAAACACGAATAAAGGTGTTTTTTCAATAAAATGTATATATACACACCCCCTTTCAGGCAGCTGGCCTTGGCGATTCTAACATAACTGGTTTTCCAACTAAATGATTCTTCATTTTCCTCTTCAAGACCAGAAAAGGAAAGCCAACTTTCCTGTATTTTCAATCCTCAAATTGTTCAGTAATTTAGAAGGATTTAATCTTAAAGTGGTAAAAACATCCTTTTTTTTCACTTGCAAGGGTAACTTTTCATCTCCACAGCTAGGACCTCACTTTTTTCCCCCCATATATTTTTTATTTTAATTTTTGTTGTTGTTGCATATAATTTTAAACTTCTTTTTAAATATTTGTTAAATTGGCCGAAGCCGGTTTGGCTCAGTGGATAGAGCGTCGGCCTGCAGACTGAAAGGTCCCAGGTTCGATTCCGGTCAAGGGCATGTACCTTGGTTGCAGGCACATTCCTGGTGGGAGTTGTGCAGGAGGCAGCTGATCGATGTTTCTCTCTCATCGATGTTTCTAGCTCTCTATCTCTCTCCCTTCCTCTCTGCAAAAAATCAATAAAAAATATTAAAAAAAATATTTGTTAAATTGATTGGGGTGACATTGGTCAGCATGAACATACAGATTTCAGGTGTGGGTTTCTATGTTACAAGATCTGTATACTGCGCTGTGTGCCCACCACCCAAAGCCAAATCTTCTTCTTTCACCATATATTAGGACTCTTATTCCCCCAACCCCTGACATCACTTCTGATATCTTGATGAAACCAGATGTTCAGATGGTTTCCATTTCCACTGGCACTTGCTTTAAAACCTATCAAGTTTTTTTTTGCCCTAGCTAGTTTTGCTCAGTAGATAGAGTGTCGGCCTGTGGACTGAAGGGTCCCGGGTTCGATTCCAGTCAAGGGCACATGCTTGGGTTGTGGGCTCAATCCCCAGTAGGGGGCGTGCTGGAGGCAGCCGATCAATGATTCTCTCTCATCATTGATGTTTCTATCTCCCTCACCCTTCCTCTCTGGAATTAAAAAAAGTTTTTTGGATGGACTGCTTAAAAACAGTATCATTATCACTATGGATGAGTAGCAGAATAAAGAATATGGAAGTTAAAGACGAACCATGGAACAAGAACTGAGAATAGTGGAAAGGAAATGAACTTAGTATACAAGAGGCAGTCTTCAATGATTTACACATAAGAACTCTCCTTAATGGTTCAAGAACGTCCATCTCAAATACCACATCACATGCTCATTTTATTCCCACTCTTATCCCAGAGTATCTTTTAGAATTAACATTCTAACACTAGATCTGTGTTTAAAACTGTGACTCTCAGAGGTACCCTGGATCCGTCTCTTGCTTCAACAGTGTTTGGCAGAACAGACCCAGGGACGCCCCTTCTTCCAGCCTCCGACCACCCTCCAGACTCCTCCAGTTGCCACCTTTGGAACCATCTCAGCCATCCTCGGCCTCTGAGACCAGCCAACACCGATCTTTGAGCTTATCTCCTTATTGCCAAGGAACCATGAGCTCCCAAATTCGTCAGAACTATCCACCCAGATGGAGGCTGCAGCAACCACATGGAGCCTGACATGTGCGGGCTTCCTACACCTCTCTCTCTCTGGGCTCCTGTTTCCGCCCGGACCACGTGGCCCTGGCCGGTGTGGGCCACTTTTTCCCAGGGCACTGGGCATCTCTTAAAGATACAAAACCAGCGTGGTGGCCACATCCTCTTCCCAAGATGGCAGAAACTTACCCCAGATGAGCGGGGCAAAACTCGGAATGCCAGGGAAGCCACCAGGGTCCTAGAGGAGAACCTGAACCAGGCCCTTTCGGAGCTGCAGGCCCTGGGTTCTGCCTGCGAAGACCCTCAGCTCTGGGACTTCCTGGGGAACCACTTCCTGGGAACCACTTCCTGGATGAGCAGGTGAAACGCATCAAGAAGATGGGCCACACCTGGCTCACCCCTGCAGGCTGGCCGGCCCCAGGCTGAGCTGGGCCAGCATCTCTTCCAAAGGTGCACACAGAGGCCCTCCCGGGGCTCCCCTCCACCCCCTGGGGTCTGGCTGCTTGTGCCTCTCCCTGCAACCACTCGGAGCCTTGTAACCACCCTAGAGCCCTCTCCACACTTTGGGTCAAATGGTTACAAATAGCTTTTTGCAGCAAAAAAAACCACAACAAAAAACATAGAAATCTAATTTAAATTTTCAAAATTAAAGCTTGTTTTTTTAAAAAAATCACTGTTTTCCAACATAGCAAGTGAATGGCAAATAGAGACGCCGGTGGGAGGAGGAGCCGACTGCCCTCCTGAAGGGGGACTCCCGGTTCCTGCAAACTGTGTAAGCAGGAGCGCTCCAGGCTCCTGCTCCAGGGCCAGCGGTGGGAGAGTGAGGATGCGGGAAGGCAGGGGGCGCTCTGGGCAGAGCCCCGCACTCCCAGAGGGAGAACGGATTACAGGATCACTCAGTCCCTACACCAGCCCACACCCAGACCTCCTGCCCCTAACTGGGGAGCCAGCCCCCATGGTCCAGCCAAATTCCCAGGCCTCCTGGAGAGGGGCTCCCGGGAATCTATCAGGCGGTACTCTTGCTCTAGCAGGGCCAGGGCCAGGCGCTGTTTTCACTCAAAGGGACCAACCTGTGTCCCTTACCACCACTCACGTAGGTCAACACCGCTAGTCTGAACAGCGCAAAGGAGTAAAGATAAAATTTAAAAAACTTCCCACAGCAGAACCTACGGAAGTGGAAGCAATCGCCAGGGGTCACCAGGAGGAGGTAACCTTTAGGCTGAAGTGGGGTGGAAAGCACAGAAGCAAATGACACCGGGGCAAAGATGTCTCCAAGACTGAGGTCCAGTGGTGTGTGGGGAGGGCGGGCGACAAGGTTTACAGAAAGAAGGAAAGCTGGGCCGCTTCAGGTCAGTCACGGCCTCTGTGCAAACTCCACGGGCCACAGTAGTAAACCCCGTCAGAGCCTGGCTAAGGGGCCGCAATGCTTGGCTACCCTTGGCTACCCGGCTGCAGCCAAGAAAGTCTTTGCTCATTTGAATAGTATTTTAGGAATGTTTTGTCAATGTGTTGGATGATTACTCACTTCTACTGCATTCTTCCCCTTAAGGCCGACGTAACAATTTATTTTATAGGCAGAACATTCACGGAGCTAAATGATGACTTTTTTAACCTGCTATAAAATTCATATATTTATTTGTCCACATTTCCCTAAAAAAGGAAGGTTAACTTGAACAATTGTTGCTCATAGCAACACAGGAACAAAAGATTTTTCACATGCAAAATCTAAGCATTTAATTAAAATTCACAAACTTGGATCTCAAACCAAGCCAAAAGTAGAAATGTAAGAATTCTAGATTCCCAAACAGAGGCAGACACACAATACACTGTCAGCTATGACAAAGACAAAATAAAAAGCGCAGCTCCCGTGACAAGTCAAGAGAGTCCTTTAGAATCACCGTGTTAGTGACTGCTTGTATTCCTACAGGTGGACTTCGTGGCATCAGTAAACCGCACGGAAACACACCACCCTCCCTCCTCGCTCCGTCACTGCCTGTTCATGAAGGCTAGAGCCTGAGTAGGCTAGACTCTAGAGCCTGAATCCAAATCTAAGCAACTTAAAGCAAACTACATAACAAGGCAATTTATAGAGATTATTCTTCCCCCAAGACTTAAACTCAACTACAAGAGTCAAGGTAAAGAAGAATTCCCATCAAGGTCTGTAATTTACACATCTGTGGTGAGACCAAGGTATTCTCAGACAATAGATGTCCACTAGGGTTTATCAGGGTTGGGGAACCTTTTTTCTGCCAAGGGCCATTTGGATATTTATAACATCATTCTCAGGCCATAGGAAGTTATCTCCTTAAAAATTAGCCTGCTGCCCTGGTTGGTGTGGCTCAGTGGATAGAGTGCCATCCTGCGGACTGAAAGGTCCCGGGTTCGATTCCGGACAAGGGCACATGCCCGGGTTGTGGGTTCAACAGGTAGTGAGTGGTGGTAAGGGACACACAACCACCACAGTAGGGGGCGTGCAGGAGGCAACCAGTCATTGATTCTCTCATCGTTGATGTTTCTATCTCTCTCCCTTCCTCTCTGAAATAATTTTTTTTTAAAAGGCATATAATAAATGTGAAGAAATACAGGAAAGTGACATACTATTAAAAAAAATTTAACCTGCTATATTTGGCCAAACATTCAATGAACTCACCCCTAATGCCTTGGCAGGGCCAGACCAATTGATTCCTCGAGCATTACACGGCCCGTGGGCCGGATGTTCCTCATCCCTGGTTTAGATGAGAAGAGCTGGGAAAATCCTCCCTCCCTAGTAATCAGTTCCCCTGTCCTCAAATGGGAGAGGGGGTACAGAGGGCACCACGGCAGAGGTGGCATAGCGTATTAGGAAAGCCTGGGTTGGAGAGGCTGTGGTACAAGGTCAAGGGTTTTAGAGCCAGAGACAAGGATAAAGGATGCAGAGCATGCGAGACCTCTGCCTCTGAAGAACCTTACAGCACGGGCAGGCGGCCCAGGGACAGACCCAGCCAGGTTTCCCTTGAGCACCAGTACTAATACGTGCACGTGGATGTGGTGTGGGCGTCCTGGGAGGGCACACGTAAAGAGCCGGGTGCATGATTTAACCAGCGGACACTAACATGTTTGGGAAAATAAAAAATTCTGAAAAATAGTTCAACTTGAAGAATCAACACATCACACATTAGTTTTAATACAGATGCTAAAGCAAGTGTCACGAGAGTGAAGGCACTGGAGACTGGGTGTGGTTAATGTGCTAAGGGAAGCTTCAAGCGTCTAGGGCAGCCATGGGCAAACTACGGTCCGCGGGCCGGATCCAGCCCGTTTGAAATGAATAAAACTAAAAAAAAAAAAAGACTGTACCCTTTTATGTAATGATGTTTACTTTGAATTTATATTAGTTCACACAAACACTCCATCCATGCTTTTGTTCCGGCCCTCCGGTCCAGTTTAAGAACCCATTGTGGCCCTCGAGTCAAAAAGTTTGCCCACCCCTGGTAGGGCCTCCTAACCCCAGGATGGTGGCCAGGAGCCCCCTGGGCAGTGGCTGGAGGCGGTCTGTAGGTACAGACATGGCTCTGAAGTCAAAGACACGCTGAACCCTGTTTCCACTGCTCAACCGCGTTGTGCCCTTAGACAAGTCACTTACCTTTTAAGCCTCACTTCCCAAAGCGGGGGCAAGAGCAGTGCCTATCGAAGGCGTCCCTGAGTCCATAAATACTTACTGAGCGTGCGCACAGAGCCACACGCTGAAACACAACAGAGCAGGCAGACCGGAGCGGACGCAACATATGTGGAGGGCTCACCAGGCGGTACCTGTGCATCATCATCGTCTTCATCACCACCTTTAGTGCAGTGGTGGGCGGTGTAAGGCACGTCCCAGAGAGAACAAATAGAGCATCTTAGGTTTCACGTTACCTAAGACCTCTTCCTTCTCTCCCAGGAATCTCGTCCCATCCCCGTTTTAAACCCTAGCCATGTGACCCAAACTTAATAACTGAATTAGTCCAGCCGTGTCCCAAACTCAACTCACTGCCCATTGCCCACAAGGCCCTGGGAGCGCAGGCCTTCAGCGGCGTCTCAGACCAAGCCCAGACCCACCGGGACACCAACCACCCCGTTCCTCCCGGGTCCTTCCCCATCAGTAACCAGCAGGTCCTTGATCCTTCTCTCCCCACATCTCCGCAGCCGCAGCCACAGCCACCACTCCAGCTAAAGATCTGACTGCTCTCCATTAGATTACCTCACTGCCACAGCCTCCTCCGTTCCTTCTCCCAGAGCAGCGAACTCTTGCTTAAACACAGGATACTCTATCATGCAAACACAAGCCCCCTCATTCCTCCATTCAGCTTCAAACTCCCCAGTGTTGGCTGTCTACAGGGTGAACAGGATCGGACCCGTGAGGTGTCCGCACTATCTCTTGAAACCCGCCTGCCCCCGTCTGAGCTGCAGGCGCTCGGGGTGCCTTTCCTTACCTTGGACACACAGCACCGTCCCTGGGCCTGAGGGCAGCGCACTGACCGAGGTGTTCTGTACGCACCCGGGCTGCTGACCCCAGGAACTACATGCTGATGTACTTCTGACTGAAACAGCCACACGCTCCTGGAGGCTGGTGCGTGGGCAGAGCGAGACCAGCTTCTCCCTGCGGGGCTCGTCTCCTCCGAGACCTTCACGTGGACAGTGCTCTCGTCCTCCCCCCGGCTCCGCCAGCTCCTCATGACAGCCTTTCCTGACCACCCCACCTAAGGAGCTCCCACTAACCCCATATCGCTTTGCCTCGTTTATTGCAATCAAAACACGTGCACTAGTATCTTTATGATTTGTCTTCCCCAAACTCGAAAGTCCACGGAAGTAGGGCCCTTGTCTACTTTATTCAATGCCACATCCCCTATATACTGGTATGTGCTTGGCATATAGTGTCTTCTTTGAATATTTGGTGAACAGTTGAATGAATGAATGAGGAGTGACTGACTAGGGCTCGGGAGTGGGGGGTGGGGGGGGACCTATTTCCTGCCAAGGGCCATTTGGGTATTTATACCATCATCCGAGTGCCAACCAAAATTATCAACTTAAAAATTAGCCTGTTATATTTGGTCAAACATTTAATGAACTCCTCCTAACGCCTTAGCAGGGCCAGACCAAATGATTTTGAGGGAGGGCCTTATACAGCCCGCGAGCCGACGTTCCCCATCCCTGGACTAGGGGGTCAACTCGGGGAAAAGCCGGCTGGGACAGACACGCAGCCGCAGAAGCAGCCAGGGTCCCTCAGACACTTGCATGTCATTTACATGGGCCCGGCCCTGCGGTGCCCGGCGCTGCGGAGGAGAAGTAACAGTGCTCATGCAAAGCAGGCCCAGCCTCGACGGCCGTGAACCGGCTCAGGACATTAGCGGTGCAGACACACAGGCTCCCCGCGCAGGAGACACCAGCGAGTCTCCGGGAAGGTATCCAGCTGCGCACACCCCAAAGGCGTGCCTTTCCAGGGAGCCTCGGACAACCACGTTAGCTGTGTAGTCTCTGGATCTGCAATAGCAAACCAGGTGTTCATGTTCCGTTAAGTTCTCAGCCGGGCTGGATTCTGGCTTGGGGCCACACTGTGCCATGAGAAATGTCACTAGCAGAAAAGGAGAAAGGGAGGCAGAGGGAGGAAGTCAATGGCGTGTTTCCAACCGGCTCACACAGCCCGCCAATCAGCAGGCGGGAAAGGACGCCGTGTGGACAGTGACTGACCAGCCGAAATGAACAAACCTAGACTTAAAAGCTGACAAAACTGACGACCCAGGGAGGCTGTGTACAATATGGACTCCACACATCCATTTATTGTCACCATCTCAAGAAAGGAGACTGGCCTTTTAATGTATCTCTCCTAGAAGCAGGAAAACCGCGGGGTGGAATTTCGCACTGCGTGAAGCCACATGCACTTCCCATCTTTGCAGGGAATGTTGCCCACCATGCTTTAAACTTGACCGAATACCAAGGCCACTGCTCCTCCAATGGAGCAATGTCAGTCGGTAGTGTACACAGCACATTCCACGGGCCGCCACCAAGTGGGACTGGATCAGGCGTTTACACTGCAGATCCCTGCAGGTGGCTGTCTACCCCTCACCCCGCCATCGGCATGCACGCCCCGACCAGGACAGCCCAGGCCCCACCAGAAGGCAGCGCCAGGAGCAGCACCAGGCACCAGGAGGCAGAGCCTGTGCGCCCGCCAAGCCCACACCCTCACTCCGTTTACAGAAATGCCAGCGACACTTTCTAGCTACAGGTCAGTCGCTATTTTAGCAATCAAAATACTGTCACCATTTCTTTCACATGAAATTTCCTACCTCCGGCCAGGGGAGACCAGACAGGTTCAATGCCCACCTCTGTTCCCAGCCTCCGTCCGGCCTCTGTGACAGGGTGCACGTCCCGGGGAAAGGGCTCCCTGAGCCTCACTGTGTTCTCATTGCAGCCCTGCCCACTGCCCGCCCGCACCACCCGTGCACGCCCCCCGCACTCCCCACTGTCCTCCGGGAGCCAGGAGGGCTTTACGGCGTAGGAAAGATTACTCAGGGTTACACAATTTTAGTTTTCACTAAACTAAACTTTGGAAGAACCTTAACTGTGACAGGCGCCTGCTTTATAAAGATAATATGTGGAGTTATTTTCTACTTGATCATCATCACCAACTGATTTTTTTTTCTGGTTTTAATCCTTACCAGAGGATATTTTTTCCACTGATTTTTAGAGAGAGTGGAAAGGAGGGAGGGGACAAGAGAGAGAGAAACATTGATGCGAGAGAGACTCAGCGATTGGTTGCCTCCCGCACACACCCGGATTGGGACTGGAGACTGAGGGCTAGAACCTGCAACCCTGGTGTGCGCCCTTGACCAGGAATCGAACCAGAGACCCTTCAATGCTTGGCCCGATGCTCTAACCCCAGAGCAATGCCAACCAGGGCCAACTTTGAGATTTCTATAAATACTACCCATATGTCACAGGGAAATCAGCGTTTCCAACTGTTGAAACAGACTGTAACACTTAGTCTTCCCACAGCAAACTGTAAACAAACAGCGGTGGCCACTCCAGAAGTTCACCTGGGCCTGTTTTCCTCACGTCTCTATGCCCAGTCCGGCTGCGTCAGGGAAGAACGGGCCTATGAGACTCTAAGTGACATGCTGCCCTGCGTGAGAAGAAAGGCAATGCCAAGTCCAGCATCCACGCCTGGTCCGGCCTTGCGCTACACAGTGCCTGCAGACTGCGGACTAAATGAATGATCAGCGACCACCTATCACACACTATTAACATTTCCCTTCAATGCTGACCTAAAATATTTTAAAGATTTTTATCATCTCGCTTTATATCAGAGGTTGGCGGAATTTTCCTGTAAAGGGCCAGAGACTAGAATTGTTTTAGGGTTAGTGGGCCACAGACTAGTAGAACCTGTTGCACATCCTTCGTTGCTTTTGCTCACTGGCAGCCCCTGAATGAGGTAACCCCGATCTTAGCTGGAGAGCGGACAAAAGGAAGGCTGCAGGCTGGGGTGGGGCCCGGGCCGTTCGCCCACCCTTGCTTTTCAAGTACCCCAAAAAAACATAGTTACTCAGAACGCTCACATTTCGACTCAAGAAAAAAACACTTCCAACTGTTTTTGTGTGGGGTACTTTGGTAATTTTTTAAAAAAATAAACTTTTGTAGAATAGTATTAGATTTATAGAAAAAATGCAGAGTTATAGTACAGAATGATTGTACAGAGTTTCCATATACCCCACACTTATAGTTTCCCCTATTAGAATGGTACATAAAATCAATGAACCAATATTGATGCATTATTAACTAAAATCCATACTTCCTTCGGATTTCCGTTTTCTGTTCCAGGAACACTCCTGGACCCCACATCACATTACCCATCGGGTCTCCTTGCCCTCCTCTCGGCTGTGACAGTGCCGCAGACTTTCCTGGTTTTTGATAATGACGACAGTTTTAAAGAGTCCTGGTCAGTTGTGTGCATCTCTGCATAACCCATGGCCACAGACAATAGGGTGGTGAAGGCCTGGGGTGGGGAACAGGGCTAGGCTAGAGGGAGTCAATGGAGGTGGGGGGGAGGGCATATGTAATACTTTGAAACAATAAAGAATTATTTTTAAAAAGGAAAGAGTACTGCTCAGATATTTTGTGGAATGTCCCTCTATTGGGCACTTGATGGGTGTTTTCCTCATGATTACACTGGGGTTAAGATGGTTTTGGGGGAGAAAGCCCACAAATAAAAGGCACCTTGTGACCACAGCATGTCAAGGGGACATCAACATGACTTATTACTGTTGACATTTACCTTGATCGCCTGACTCAGGCAGAGTTTGCCAGGTTTCTTCCAACTGTTCTTAAAAAATAAAAAATTAATAATGATAATAAAGGTGAATTTAACTCTCACCATTTATAACTAGCTAAAAGGTTTTAAGTGTCAAATCATTTTGAGTAAGCTGACTGTATACACACGAAGTATAATTCATTATCTATGCAATTCACATCTATGCTTCATAAAATATATCCATTCGAGATGAAGATAAAAAATCAATGTGTCCTTCGTCGGTATATTCGACTTTTAAATCCTCCCAACTCTTCCTCCCAGGCCTGTTAGAAAGGAGGGAGGTACCATGAACTGAATTAAAAGTGGAACTAAAGAAAGCAAAATGGACAGGGCTCAGACTTGCTTTGGCTTTTAAGTGATGATCATGCAAACTAGATCGTCAGCAACCTGAGCTGGGAGGAATCTTATCAGCTTTTTATCTCCCAGAGTCCAGGGGACCTAGCTGGCTGACACAATAAAAACTATTGGTTAATTGATGTCTACACCTTCAGAGTTAAAATAATTCCGCGCATGCGGACAGGGAAGAGCCATGCGAGACTCCAGAGAAGGAGTGCCTCTTACCTAGATTTTCTTGGTCAAGTAACTAGTGAGCGGACACAGAAAGGTGGGGACAGTGTCCAGGGCTGAAAGACCGGAACAGAGGGGAAAGCTTGGGTCAAATGAAGGCCATCAAAACACTCTGAAGAGGGAAATGCAAATCAAAACCACAGGAAGACACTACCTCACCGCCACCGGAGATGCTTTAGGAAAGAGAGAAAATAACAAGTGATGGTGGGGACGGAGAGAAGGCGGAACCCTCAAACATGCTGGTGGGGTGCAAAACGGTGCACCCCCTTTGGAAGATCCTCACAAAGATAAACCTAGAATGACCATATGACCTAGCAATTCTACCTCCAGGTCCACTTCCAAGAGAACTGAAACATATATTCATACAAAATTACATGAATGTTCACGCAGCATTCATCTTAATAGCCCCAAAGGGGAAACCAGCCAAACGCCACTCAGCTGATGGGTAAACCAAGTGTGGTATATCCATACGATCGCACAGTCCCCACAGTCATACAAAGGAACGGAGCACTGACACATTCTACAACGTGGATGCACCATGAAAATATCATGCTCAGAGACAGAAGGCAGACACAGAAATTATATGATTCCATTTATATGAAATGTCCAGAATAGGCAAAACCATAGAGGCAGTAAATAGATGAGTTAGTGGCTGCCAAAGGCAGCAGGGGTGGGAAAAGAATGGAGGATGAGCTCATTGTGGGTATGAGGTTCCTTTTTGGGGTGATAAAATCGTTCAGGAATTACACAATGGTCATGGTTGCGCACTGTGAATATAGTAAAAACCATTGAACTGTACGCTCTAATATGGTTAAAATGGTGAATTTTATGTGATTTTTGTAATCACAGTAAAAGATAAAAATAATGGGGAGAAAAAAAAACACTGAAGAGGTTGAAAATATTCTGAGCCTCTACATCTGGTAAATCATTTCTAACCCACAACGTATCTACACACTATGCCCTTAAAAATCCCTTCCACCTGCCAGAGTGGCTCAGGCGGCTGAGCACCATCCTGTGCACGGCCGGCCTGCCGGTTCGAGTCCCAGTCAGGGCACGTACCTGGGTTTCAGGTTCGATCCCCAGTCAGGGCATGTACAGAAGGCAACTGATCGATGTTTCTCTCACACTGATGCTCCTTTCTCCCTTCATCTCTCTAAGATGAAGAAGTTAGTCTAAAATTCTAACAGGAAATCAGTTCAACCAATATCCATGACGTTCACAGGACGGACCATACACAGACCCAGGCCGTCTCAAGAAATTTCTACTGTGACAGGCTACCAGCTCCTGCCATTTCAGCGAAATGAAGCTGACACGCCCCTCTCCATGGTGGCATCACTCTCCCAGACGTTTGCTCCAGTGCCTTTGACGAGCAGCATCGCCAGCTCCCAGGGGCACGGCCTGCCCACATGAGCTGGAAACGGCGGCTGGCTTGCAGCCTTCGCTCACAATGGCTCACTATGTAGCTCACAGCGTAGTGCCTTGCAGCTACAGACTCACTTATAAATAATCGTCTTTCTTGAAAAAGCAATTTTTTGCCCTCAGTCTTCCATCCAAATTCAACTGCAAACTACGGACTGTTCAAGTCACTGCGGAAATCTTAGCCGTACACGGAGCAGCGACTGCTCGCTTCAACAACCTTCAGAGCAAATTGCTGAAAGCAAGAAATATTTCCTTGGGAATTTTTGGAAGACAGTGCAGTTTTGTTTAACTTGGTGCTTCCCAGAGTGATTTTTTATTTTTAAAAGAAACCTTCTTTTAACAACCTCTCCACACTTCAAATACCGTAATCACTCAAATAACTCATCAGTGACCACTGGGCGCCCAAGCGGGGAGCCGGCGGCGGGAACCTGTGCAGCAGCTACGGCAATGGCCCTTGCGATGCAGACTGTAAGCGCAGATTGTGTTTTCTTTGCTCCTGTGAGCAATTCACATCCGCATTAGTACCGGTAGGCAAACGGTGGCAGCTATTTCTCTCGTTATTAGTCATGTAACTGGAACATCAATGGTTGCCAGTTGTTGGATGGTGATGGGTAACTTTTTTGAAAGTCCAACCGTAAGAACTGGAAACAAAAGAGTAGCTCCACTAATATTCCTTCACTTACTTGATATTTCTTCATTAACTGACCTAACTGGCACGCAGTTAATACCTGCCATACATGGGATACAGGAAGCAGCAGGAGGAAACCAGGCAGGGCTCCTGAGTTTACACTCCAGGAGGGTGAGCCCGACTCCTTGCTGTGAGTTTGAAGGAAAGAGGATCCAGAGCTCCCTCAGGATGTGCCAGAAGTGAACTCAGTCACCGATGACACCCCCTTCCTCCTCACGGTCACCAGGTGACCCCGAACCCAGGATTTCTTCCCTTCCATTACAAAGTACAGGTTGCCGAAACCGGTTTGGCTCAGTGGATAGAGCGTCGGCCTGCGGACTGAAAGGTCCCAGGTCCGATTCCGGTCAAGGGCATATACCTGGGTTGCGGGCACATCCCCAGTAGGAGATGTGCAGGAGGCAGCTGATCAATGTTTCTCTCTCATCGAGGTTTCTGACTCTCTATCTCTCTCCCTTCCTCTCTGTAAAAAAAAATCAATAAAATATATTAAAAGGAATAAAAATAAAAATGTTGTGCCCTCTTTTTGAAAAAAAAAAAGAAAGAAAGTACAGGTTGCTCAACATCTCACACTAGCCTTAGATCAAAGATGACAATCTACTGGCGAGTTTTAAGGTAAAGTCGCTGTGTGGGGTGGTAAAGCTTTTAAGTTCAAGGACACAGAGTTATGGTCCACTTGGGTAATGGTCAATCCAAGAATAGAAAAGGGGGCAGAATTCTCCTGGGAGTTTGTCAAACCATGCAGCTCGTCTCTGAGGCCTGCCTACCTACCTCGGCCCCTTACTCCTCCATGAAGCAATGAATCCATCCAACCGTTTTCTCCTGTGTTGAAATGGTCTTTTTTATTTTTTTAAAACACCAGGCCATTTGGCCACGATCTATGGGCCACCATAAACACCAACTGGTGCAGTCAAAGGGTGTCCTGGTGAGCCAAATAGGGGTGACTGAGGGAGCAGACCCACAGAACAGCGCTCCTGGGGGAGTGGCCCGTGGGAGGGGGGAGTCATGCTGGGGCAAGAAATTAAGGACAGGGAGATTTCCCCAGGATTAGTGAGAAGGGAGGAGGAGGGCAATGTCAAGACTGTTACAGTAAAACTAATTTATTCAGGGGTGAGACAGCGCTTAACTCTTCCCCTACATAGAACTTCTGAGATGGTCAACTTGTTGGGTCCCCAACAAGCCACACTTCCAAGGCATGCGTGAACCAGACCCTTCGCGTGGCTAACTCGGGGGTCACAGGGTTGTAAAAAGTGGACGGGAACCTTTAAAGATTAGTTAAGGACTGGCCAATCAGCCTGAAAAATCAGCTGGGCAGACACGCTGTGCCCTACCCAAGGGCTGCTGAGCAGGTGGCCGGGCGGCCCCGAGGAAGGAAAAGGGCACCGGATGGGGCGTCGGACGCCCTGGCTTCCAACCCTGGCTCCACGGTCACTGGCAATAGCCACCTCCCCATGGCTCCATCTCCTTGTCTATGACTGGAAGACAGTAACAGCGCCTCCCTCACCCCTCACATCACAGGGCTAAGGGAGAATAAAATGAGATCCCAGTTAAAGAGCTTAGCCCAGTGGCTGTCCCACAATGAACTCTGAGAAACGTGTGCTAGTATTTCTACTCTTCTCAGGGGGAGCCTGAAGCTCCACTCAGCTCCCAAACTGGAACAGCACTACAGCTACTACTATTTGGCTGGGCCCTAATGATGGGCCCCCAAGCATCCCTGTGAGGTAGGTGGTGTTATCTTCATCTTGGAGTTGAAAAATGGAGGTGTAGAGGGATTCAGAGCCCCATTTAAGCTGACTCGATCAGGTGGAGCAAGGAAAGCTCTGATCGCGCCCGCAAAGTCTGCGGCATTATTACAGCCACCTCCAAAAGCTGGAACGTATTGTATTTTTTTTTTTAATACGGTTTTTTAAATTGATTTTAGAGAGAGAGGAAGGAAGAGTCGTAGAGAGATAGAAACAGCGATGAGAGAGAGAGACAGCTGACTGGGAATCGAACCGGGGACCTCTTAGTTCATGGATCTGCGTAGGCTGAACCACTAAAGCACACTGGCTGGGCTTGAAAGTATTTCAAAATAATACTTCAGTATTCTGAAAACCACAACTTGTTCAATGAAATAATGTTATGAAATCCCCCATTAAATATGCATAACTATTTAGACAATCAGAAATACCTCTCAAATTCTGACAGCCTATCAGAAACACAAAGTTCTTTTTCTTAACGTAAATACGGCCGGATAAATCATCCTGGTCGTTTTAATTAAATGGCTTTAAAAGTTCAAAAGCACTGCAGACCCACAGTGCACCCAGTCCCTTTTCTCTGGGGCCCTGTCATCGGACCCTGTGGAAGAACGGGCGCACTCAAGGCCTGTGTAACATCTCCGTCCACGTTCGGTGCGGGTGTGAGTGTGAACCAAAACTGCCTAGTGAAGAGTTCTCCAAAAAGGCCTCTCCCAGCATCTCTTACACTATTTATCAAGACTGGCAGACACTTCACTGTCCTAAAAGAAAACACAGATATGTCAGCGTTGACTCTGTTCTCAAGGAATTGTCTTTTAACACTTGGATACTGAGATCCAGAAATAATCTGTCAAGTGGATTGATACTTAAAAATCCAACCATGTCAAGAAAGCTGGAATGGTAAGTCCTCTTAGTCAAAACTGTTTGCCTCAAGCAAATGAACTGGTTACCCAGTTTCTTGAAAACACAGGTCCTAATAATTGGTAATCCATTAACAGTTTAAAATAACAGACACGCTTAACTTGTTTAAGAAGCAGTACTATGGATACACCAAGCCATGTCATGAATTTCCCTTCCCTTTCTATTCGCTTTGCCCAGGCCTTACATATTCTTATAACCCTTGTTGGTAAACACATATAATAAGACATGAAAATGGAAGAAGAGAACTTGAAATGCCTGAATATTTCAAGAATCCATTGCAATTTCCATAACCTGAAACTCCAAGTGCCAGCAAGCAGAGAGAATTCCCACATAACTGTAAAGGTCAGATAATTACACAGGTGCCCTAAAAGGCCCTGTTGGGTAGGCACCATCCTCAAGGGCATTGACTATCTGTTAAGTAGTTTCAAAGCAGAACACCTGGCCTGGAGCAGGGAGTTTACGACCACAACCGTATGTATCCGGGGAGACTGTGAAGGTGTGATGCTCGTCATCACTTTCAGGTGGCAGGTAACAGGCAGCCGGGCTGTGGCAAGGAGAACTCCACACAGCTGCCTTCCCTCATCTCAGGAGGGAAACCTACACCGATGCCTTCATGGATAATTTAATAAGGACTGTTCCATAAATTTATAATGTAATTTATGACTTTCTATAATTGCTCTTCAACAGCTTCCAAAAACAATATTCTTAGGACTAAAGTAACTGGGAATATAAAGTATGAAACTATATTTCAGCTTCAATTTGAAAAAAGGGTAATGTTTTGTAGAAGCACCTAGAAAAGGTTATAAACCCCTAAGGCCACATTCCATAAATAGCTGGGGGGAAAAGTTTCAGAAATGTTGGAGGTATCCCTAATAATATATGTATTTTATTTAAAATCACAATTAGAAATAGCTCCTTAATGGACGAATTACAAGTTTACAATGAGGAGTATCTCATTTTATTCTTATAATAATTCTAACTATAAAAGTTCCCTGCTCTGGCCCATATGGATCAGTGGTTAGAGCGTCAGCCTGCGCGCCAAAGGGTCAGAGGTTCGATTCCTGATTCCCGGGCAAGGGCGCACAGCTGAGGGGTTTGCGGGGGCGTGCGGGAGGCAACCAGTGGATGTGACTCTCAGTGATATCTATCTATCTATCTATCTATCTATCTATCTATCTGTCTGTCTATCTATCCCCCCCCCCCCACATCCTCCTTAAATACCCTCAGGTGAGGATTAACAAACAAAAAAGTTTCCTTTTAAGGATTAAAATAAAAAGATGGGACAGAGGAAGCGCATCTGTGGACACTCAGCTACACTGAGGCTCCCGAGCTCCTGATTTTGTCCTGCTTCTGCTCTGCCCCCACCCCCCACCCCACCCCCGGACCAGGGGAATAAAAGTGCGCGCTGGTCCCCACGGGAATCAAGCGACAACTCCCCAGGAGCCCGGGTCAGCCCGGGGTGCACTTCACCGCTTCTCACTGCAGAAAAGGCTCTGCCTTCCCAAGGTCTGGAGTCGGTTCGAGTTTTCAGGTGAAGACGAACAACAAGGCAGCAAAACCCCGAACACATGTTTCTGAAATCTGCGGGGCAAAACCAATGACACCCACCCCAGGGCCTGACCGGGTCACCATCTGCGTACAGCCAATCCCTAAGGCTAGCTAACGACAGACCTAT
>NW_006297021.1:4978682-4980972 GCF_000327345.1 Myotis davidii | reverse complement strand
CCGAGGCCGAGGAGGTGAGGGCGCCGCAGGCCAGGCCTCGAGGCCCCGCTGTCCCCTGGAGGACCAGGGCGCCCCATGCCCCAGGCTCCGATTTATTCAGCAGCTACTAAGTCTTGGTCAGTGCTGAGGAGCGGCCGGACAGCGGGCTCAGGGACGGCTGGCAAGGCCTGGACACAGCATTCACCGCCCCCAGCCCCTCGGTCTTGGGGGCAGCCTAGCCTCCCAGTCCCCAAACTCCTCCCCAGCAGGGTGTATCCCACCGTCGCCCACTCTCCCAAGCTCCCGAGCTCAGTCCCTCCTCTTGGTGTGGATCCTGCCCGCTGGTCAGTGGTGACTGCCCCCCTGGTGCAGGGCACAGCACTGGGCAGGGGCACATCTCCCCTCCTGGACGCACAGACCTGCAGGGGCCAAGTGCACTGAGATTCACTACAGCGCGTTGGACTGACGCTGGGTCCCCAGGCGGTCAGGGTGCATGAGGCCCACCCCAGGGGGTAGGAGGGTGGTCCTGGGGAGGATGGAAGAGCTCCAGGCTTGGAGCAGTTTCCCTGCAGCGGGAACTGGACCTGCCTCCTCAGATGAGAGTCTTAGAAGCGGCTGTATTTGCCCCTGAGCTGCCTTTAAACCACTTTAAGCCACCGGAACTCTGGAAAGCTGGGAGTACCCAGAATGGGGTGGGGAAGAGTCACCCAAGACCAACTAGCTCACTTCCTCTTTTGAGGTTGGCTTTTCCACCAGGAAGCTATGCTGGGCCCCTTCTGGGAAGCCGCCACCTTCTGGGCCAGGCTCTGCGCAGTCCATTCATCAAGAGGTGACAAGCCTCCCCAGTCCCCATGAGATAGGATCTCCTTGTAGGTAATCTTAAGGTAGGACTTTGGAATGCATGCTGGGGGAAAGAGGGGGGGGCGGGAATTGTCTAAGGATGTGCTCTTTTTTGGACTCCTCTAACTTGGCCCACTTGCATGGTCAAAATTTGCATTATGGTATGCTAGTAACATGACTAGCAGCCCAACAGACCCTTCCAGTTTAGTCCTTGCTTTCAGGCTCCCCGACCCCCAACAATGAGAAAACATGTAGAATTATACCAAAATGTCCACATACTATTATTATTTTTTTTAAGGAACCTACTTTGTTGCTGCCACCATTTGATTTGTTTCACAGCACAATACTTCTTGGTGTGATCTCAAATGTGATCAGCTTTCAGCTAAATATTTTTACCCCACTTCTAACACTGTCGGGGAATCCCAGATAGCACACAGTGGTAAATGGCGTTTATTGTTCCATAAATCCTGAGACTTCAAATAGGAATGCTAAACAGAAAAACAAAACTCTAAAGCAGCGGTTCTCAACCTGTGGGTCACGACCCCTTTGGGGATCGAATGACCCTTTCACAGGGGTCACCTAAAACCATCGGAAAACACATATGTAATTACATATTGTTTTTGTGATTAATCACTATGCTTTAGTTATGTTCAATTTGTAACAATGAAAATACATCCTGCATATTAGATATTTACATGACGATTCATAACAGTAGCAACATTACAGTTATGAAGTAGCAACGAAAATATTTTTATGGTTGGGGGTCACCACAACATGAGGAACTGTATTAAAGGGTCGTGGCATTAGGAAGGATGGGAACTGCTGCTCTAAAGCAATGAAAAGAGGAGTGCGCCTCTTCTCTCCCTCCGGTGGGCACGGGAAACATTTGGTCGCACAAAGGCAGTTAAGATGACGGAACGGGGAGTGGCTGCTCTGGAGGCTTCTTTGTCTTGAACAGGTTTGAACCCTGCTGTTCTGAGTTCACACCATTTTACCTCCATCCCTTCAGACAGTTCCTAATGGTTTAGACAATGAAGCCTCATTTCCTTTATATGCGTATCTGTAGAGAGAAAATAAGTATAAAGATCATCCCCTTTTGATAGTTGGGTACATTTCGATTTGATTTGGGCTTCCGTCGAACATTGGCAAAGAAAGATGGAGGATGCACTCTGCCAGCACAGGGCCCGGTCACCCCAGTCTGTGGAGGCAGACACGAGCCACTGAGAGTCTGTTTTCTGGCCTTCAATTCCCTTTTCTCCTGGCCTCACATTTTCTCCACTAATTCTGGGTGGGAATGAACTGCCATTAAACAAAGCTCCCCTTTTGTCAGTGTCCAAATCCTGGGTGGCAGGAAAATTAGTGATATCAAAAATGGGGGCGGACAGTGACTATTATTTCAAAAGGTAATTTAGTTATATCTATGCAAATTTAAGATGTACATATATGCTTTCTAAAAAAAAAATTTTTTTTA
>NW_006297021.1:4975335-4978638 GCF_000327345.1 Myotis davidii | reverse complement strand
AGAGATAGAAACACCAATGATGAAGAGAATCACTGATCAGTGGCCTCCTGCATGCCTCCTACTAGGGACTCAGCCTTCAACCTGGGCATGTGCCCTGCTGGGAATTGAACCTCGACTTCCTGGTTCATAGGTCGATGCTCAACCACTGAGCCACACCAGCCAGGCAAGATGTACATATATACTTTTAATCCGGCAATCCCATTGCTACAACTCTACCTATGGCTATTAAACTTTCTCAAGATACGCAAGGGTGTTCACTGTAGCATGTTTGATAATAACAAAACCGAAGAAACCACCAATGTCCATCCGCAAGGCACTGGTTACATGAATTATGGGACATCCATACTCAGCAGACGTTTTAAAAGCATCAGATAAACATACATGTGCTGATAAGGAAAGAGGCCCAGGATATGTTAAGTGAGAAAGCAAGGTGCAAAAAGACACTTGCTTACATCCCTGGAGATAGGGACAATCATTACATGTAAAGAACAACAACACAGACCCCTACGCAAGTCCTGGTGTCGAAAGAAGAATTCAGAGAGTGAAGCAAGGGAGGTGTTACAGTGAAGGGGGGGCTGTCCGGGAGGTCCCATCGAAGAAGCATGAGGAAAGGGGACATTAAAGAAAGGGGATGGGGCAGAGATGAGCGCAGACGGCACTCCAAAGCAGACAGGCAGGCGTGGCGGGCGTGCTTGTAGAAAGACTGGGCCATGCAGAACTCAGAAATGGATCTGGCGTCAAAGAGCCCAAGACTGGCTGGAGCCATCTGGTTAGGAGGCTGGTCTAGGATAGTGTAAGTATGAGACAGATAAAGGTCTGGATTAGAAATAAGGTAAGGCAAGGGGTGGGGGTGGGAGGGATGAAAAGGAATGATCTGGCAAGAATTTGCTACTGATTAGATTAAGAAAGGAGAGGTGAATAGACCAGCAGGAGGAATCTGGCATGGTGCCAAGAGTTTAGGCCACGGAGGGAGACTGAAAGAGCTGAAGTAAAGGAGGAAGTCCAAAGGGGGATCTGATATGGCCTTTGCTTTTGGAAATTAGAGATACCCAGCAGAAAGTTAAAGGTCAGGACTGAAGCTCAGACAAAAGGTCAGGGCTGCACATATGTGACTGGATGTCACCATCCCGAAGTCTGCAGAGGGCCGAGGGTTAAGGGTTGAATCTTGGAAGGGAACATCAGGGCAAGTGAAATAGAATTAGGTAGCCCACCTCTAGCTAGCTCTATTTTGGGCCCATAACTCTTCAGTAATTTGATGTGAGTTCGTTTATTTCTTTGTAAAATGCGGTCTCCATTTCCAGGGATGTGTGATAAGAATTAGTACTGTTGTGTAAACCCTCTCTGAATGAATTAGCGTTATAACCTTTGTGGTTAGGCTGGTGAATCCACTCATGTGTAGGACAAGATGGGCTGATTTTCAACATTTCAGTACCCCTGTTTCCTTGAGCAGATCAGGGATTATATAAACTGGAACTTTTATAGAAAGAGAATGCTGCTTTTTTTCTGAGTCACACTAGTGACATTTTTGTTTTTCTTCTGCAACCAAACCGATGAAAGTAAATAACATCTCTAATTATTGTAAACAGGTAACCCTAATCCACAAAAGCTTTATTGTCTAGACAGTCCTTAAGAAGACAGGCATGCGATCTTTAAGAATTCCCAGTTCTGGGCCAAACCAGAAACCTCCATTACCCTAACCACTTCCCCTCCAGTTAATTATTACACCAACACCTTAGGCAACAACAGTCATTCCAACTCAGTCACAAACAACATCAAACAGGTTGGTTTTACCTTCCCACTGCAGATAGGAGACCCACACTGAGCAAATTCTGTGCTCGCTCGCAAGATACTGAGTATTTAAAATCTGTCTTATTAGGGGAAAGGAGCAAAAGCTCAAATGCTATGTTTCCATGTGTGAGGCTCTCAGAGGGAGCCTTGTATTTCCTGCGGGATAGGCTCGAAGAAAATATTCATTGACATCCTTTCTTATATAATAAAATAATGGGAAGTTCTGTTTTCCTTTTGCCATTTTTAATTTGCATTTCCCCCCATTCCAATTTACAGTCTATGCAAAACTCATCCTGTCTCTTAAAACAATTGTATATCTCCTTTCCAATCTTCTGGATTTTCCATTACAGTGTTTATTTTTACTTATTATTTATCCATCTATCACTCTCCTCTACTTCATCTCTCTCTTCCCTCACAGTATTGATATTGACTCAATACTGTGAATTTGTCTTTGCAAAGTTTAGCTAAATTATAATCTCCCGAATGTATCTGATTTGGGGATATTCAAATGAAAGGGGGGTCTACATAACAAAACATGCTCAAAGAAATATAATTTGCCAATAAACGTATGGAAAGATACTCAATATCATTAGTAACCAGTGAAATGAAAATTGGAACCACAACGAGATACTCGTACGGCCACTATATTGGCCAAAATGTTAGCATTTAATAATGTCAAGTATTGGCAAGACTGTGGAGCACCAGGAATCCTCATCAGTGATGGGTGGGATACAGATTGGTTCAGCCACAATTTGGCCTTATTTAGGAAAATTGAGGATCCACATCCTAGACCTACTGTTCTACTCCTAGGAACATCCCTAGAGAAACGCACACACGTGTGCATCAGATCCACATACAAGAATGCTCATAGCGGTATATAGCCCCAAAATGAAGCATGCAATAACGAGTGTCATGGATAAATACATTGTAGTATCTTTAGCCAATGGAGTGCAGTATAGCAAAGATAAAAGAATGAACTGCAGCGATACAAAATCCCTACAGTGACTCTTTATAAGCATAATGTTGGGTAAAAAAAAGAAGCAAGAAGCAAAAGAATTTGTATAGTATGATTTCATTCATACAAAGTTCTCAAAAACAGGTAAAACCAAACCATATTGGCTAGGGATGCATACACAATAGATAAAATTATAAAGAAAAACAGGAAATAATTACCACAAAGATCAGGATAGTGGCCCTAGCCCAGCCGTGGGCAAACTACAGCCCGCAGGCCGGATCCGGCCCGTTTGAAATGAATAAAACTAAAAAAAAAAAAGACTGTACCCTTTTATGTAATGATGTTTACTTTGAATTTATATTAGTTCACACAAACACTCCATCCATGCTTTTGTTCCGGCCCTCCAGTCCAGAACTCATTGTGGCCCTCGAGTTAAAAAGTTTGCCCACCCCTGCCCTAGCCGGTTTTGATAGCACGTCAGCCCGAAGACTGAAGGGTCCTGGCTTAGATTCTGAGAAAGGGCATGTACCTAGGTTGCAGGCTGGATCCCTGGGCCTGTG
>NW_006297021.1:4973821-4975157 GCF_000327345.1 Myotis davidii | reverse complement strand
GCCAATTCCTCAAAATGTTCCTAGATTCCAGCAGTGACTTAATAATACCAGGGCATCATTTTATGGATCAAGTCTAAAAACGTGCACTAAATTGGTCTGCAAGGGAGTCTGTGCTAATGAAAAACAAAACAAAACAGAAAGAGCACATGAGAAGTTCCTTTTGTCTATCAAAGACAAACTTACATCAAAGTTACAGTGTACTTTAATTAACATAGGCTTATATACTTTCCTGCATCATATAAAGAAGTCCTCTCCAACAGATCTTGAAAATCAAACTAGATTTTCTGAGGAGGAGGAGGAGGAGAAAGGAAGAAAGAAAGAAGGAAAGATCAAGATAGTGCTTACTCCCACAGATAGAGATGATGTTGACGCTAAGGAACAGGATGTCGGATGGGGGATTCTGATCATGTTCCATTATTATTTTACCTGTTCACTTTGTATTTATTTGTTAAACAGTATGTGCATATTTTATACACTTTTCTGTATGTTATATTTCTCTCTTCTCTTTGTCTGTCTGTCTCTGTCTCTCACTTTCACACACACACACACACACACACACACACACACACAGAAATACTATAGTTCTACCTTGAAGTGTGAGGAACTACCCAGCACCCATCCCAACACCTGGAAAGCCCGCTTTAAAGGACAGATGAAACATCTATAGTAATAAAAAGGTAATATGCAAATGGTCATGATGCTCTCACGCCGTAACGAGGGATCAGCAGAGGCTGTGTGCACGGCAGGCGCGGGTGGGTGGGGCTGTGTGCGCAGCAAGGCCAGGGGACATGAGGCTGCATCCCCTGCCCGGTGCCAGCCAGGGGATCTGACACTGTTATTGTTTATTTATTAATAAATTTATATATTATTTTCATATACATTTAACTAATTTTCTTTCATCTCTGACACTTCTATTATAAAGAAAGGGCAAATACCAATATTAAAATATTTCCTACAATTAATTCCCTTTTATTTTTATTTATTTATTTTTTTCTGGTATACATCTTTTTTTTAATTAAATCTTTATTGTTCAGATTATTACATTTGTTCCTCTTTTTCCCCCCAATAACTCCCCTCCTCCTAGTTCCCACCCCACCCTCAGCCCTCACTCCCCACCCACTGTCCTCATCCATAGGTGCACGATTTTTGTCCAGTCTCTTCCCGCATCTCCCACACCCCTTTCCCCCCCAGAATAGTCAGTCCATTCCCTTTCTATGTCCCTGATTCTATTATAATCACCAGTTCATTCTGTTCATCAGATTTCTTAACTTGATTCTTAGATTCACTTGTTGATAGATGCATATTTGTTGTTCATAATTTGTATCTTTACCTTTTT
>NW_006297021.1:4970862-4973709 GCF_000327345.1 Myotis davidii | reverse complement strand
GGCCCAGAGTCTCCTTACACTATCTTCGTATTTTCGGATTCTTTCTTCATTTTGCTTTTCCGGTTGGGTGTTTTTTGCTTCTTCGCATTTCAAATCTTTGCCTTGATTCTTGCGCTCCTCTGGTCTGCTATTGGGAGTCAGTATAATATTCTTTATTTCAGTCAGTGTATGCTTAATTTCTAGTTGGTCCTTTATCACAACATCGAGGGTCTCATTAGATTTCTTGCAGTTCTCATTAAGTTTATCAGCAGTTTCTAGAAGATTATTGAAAGACCTTAAAAGTGTGGTTCTGAATTCTATATCCTCCATCGACATTTGTGTCCTGTTTCTTTGTCTCCACATTTTTTATGCTCTCTTGGTGCACCCCCTAGTGGTCTTTGTGCGCAGTCTTGTTGTAGTTCAGCCTTGATTGTTGTAGGTAACACTGCAGGGGATTTGACCTTCAGGCCAACTGGCTGTGAGAATCAGCTGTGTCTGCAGTGGGAGAACTTCTGTCCTCTAGGGAGGTGCTAATCTAGCCTTTGCCTGAGGCTAACCAGCAAATGCCTCTGTGCAGGGCTTGGGCAGGGCGGGTCCCAGGGGATCAACAGGGCGGGCAGAGCGAGCAGTTATGGCTGCTCTCAGTCCCATCCCCAGAGGCTCTGCCTCTAGGTGTCCCAGCGACTGCTGTAAGTACCTTGGAGAGAAAGCTGCCCTCGAGTTCCGACCGATGCCAGACAGTCCCGCTTCTCCCGTTTGAGTCTGGGTCCCCAGAGACTCGCCTGGAACTGTAGCCCAAAGCCTGAGACTCCCTCCCGATTGAAAACGACAACCGCGCCCTCAGCTGCCAGCCCACTCCGCACGCACCTCCGCACCTTAGTATTTTACTTCCGCACTGCGCCTCCTCTGAGTCTCGGTGTGCTTTTTGCTTTCCTTCTAGTTGTAGAATTTCCCCTCAGCCGGCCTTCCTGTGGTTCTGGGTGATGTCCGTTCCGTCTTTTAGTTGTATTTTTGACGTGGTTGTGCAAGGCAGCATTTTCCCGTGTTTACCTATGCCTCCATCTTGGTTTTTCCAATTAATTCCCTTTTAATGTGCACAAATTTCATGTACTGGGCCACTAGTTTACATATAATTAGCACATTTAGTGTGCGAGTGCAAATGTTGCACTAAAGGTTATTCTTTTTAAAGTAGACTGAGTTCTCTTTTTATTTATTTGTGGATTTTGGCACATACTTACAAATAAAATCCAATTATAATCTATATATATAAAAGGTTAATATGCAAAGTGTCCCCTCGGGAGTTAGACTGGGAGAACGGGAGTTTGATCTCTCACTATGACGTGCACTGACCACCAGGGGGTGGAGCGGAACATGGCAGGTGACCAGCGGTGGTGGCGGGGTGCTGAGGGAGCGAGGGAAGGAGGAGGCGGGGAGGCGGGGAGGCAGGGAACCTGATTGGCCCTGATTGTCGGCCAGGCCTAGGACCCTACCTGTGCACAAGTTTTGTGCACCAGGCCTCTAGTAATTCTATAAAACAAAGCTATGTCCTTCAAATGTTGTTCTTTACCAGAACTTTAAAAAAACATAGTAGATTATGCACAACAATAGTTCTGCACCTCAAATGCTCTGTGTGGTTACAAAACACTTTCAGTTTTAAAACAGCCTGAGAACCATTCCACTGGCAGCCTATGGTTGTGGGGGTGTGTGGGGGGGGGCAGGGACAGGTAGGCCAGTGGGACCAGGCTCCCCTGAGCTGCACTGTGCGTGCTGTTGTTACAGCTCTTACCCTTTAGCTCATCTCAACTCTTTTTGAATAAAACATCCAGATCACCTCTTCCAGGAGTTACCCAAGCCATCAAGTCACAGAATAAAACAAGTTCCTGACCCATCCATTTGGCATGTGAGCCCCGAACAGGGTTCTGAAAGCTAAAAGGTGGTGAGGGAAAGTCCCAGGCAGATCGCAGCCCTGATTCTCAGTATCGGGAATTCCCACGGATTGTGCTGTCATATTTTTTAAAATAAATGTCGTTTTGTTGGTGCCGTGCTGTTATTGTAATACTTTTAAATAAAACAGCTGAACCATTCACATCTTGAGACACACTTGAGAGAGTTAGACTCCATTTTTTTAAATGTGAAAACTGCAGAAAAATGGAAAGAATAATAAAATGAGTCCTTATGTAACTGTCTTCCAGATTCACCAGGAGATATTAACATTTTGGCACATTACTTTTCTGTCTATAGACAGAGATGTAGGTGTTTTCTTTATTATCATTTTTTAAAAATTCTTCTTAAAAAAATATTTTTATTGACTTTAGAGAGGAAGGGCGAGGAAGAAAGATAGATAGAAACATCAATGATGAAAGAGAATCATTGATTGTCTGCCTCCTGCATGCCCCCTACTGGGGATTGAGGCTCTATCCCCTGAGCCAAACTGGCTAGGGCTTATTATAATTTTTTATTTAAATTCTTTATTGTTGAAAGTATTGCACATGTCTCATTTTTCCCCACAGTGACTTCTCCCCACCCGCCTGCTCCCGCCCCCCCAGTACATGTCCTCACCCCCCTACTGTCTATTCATTGGTCATGCTTATACGCATGCATACAAGTCCTTTGAGATGTAGGTGTTTTTATTCAACTATTTGAAAGGAAATTACAGACATCATGACATTTGACTCCTAAATACCTCAGTACAAATCTCCTAAAAATAAGGACATTGTCCCACATAACCACAGTATTTTTGTCAAACCTAACAAATTTAAATTGATATAATAAATATTATCTAATATGCAGTCCATGCTCAAGTTTCCCCAATTACTCCAGGCATCCTCTATGGATACTTGTTGTTTGTTTAATTAAAACAGGACACAG
>NW_006297021.1:4967767-4970752 GCF_000327345.1 Myotis davidii | reverse complement strand
GCCCGCAACCCAGGTACATGCCCTTGACCGGAATCGAACCTGGGCCCTTTCAGTCCGCAGGCCAACGCTCTATCCACTGAGCCAAACCGGCTTTGGCTCAGGAATTATTTTTAATTCAGTGTGTTATAAACCATTAGCACCATTTCTTATTGTGGTAAAATACACATTGCATAAAATTTACCACTTTAATCAACTTAAATGTATAGTTCAGTGGCATTAAGTATGTTCACCTTGTTGTGCAGCCATCGCCACCATCATCGCCAGAACTTTTTCGTCTTCCCCAAATGAACTCTGTACCCACTAAACACGAACTCCCCATCCTCCCCTCCCCCCATTCCTTTGTTTTTAGGCTCAGATTGTCCTAGATTTGTCCCAGGGGAGCGCCCTCCGTCTGTTTCCTGTGCCCTCTGACACGTCCCCATCATTCTTGGAGCACTTCCTTGTTTTCTGGCACAACAAGAGATTGCGAATTACTATGCACTCCCCATCCCAGAGCTGGAATCCGCCATTTCTCCAAGGGCCCCGTGGCCTTCCAGTGGGACGTGGTTTTGAGAAAATATCTGAGCACCTGGGTGAACCCACTGCTCTTGGACTGCCAGCTGGGCCCTCTGAGCGGATGCTGTCACACGCCCGTTTATCTAATGCACGAAAGCCACGAGTCCACCTGGACTCCTGCTTAAATCCCACGTTCATCCTGGTTTTGCTTCCTTTCCATATCTGTAACTTCCTCCTTGAACAGGGAGAAATCCAACTCTCCTCCTCCATAATGTCCTTACGTATCAATACGTATTAATCAGTATCCCTGAATGCACCAACCTCCAAGGCTGCCACTGTGCCCTCCAGCGAGGCGCTCTCTTCCCCCCTCCCCTGCACACCTCCCGCCTGGCCCGCCCACCCCCAAGCCTTTCTTATCCTTGGTGGGCTGCAGGCCTGGTGCTGGGCCCCACGGCTGTGCAGGAGCCCTCCTCACCCACTCAAGCTCCACCACCCCACACCAGGACACCTTGCCCCTCAATGATGACCTCTCGTCTGCTCGGGCTCTGACGCCCCATTCTAGGGGGCCCCTCCATGGGGTCACTGTTTCCACCTTGCTCATTTTAGTCCCCACCTGTGCGCACTTTTCTCCCCCCTCTTGGGCTCTGTTACCCCACACCATTTGCCCCTCTGTGTGATGCGTTCCTTACTCCACTAGGCTCTGCCTCCCCCATGCCTGTGAGGGCAGCACTTCTTTTCTTTCTTTCTTTTTAGAATATATTCTTATTGATTTCAGAGAGGAAGGGAGAGGGAGAGAGAGATGGAAACATCAATGATGAGAGAGAATCATTGACTGGCTGCCGCCTGCAGTAGGTGTGAGCTGGGCAGGCGCCATCAGTGGGTGGGAGCAGCGGCAGCAGGACCAGGGCTGCCGGCAGACAGGGGACTGGGAGCTGCAGCAGAGGGGCCAGACGGCAGTGCAGAGGATGGGCCAACACCTGCCCCTGTGCCCACTGCAGCCTCGTGGCCCACAGTTCCTTTCAAGGTGCACGAATTCGTGCGCTGGGCCCCTGGTAATAAAATAAAAACTTCAGACCCAAAGGAAGATCTGACTTCAAGGTAAAACATGTCAACTTTCTCAGCAGAAAGGAAATATGTCTAGTAGAAAACAATAATAATGATAAAAAGGGATTGGAAGTAGATCCCCTGACAACAGGCTGAAGAATGAGGTGTAATGTGAAGAAATTACGGTGTCCAGGTTTGCCACAGAGGGAAGCCCTGGTTCATACAGAGCAAATATTACACTGCTAGAGAGTTTGCAGAGTGAGAGGATTTTATGCATTGTACTGACTTATGACTCATACTTACCAACACTCCTGAAATCCAGAGGCATCAGGTTCTTGTTGGCTATTAGATGCTCTGGTCAAATAAATCTTCCCGCGTAGACTCGTTTTCCAGCGTTAATTACCGAGCACTTACCATGAGCCCGCACTGCTCTAACTGCTTTACTTACATGAACTCACTTCATCTCCCCATCGCCCCTTCGGAGGACGTGCTATTATGACTCCTGGGTGAGAGCGGGCACTGGAGGCACAGATCATTTCGCTCGTTGACACGAGGTCCCACGACGGTTAAGCGGAGAAGCTGGGACCCAACCAAGGAGACTGGGTGCAGTGCCTGTGTCCTCGGTAGAGGAGTGGTCAGTTGGGCAATTATTGTGAGCAGCGTGTCAGCTCTTTACTTTCCGTCTTTATTCAAAATGGAGTCATTTTATTAGTAAAGGTCATTGTGGGCAGACCTAAGCCAGGTTTCTCATTGAGACAGAGAGAGAGAGAGAGAGAGAGAGAGAGAGAGAGAGAGAGAGAGAGAAGAAAGAAAGAAAGAAAGGAAGTCTAGAATGAACCTGGTGCTGGATTAGTGTTGGAGACATCAACATGAACTCGTGTTTAGTTTCACACAGGCAGAGAGACAGATGGACAATGTAGAATATGGATGTACTTATGAGTTTATACGCACACACGTGTCTCGGTTTGTCTTCTTAGAGAGCCTAGAAATAATGACACCTCAGTAGCAAGGACGGTACCTAGATATTGGGTCAAATGCACAAACATTATAATTCTAAAGACCAAATACACTTCATTCCCTAAGACATAAAAATGGGGTGTGTATAAAGGCCTGTTTAAATACATAATGCAACACGTCTGTGTGCACGAGCCTCAGATACAAGGGTTTGTTAGTCCTTAAAAGTTTAGCATAATGTAGAGCACGCAGAGTTCCACCATCTAGGCAGCCAAATAGCAGATGAACAGATGGACTATGAACTGTCATAGAGGCCAGGAAACCCTCCCGACGACGTTGGCCCTTCCATTGTAACTGGCATGAAAAGTCCATCCTTCTGCCATTGTGATTGCCAGCTGCATGGCCTGATGCCTTTTATTCTTTCATATCGACCTGTAAAAGTTTCTATCATGGATAATCGAATGATGATTTATGAAACATTCACTGAAAAAT
>NW_006297021.1:4952073-4967590 GCF_000327345.1 Myotis davidii | reverse complement strand
AGGGGAGATTGAGCACCATAAGACTAATTTGGGCTCAATGCCCAGGGAAAGCGCATGTTGAGATGTCCTTGACTTAAATATCTTCACTAGAGCTACATAATAGCTAAGTCTTGGTGGATTTCTGTTTAACTCCAGGAAGGCAGAGAAATGTATCATAGGTCCAGTAGTGATCTACATTGAAGTGTAGAAAGGTCGTCCGTGGTACAATGATTTTGCATGTGACTACACACAGGCAATATACATGTATGCTTGCAAACACGCAGGAAAAGTCACGGTCACCTGATCCCCGCTGGCTTCTCAGACACCTGGCTTTGGGGTGAAACAGCTACAAAGTTCACTCCTATGTTCTGCTCGGGTTTCTCAACGCAAAAAGAAAAAAAAGTGTGTTGACAAGTGACAGCAAAAGGTGTGTTGACAGGGCCTGTTCTGTTAGCAGAGGGCACTCTTGGCCTCTTTGGAAAAATCCAAGGTGAAAGTCGGAAGACTCCCTCCTGCCCGTTGGCCAGGTGCAGCCGTTGGCTCCACACTAACGCTCCGGGCTGTGCTGGCTTCCTGGGAATTGGGACTGCCCCGGCTGGAAGTCTCTGCAGGTGGCCCGGACCAGGACCACACAGGTGCCGGTGAAGAACAGACCATCCTAAGAAGAAGTGACTCGAATCCCACCACCCTGGGACAGGCTTCTCCTGGAAGAGTCTAACCTGTCGTCGAAAGAATTCACACACTTATCTCTGATTCGAGACCAATAAAACCCAAAACGTGGAAAACCCAGGATTCAGAGATGCTAGTGCAAACCACGATTTAAAAATTTTTTTTTATTTTAGGCACATAAGTTCATTGTGAATGTATTCTCACTGCATTTCACAGTGCACTGTGGGATGACAGCTGCCAGGCAAGAAGCACCCTTAATAACCTGCAGTCATAATGGATGGAAGACATCGGAAGCCATAATAGGGTTACCTTCTTTGCATTTTCAATCGGAGACATCTCAACCACCTATCACAGTGAAGGCGAACCTATGGCACGCATGTCAGAGGTGACACGTGAACTCATTTTTTTGGTTGATTTTTCTTTGTTAAATGGCATTTAAGTATATAAAATAAATATCAAAAATATTTACTTTGTTTTACTATGGTTGCAAATACCAAAAAATTTCTATACGTGACATGGCACCAGAGATAAGTTAGGGTTTTTCAAAATGCTGACATGCCGAGCTCAAAAGGTTCGCCATCACTGGGCTAGAGTCTGTGCTCAGTAAGGGTTAGCGATGACCATGACAGTGCATGGCCCTTAGTTCACCAGTGAGGAACTCTCAGATCTCCCTGCCTGTGACGGGCCAGATTTTGTCCACCTCAAATTCGTATGTCGAAGTCCTGACCTCCAGTGCCTCAGAATGCGACTGTGTTTGGAGAGAGGAGCTCTAAGATAATGAGGTAAAATGGGCCGTATGAAGGGGCCCTAATCCAATTGGACCAGTGTCCCAATAAGAGGTAGCTCAGAGTTGGTTGGAATGTTGACCCTATAGATCAAGGTTTCAGGTTCGATCCTCAGTCAGGCCATATACAAGAAGCAACGAATGAATGCATACAGTCAATAAAAATTAACATAAAGTAAAAGAGGAGATTAGAACAGGGACACACACGGAGGAAGGACGGTGAACACACGGGGAGAACGTGGCCCTCCGTCAGCCAGGAGGAAGGCTGCAGAAGAAGCCAACCGTGCCAACACCGCGATCTTGGACTTCCCGCCTTCAGAAAAGACATTCGGTATTGATCACCTGATGCTGTTATGACAACCCCAGCAAATGACTGCACAGCCCATCTCAAGCTGCCCTAGACAGGGGCTCAACCTTGGGTTCCCTGTCCTTGAACCTTGCTGATTCTCCCCCTGGGTGCTCCGCCCTGCCCACTGGTTCCTCTGCCACTTGCTCTGCCCCGAATGAAAATGTCCCAGGGTTCTTTCTCAGGCTCTTCCCCTTCTTTCTGTTTTCTCTCTCACCAGGTCATTACCCATCTTCTGGGCTCTTCAGCATAAAGGCTGAAGAACTCCAAAGCCATAGCTCTTGTTTCACTCCCCCTAGGTCTCCTCCACCCACCTTCCAAATGCCCCTTAGACATTTCCAAATGCCCCTTAGACATTTCCAAATGCCCCTTAGATACAGCTGTATCGTGCTCATCACTCCCCAACCAAACCATTGTCTTCGCATCTACACTCTCTCCTCCTGTTTTCCCTCATTATCTTCTTAGCGGCCCAACTAAGCCGTCGCTCACTATTGTTTACTTTCCTCCCTCATCACTCCTTTGTCCCCTTAGCTCTTCCTCCACAGTTTCCCTTACTTTTCACCTTCTCCCCTTTCCCGGGCGGTCGCTGTGCAAACCCAGGACTCATCATCATTTGCCCAATATTCTGCGTGACTTCCTACTTCCCCTCCCTTCAGTTTTAGACCTTCATCCTCCAATGAGTTATGTTCCTAAGACACAAATGATATGATTTTCCTCTTAAAATACCAGAGTGGTTCTTTGATAGGACAGGTTCTTTGTTGCCCACTTTAACAAAGTAACCCCAAATAACTGCCGTTGGCCTTCATGATTTGCTGTGATTCTTCCTTTTAAACTTGAAAGCGTATGTTTTTTTAAAAAAATCCACAAAATCCCCAACACTTTATACTCAGAATCAGTTGTCAACCCTGCAAACACCAATCATTTATATCCTGCAAACATATTGCTCTTGACTTCCCTTCAAAGGCGGTCCCATATGGTAAATGAAACAAAGGAGAATTCTGATATTTTTTTATAAATGCTATTTTTAACTTTACAGACATCTTTCTTTAACTTCATCACATCATTTTTCGTCTTTGTTTCTCCCCATTTTATTGAGAGGTATTTGACATGCATCACTGTATACGTTTAAGGCGTGCAGCATAACGATTTGACTTGCATATATCATAAAATGATTATTATAATAAATTTGGTTAATATTTATCATCTCATATAGGTACAAAGAAAACATTTTTTCTCCTTGTAATGAGAACTTTTAGAATTTACTCTCTTAACAATTTTCAAATACACTATGCAGCAGTGAGCTCTAGTCACCAGGCTGCACATTGCATCCGGTATTTATTTCTCCTATAACTGGAGATGTGTACCTCCTCCTGCCTCCCTCCAGTTCCCCACCCCCCCAAACCCCAACTCTGAGCACCGCAAATCTGATCTCTTCTTTGAAATTAGTTTTTAAAAATATATTTTTATTGATGTCAGAGAGGAAGAGAGAGGGAGAGATAGAGACATCAGTGATGAGAGAGAATCATTGATTGGCTGCCTCCTGCACGCTCTCAACTGGGGATTGAGCCCACAACCCGGGCATGTGCCCTGGCCGGGAATTGAACTGTCACCTCCTGGTTCCTAGGTCGACACTCTACCACTGAGCCACACCGGCTGGACTCTCTGGTCCTTTATGACAGTGGCCATTCTAACAGGCATGAGGCGATATCTCACTGTGGTTTTGACCTCACACCTTCCCCACATTAACCCATAGAGATGAGGATAATACTTTGCGTGCATGCATGTCATTCATTTTTTGGCCCATTTCCAACGTTCAAGGATACATGGCCCCGCACCTACTCTTTCAAATGGTCGGCACCTGCACCCCTCTATGGCGAGTGTCAGGAGTGCAAGACTCCGGTTCCTTGCCATCCGATGCCTTTCCAAGGAGGCCAATGACTCTGGCAGACGTGTTCTTGCGAGAAATCCTGAATAGTGATGGGCAGGAAGTGGGACCTCACTTCTGCCTTGTTCTTGGGGGATCCCAGCGGCAGGTGCTGGGGAGACAGAGAGCCCAGTCTCTGCAGAGAAGAGGAGTCTGGGTGACGAATGCCGTTTCGGAGTTTTCTGCGCCAGGAGATGAACAGAAGGGGTGCCCTGTTAGCCGAGGGGCGTGGAGGGGAGGAGCGGCCTTCCCCTTCAGTGTGCATATGGGCAAGGGGAATTCACAGAGAGTGACCCCGAATCCCGCAGAATTCCCTGGTTGGGAAGAGGGATCCCAAGCTAGCAATCGGTGCTTAGACAAATGAGAGATTAAGACAAAAAAAGGCGTACAGTGGGGCTTTGACTTATGAGTTTAATTCGTTCTGAGACCGAGCTCGTTAACTCAAATTACTCTGTCAACTCAATGCAAAAAATCCGCGGCGAGACAGCTGGTATCTCAAAAAACTCGTTAGTCAGACACTCATAAGTCAAGGCCCCACTGTATCTCTCCGTTATGTTTTCTCTCTTCTTAAGGGTTTATCCAAATCTTGGGGGCAAGGGGAATTCACAGAGAGTGACCCCGAATCCCGCAGAATTCCCTGGTTGGGAAGAGGGATCCCAAGCTAGCAATCGGTGCTTAGACAAATGAGAGATTAAGACAAAAAAAGGCGTACAGTGGGGCTTTGACTTATGAGTTTAATTCGTTCTGAGACCGAGCTCGTTAACTCAAATTACTCTGTCAACTCAATGCAAAAAATCCGCGGAGAGACAGCTGGTATCTCAAAAAACTCGTTAGTCGGGACACTCGTAAGTCAAGGCCCCACTGTATATCCAACGCTCTGTGTGTCCAGCTCTGCGCCCTGGGACACGGCAGTGTTGGCCTGGAGGGCCCGGGGCTGGTGGGGGCTCAGTGGGTGACATAGGCACCGAGTCCTTGCCGTGTGCCCGGAGTTCGCCTGCTCTGTCTCATCTGACTAATTAGCATATTGCCCTTTTATTAGTATAGATTATACAACATAAGCTTTAAGGTAGAATTGCATTAGTAGACATGAAGAGACATTTCATTAAAAAATGTATATTGGTTTGATATAATTCAAATCCACTTGTTTATGACAAAAATAAAGTCTTTAAGAATAGGATTCTTGCCCTAGCTGGTTTGGTTCAGTGGCTAGAGCGTCGGGCCTGTGGACTGAAGGGTCCCGAGTTCAATTCTGGTCAAGGGCACATGACTGGTTTGCAAGCTCCGTCCCCAGTAGGGTGCATGCAGGAGGCAGCCAGTCAATGATTCTCTCTCATCATTGATGTTTCTCTCTCTCTCTCTCTCTCCCTCTCCCTTCCTCTCTAAAATCAATAAAATATGTATTTTAAAAAAATCCATGTTTGAAGGCTTGTTGTATCCCTGTCCCCTGGATTTTACCTAGGACACCTGGGGGAGGAGGGGAAAGGGGGGGATGGGGTTCTTAAAATAGTGCTGCCACCTGGTGGTCAAAAGGCTAACTAACACCTACCCCCAACCAATTTTTTCCAGGGCATCCTACATCCAATTCAGTTCCGTGTAGCCCGGTTCAATAAACATTCACTGAGCTCACCTGAGGGCCAGCCAAAGTGATAATTACTCAGGGACAGACCTGTCTCCACCTACTCTTCCTTTTCTTTTTACCATTCACAATTCAGTCTATTTAATCTCAGGCCATTGTTTTCTTGGGGACAGACATTCTATTTCACCTTCCCTACTCTCCTTTCTGCTCTCAGTTCTTGCCAGGTTTCCTTAGAAATGCTTATTTCCCTTCTCTTTTCTTTTTTTAGACTCCATTTGTGCACCAACAATGACACTGATCATGACTTAAAGTAAAAATAGTATGCTGCCAGACATTGTTCCAAGAAAAAAAATCATATATATATATATAATTTTTTTTCTAAAAACTTCCAACGGCCTCAAAAAGGCTCAGGATTTACCAAAAGGCTCTTTCTGCCTCCTTATCTAATTGGGTCTATACCACCTTTACCCACTTTTCCTGACCCACCAACATTTGAGAAAAAGATCGCAATTTTCATCCATTTTCGATTTTCTAACAATAGTAGATGTTGCTTTTTACTATCTTTCATTATAAGTATTGATCATTTAAGTACATTGTGGGTTAAATCTTGAGGAGGTTATTGGTAAACATAATGGCGATAAAACTGTGTTTAGGGAAAATTCATTTTGAGTTCTATCAAGTAGTCAAGGGCTTTTGAAATGCAGTCCACTTCAACACAAAAGTTTCCTACAATTAAATGACATAAATTAGGGGCTATTTTGTTTAGAATATAAAAAGATTTGCTACTTCTTAGATTAATTTATCATAGCACCTGTAAGTAAAATAATCTCCTGAATGCCTTTTAATTGTGATTCGGCTGTAAAACATTTAGGAATAGAAGTCATTATAAATCCAATGGGGATAAGCTCAGATAAAGCCGGTAAGAATCAAAGAATTTGGTAAGAATTACACAATTTTAGAATCTGTTAGTTCCACTAAGTGCACACATATCTGAAATATCCTTATTTTTTCCCCCTAAAAAAATTGGGAAGACTAATTATTATAAAACATATGTAACCTTGAAGTAAATTCCTAGAATTCCTGGTGGAATTGCTAAATCAAAAAGTATGTCCTGCCCTGGTCGGGTTGGTTCAGTGGATAGAGTGTCAGCCTGCGGACTGAAGGGTCCAGGGTTTGATTCCAGTCAAGGACACATGCCCGGGTTGCAGGCTCAATCCCCAGTGGGGGGCGTGCAGGAGGCAGCTGATCAATGATTCTCTCTCACCATTGATGTTTCTCTCTCTCTCCCTCTCCCTTTCTCTCTGCAATCAATAAAAATATATTTTTTAAAAAAGAGTATGTACCTACATAATTTTGATAGATATTGCCAAATTTCCCTCTATAGAAATTATACCACTTATGTTTCTAACATTTTTTAATCCTCAAAGACACCACATCACTGGGTTATGCAGTCATGGTTTATTAGATTCATCCAAACACTTCAGGTCTCCTTGGCTGTTCCTGTTTCGTCTCTGGGCCTCCATGTGGCCTCCGTTCTCTTTTAAAAAGAACATCCTGTAGCAGTTCCTTAGCGAGTCTCCGCTGGCCGTACACTCTTTGTTTTGTGTGTCTGACGATGTCTTTATTTGCCCTCCTTCCTGACATGACTCTGGGCTGACAATTACTTTTTCCGTCATGTTAAAAGCTCCTCCTTTGCTCTAGCCAGTTTGGCTCAGTGGATGGAGCATCAACCTGTGGACTAAAGGGTCCCGGGTTTGATTCCAGTCAAGGGCACATGCCCAGGTTGCGGGCTCCATCCCCAGTGGGGAGCGCGCAGGAGGCAGCCGATTCATAATTCTCTCTCATCATGGATGTTTCTATCTTTCTCTCCCTTTTCCTTCCTCTCTGGAAAAAAAAAAAAAAACCTCACCCTTTGTCTCGGGGCTTCCTGTGTGGCTGGTAATGAGTCAGGCCTCAGTCTGCCTGCTACTCCTTCCAAGGAAATTGGCTTTTCCCCTCTGGCTGCTTTAACATTTTTTCTCTTTGGATTTTGAAAATAACTGTTATTGGTTTAAGGTTTTAAAAAAGTTTTGTTTGGTTGTCGTTTCACTTGATGTGTGTAGATGTGGAATATTTTTTTTCCTGCTAAGGGCTTGATGAGCTTCTTACATGTGTGGATGTCTCTTTTATCAGTTATAACAATTCCAAATACTGTCTTTTATTCTTTTTATCCTGTTTCTAGACTCTCATTAAATGTACAGTAGACCTTCTTATTTCATCTTCTATGACTTCTACCCCCTTTTCTGTGGTTTCCGTCTTCTGTGACACGTTCTAGAGAATTCCTTCTGGCCAACATCCAGCCCCCTCACCTTCTCTCGCTCGTCCAGCCTGCCCTTTGAAATGTGAGTAATGGACTTCAGCTGTTGGGTTTTTGGTTTTAGAAGTTCTATTTGTTTGTTTGTTGATGGAATGCTTATAGTTTCCGGTTCCCTGGAGGGATTTTCAAGCTATTTTTTTTTTTTTTACTTCTTAGTACATAAAGTAGTGGTTTCATGGCCTGCACCTGAGAACTAAGTGTGAGACGCACCTGCCACTTGGGCTGCAGGAGGCGATGGAGGCGGGGGTGGAGGAGAGATGGCGTGGCTGGAGCCCTGACCTCCACCCCCCATTCACGCGGGGCACAGCCAGGCCTGAGGGAAGCCTGTTCCCAGGAGACTCCCCGTCGCCTGGCTGCCCTTCCATAGGCCCTCCTGGCAGGTAAGACTCCCCACCTCGCCTCGCCTGCGTCCCTCGCTCCGGGGCCAGGTGACAGGTGGTTTTGAGATGGCCCCGCACATGGCCACGCGCAGGGAGGAGGCCACCCGCATGGTGAGTGGGTAGGACCAGCCCCGGGCACACGTGGCGGCTTCATCGCTGCTGAGTCGCCCAGGGCCAGGCACTGGAGCCACGTGGGGAGCCATGCCCACAACACAGCCCTGATGGTCGCTGCTCAATGGGTGGACGCCCTGAGCAGGACAGGATACCTGAAGGCGGTGACAAGAGGTGGGGCCCAGCCTGCGCCTCAAGCCTCGGGGCTGCTGGCACAGGGCCCTTCCCTCCAGCCGCCAAGGGGAGGGCGGGGAGTGGGGCAGGCGGGAGCCAGGGCTGCTGGGCAGCTGCGCTGAGCCCGGGAGGGGGGTCTGCCCCCCAAAGGGCCGTCCTGCGGGAGAAAGCCTGGGCTCTGAAACGTGGAGGGACATGGAATGAGGGCCGGGAGTGTTGGCTCGGTGACCCCCACCCCATCCTCTGGGCTGGCGTGGCCCACCCTCCCTACTCAGCTAGGTGTCTGCTATACTGGCTGTGTTTTTGTTGTTGTTAATCCCCACTTGAGAATATTTTCCCGTTGATTTTTAGAGAGAGTGGGAGGCAGGGGATAGAGGTAGAAACATCGATGTGAGAGAGACACGTCCATGGGTTGCCTCCCACACACGCCCCACCAGGCCAGGGATGGAGCCTGAACCAAAGTACCTGCCCTTGATCAGCTCGAACCCGGGACCCTTCAGTCCGCAGGCAGAGGCTCTATCCACTGAGCAAACCAGCTGGGCACTACTGCTACTTGGCAAGACACTGCAGAGACCTCCCCGCAGGCCACCCTGTCCCCCCGAGAATGCCCGCTTCCTCTCTTGGCCGCCAGGAGGGTAATCAGGGTTAAATCCCAGAGCAGCCTGGCCGCGGCATGTGGGCACGAGGGGGACAGGGACCCACCATCCACCAGGGAGTGACACGCATGGCTGCGTGGACTGGGCCATAGCCTGGACTCGAGTGTTAAGAGGCGCTTGGTCCGGACTAGTAAGCATTTCTTGGAGCTGGGATTTCATGTCCTGGCAGCCTCCTGCCCCCGCCCTCCCCGGAGATGGGGCGCACTCCTTGCTGGGGTGGCTCTTGTTAGCCTGGAGGAAGGGGTGACCTTGAAAACATCTCTCAGGGGAAGCGCCTGATGGTAGATATGCCATCCCGGGGGTCAAACAGGCAGCAGAGGGCCAGGTTTTGCCTGATGGTTATCACCCGAACACAGGAGAATGGAGGAGCAGGGGGCCGAGGGCAGGCACCCCAATAAAAGGTCGCAACCCCTGCTCCGTTCCCAGACCTGAGCCACCCTCAGACCCAGCGCCCAGGACAGAGGCGGCCAGGTCTATTCTAGTTAGTTATTCCCAGCCCCTTCCACAAGGACCTGCGCACGATCCACTTCCTCACCCCACTGTCACTCTACCGCCTTTCCCAAGTCCTCGCATTTACCGCTGTGTCCCCAACCCGCACCCCAGGCGGGCCAGCTCCCTGAAGACCTTGGCCACAGGTGGTGCCCGTTTATGTTTCCCACCCAGGGGAGTCTGAGGTCGCTCCGGCTTCTCTGAGGTTCCTGGAAGGCAGAGTTGCTTGGTTCCTACTTTCAAAGTCAGACACCCCCCCCCCACACACACACCCACACCCCAATCCCAGCGCACACACACACACCAATTCCAGCACACACACCAATCTCAGCACACACTCACACACACACACACACCAATCCCAGCACACACTCACACACACACACCCAAATCCCAGCACACACCCCAATCCCAGCACACACACCAATCCCAGCACACACTCACACACACACACCCAAATCCCAGCACACACCCCAATCCCAGCACACACACCAATCCCAGCACACACTCACACACACACACCCAAATCCCAGCACACACCCCAATCCCAGCACACACACCAATCCCAGCACACACTCACACACACACACCCAAATCCCAGCACACACCCCAATCCCAGCACACACACCAATCCCAGCACACACTCACACACACACACCCAAATCCCAGCACACACCCCAATCCCAGCACACACACCAATCCCAGCACACACTCACACACACACACCCAAATCCCAGCACACACCCCAATCCCAGCACACACACCAATCCCAGCACACACTCACACACACACACCCAAATCCCAGCACACACCCCAATCCCAGCACACACACCAATCCCAGCACACACTCACACACACACACCCAAATCCCAGCACACACCCCAATCCCAGCACACACACCAATCCCAGCACACACTCACACACACACACCCAAATCCCAGCACACACCCCAATCCCAGCACACACACCAATCCCAGCACACACTCACACACACACACCCAAATCCCAGCACACACCCCAATCCCAGCACACACACCAATCCCAGCACACACTCACACACACACACCCAAATCCCAGCACACACCCCAATCCCAGCACACACACCAATCCCAGCACACACTCACACACACACACCCAAATCCCAGCACACACCCCAATCCCAGCACACACACCAATCCCAGCACACACTCACACACACACACCCAAATCCCAGCACACACCCCAATCCCAGCACACACACATTCCCCCCCCAATCCCAGCACACACACACACCAATTCCAGCACACACACCAATCTCAGCACACACTCACACACACACACACACTCACACACACACACCAATCCCAGCACGCACACACACACACCCCAATCCCAGCACACACACATTCACCCCCCAATCCCAGCACACACACACACACACACCCCAATCCCAGCACACACACCAATCCTAGCACACACTCACACAGACACACACACACCAATCCCAGCACACACTCACACTCACACTCACCGCCCCCCCATCCCAGCACCAGGGGGATACCAGGCGCTGGGGGCATGGTCCGCACATTCCAGGGGAGACGATACTGGCGACCCCTGCTGGTCCCCGAAGGCACTTCACCCCGGAGTCCCGGGAGCTGTTCCTAAGGCGGCCGGCCTTTCTGTGCACCGGGATCTGAGTGATGAGGTCAGAGGCGCTTTCCAGGCCGGGCCTGTCCGGAAGCGGAGCGAATAGGCGTCCAGCCCCAGGTCCAGGTCCAGCTCCGAGGCCAGCGCGCGGTCCCCCCAGCCCCGCCGCCCCTCCCGCAGCGCCTGCAAAGCCCCAGGGAGAAGCGAACGGGGAACAGAGCGCCATCTCGGAGGCCTGAGGCTGCCAGCGAGCCATTAGCTGCTTTTCCCGCAGTGTCGTCTGGTTGATGGGATAATCGATAGCAGTCAAGTGCTTCCAGCTTTTCCTCCTTAACTGTGAAATGCCTCAGCTAGAAAGGATGCCTGAAATGCATGCGCAGGAAGAGAGCCACAGGACAAACATGCTTGCAGCAACTGAACCAGAAAGGAGGACTTGGCACCGGGACAGGTGGCCCAGTGGTTAGACTCTCCGCCAGAGGACTGCCGGGCGGGGTTCGATTCCCGTCAGGAGCAGGAGGCAACCAATCTAGGTGTCTCTTTCACATCCACGTTTCTCATTCTGTCTCTCCCTCTCCCTTCGAGTCTCTCTAAAAATCAGTGGGGAAAAATATCCTCAGGTGAGAATTAACCGAGAGAGAGAGAGAGCGCGCATAGCTAACACCCCCAAAGGCCCTCTCTTGTCCCTTCCTGTCTCCAGCGGAAACAACACCCATTTCTCTGGACTTTCCTCATTTGAATCATTTCCTGGCCTTTCTTTGCAATTTTACCATCTGTGAAAGCATAGTTTTGCCTGTTTTTGAGTTTTATTTAAGTGGAATTTTATTGTATGTGTTATTTTGTGATCTGCTCTTTTCTTAAAAAAAATGTGGTGAAAATACACAACATACAATTTTTAAGGGTAGAGTTCAGTGGCATTAAGTGCAATCATATTATCATGCTATGATCACCACCATCCATTCACGAACTCTTTTCTTCGCCTTACAGAACTGAAACTCTACCTATGACTACACGCGAATTCCTCATTTCCTCTCCCCCCAGGTCCCTACCAACCACATCCTACTTCTGTCCCTGTGGACCCGGCTACTGTAGGTGCCTCAAGTAAGGGAGTCATCGGTACTTGTCCTTTAGTAACCGGCTTCCTTCACTACTTCACTCAGTACAATGTCCTCGGGGCTCGTCCATGTTGCGCAGGTGCCAGGATGTCATTACTTTTTAAGGCTGAAGAACATGCCGTTACATGTAGAGACCACATTTTGCTTACGCGTAGGTAGCTTCGGCCTCTTGGCTATTGTGAATAATGCTGCTGTGAGCATGGATGGACAAAGATCTCTTCAGGTCCCTGCTTTCAATTCTTTGGAGTCTGTCCCTAGAAGGGGGACTTCTGGGTCACAGGGTGGTTCTAGTTGTAAGATTAGGAGGCGCTGCCATACTGTCTTCCACAGCAGCGGGCCTTTTCCGTGCTTCCACCAACGGCCCAAGGGTTCCCCCGTCCCACAGCCTTACCAGCACCTGCTATTACCTTCCTTAAAATGTCACAGTCACCATCCTGATGGGATGCATATCTGACTGTGGGTTTCATTGGCATTTCCCTAAGTGACTAGTGATGGTGAGCATCTTTTCATGTGCTAATTGGCCATATGTCTATCTTCTTTGGAGAAATGTTGATGATGAGTCTTTTGCTCATTTTAATATTGGGTTGTTGTTGTTGTATTGTAGAATTTCTTTTTTTTTAAATCAGGAAATTTCTTTTTTAAAAAAATATATTTTATTGATTTTTTACAGAGAGGAAGGGAGAGGGATAGAGAGTTAGAAACATCGATGAGAGAGAAACATCGATCAGCTGCCTCCTGCACACCCCCTACTGGGGATGTGCCCGCAACCAAGGTACATGCCCTTGACCGGAATTGAACCTGGGACCTTTCAGTCCTCAGGCCGACCCTCTATCCACTGAGCCAAACCAGTCAGGCTGTATTGTAGAATTTCTTTATATATTCTGGATATTAACTCCTTATCAGATATAGTATTTGCAAATACTTCCTACTGTGACTCTAAGCTTCCTGGCCCGCAATGTTGAGAATAGCGAGCGGATGTGCACTTTATCAGTGAATGCACTGGGCCCGATTGTTTCCCCGGTGGCCGGTGGGAATTCTGCCACAACACGCGGCCCAAAACAAGGTGGTTCAGATGACACCTCTGGGATGCTAAAACTGCCTGTTGAAAAGTAAAACAGGCAGTTTTAGCATCCCAGAGGTGGGATAGGTCCGTGGGTCGGAAAGCTCAGTGATGGCTAATGAGTGTCCATGCTGACGTCAAGGATACATAAATGAAAGGATTCATAGGGTTACATGGAGGCCACTGTGCGGTCAGAGGTGGCATGAAGAAAGTGGGCCGTTCTGTATGTACTGACCACGCCTGCCCTCCGCTGAGTCGGGGAGGGCCGCATGGACTTACACGCAGCGGGGAAAACCGTGTCTGGTGGGCTCAGCCCCCCTCTCCTCCGTTGGAGACAACCCCGCTCGGATTAGTGTGTTTATGAGTGATCGCTCATTCCATTCATTCATTATTCATGGATGTAGCAAACATTCATTGATCTCCAACCATGTCCCAGGCATCATGGGTGAGGGGGTGGGGCCCTGAGGATACAACCGTGAACAAGATACAGTTCCTGCCCTTAAGCAGCTCTAGAGCCGGTGAGAGAGGCAGGCCCGTGAAATCAGGGGAGGCTTCTTGGAGGAAGAGGCATCTGTCTCCTTTATCTCGCAGTGAAGTCTGTATTTTCCAAGGCAGCCCTCCGTCTGTCTGATTGGAAGGGGGGATGGCCAGGCCTGAGACACAGCTTCCTTCCAGAGATGGGAAGGAAGGCTGTCCCAGGAGGTGTTATTACGATAGAGCGGCCCCTGCAGCACTCCCCATGTCCCCCAGGGCGGGCTCTATCCTGAAGGCACTGTGATTCAGGGACCCCCTGGCCTCTTCCTGCGCATCCCGGGGTCTCTCCATCCCTCTCCTCCTCCTCCTTCAGTCTAGACATCTTTGTATTGTTCTCTCTGCTGCCTCTTGCTCTCAACTCTTTCTCTTTCTCCCTTTGCTTGCCTCTCCATCCCCACCTCACTGCTTCCGAGGGAAGGGCACTTCCTTTCGTCTCAGGGTCTGGGGTCTCAGCCTCATGGTCCCCGGTCCCCTGCGCTGGGCTTAGCAGCTGGGACCCTGCCATGCTCCAAGCGCCCTGCAGGGAATCTGCTGGGGGAGCCGCCCCCTGGGAGAGGAGGTCTCTTAGTCATTGGGCCCAGCCTGGCTCTCTCTGGGGGTGCCGCTGGGGGCCGGGCGGCCGAACTGTGAAGCAATGACTCTGTCCCAGGGGACAGGCTGCACGTGCACGTGCACGTCCCACTCAAGGCCCAATTGTGCTGGCGGCTCCTGGAGAAGCAGCGGCTATTTCAGAGGAAGCGCCGCTTCTTAAAATAGGAATGCTCACTTCCAGGAACTGGAGAAAGACCAGGAGTCACTTCTAGGTACCACGTGGGGGGGAGGAGAGGAGAGGGGGTCGTGCCAGCAGATGCTGGGCGTGGGCCAGGGTCGGGGTGGGGAGATGGGAACTAATGACTCGGGCTGGAGTGAAAACAAGAACGAAAGACTCCGTATTCAATTTCCTCTCCCTTGGAACACTGGACCCGGACCCAGCCGGGGCCATGCATAATGGATGATACTACCCCCCGCCCCCCCACAACAGTAGGCGGTAGGCCTGCGAGGGCCACCCGTATGGATGGACCCTTTTTCATTTTTGTGGCACTTTCCAAGCAGATATGCCAAAAGGCATTGAAAGTTCATAGAAGGAAATAACGTGGCTTAATCGCGACTGATCTCAGACCTGAACTGAGCTCGCGGCTCCCGCTCCCCAGCCTGCGCTTTGGGAGAGTCCCGTTAGCCACTCTGCCGCCCAGAGGCCTGGACGTCCCCGGACACTCTTGGGGCGGGGGGGGGGGCGGTATCGGCCTTTTCCAGAAGCAGCGTGGTCTCGGGGAACTAAGACCCGTCTGATTCTAGAAATACTCTGTGGAAGGAATAGACATCAGTAAGGAAGATGCTGATGTGTCAGCCGATGAGCATTTATTAGATCAAGCAATAGTGATCGATACTTCAGGCTTACATTTCCACCCTCATTAAGACTTCCATGGAGCGGACTGCACAGAAGCTGAGCCCTGAGAGCTCATGGCTCCCACGGCCCCAGCCAACTGTGCTGGAATTTTCTTGCTCCAAAGCAGGCCGGGTGCAAAGCCCCATGTGCTACGCATTTTGGGGGAAATAGGTTTCCAGTCCTTTAATAAATAATTCTAGTCAGCCCTAGCTGGTTTGGCTCAGTGGATAGCGTGTCGGTCTGCAGACTGAAGGGTCCCAGGTTCGATTCCAGTAGGGGGCATGCAGAGGCAACCGATCAATGATTCCCATCTTT
>NW_006297021.1:4949811-4952055 GCF_000327345.1 Myotis davidii | reverse complement strand
CTCCCTTCTTCTTTGAAATCAATGAAAACATATTTTAAGTAAATAACTCTAGTTAGTCTCCCCTGTCCCCCAGCGCACACACACAATCAAAAGGAGGCACGGTGAGGAGAAGCCTCAGAAGGCACAGGCCACAGCCAGTGACTAGAGTCTGCTGCTGGATTCAGCCGGACCTGCTCTCCACCTCCTTGGGGACTTCACCGGTGGGTTTGTCTCCCCAACAGCAATAGCAAAAGGCTTCGAGGAAAAGAACAGTTGCTCCCTTACTTAAGCAGGTGGGGACACCTCACGTGGGAACGCTCTCAAGGGCACAGCTCCAAAGGCCTCGCCTGTCTCCCATTCACGGAGCCCCCAGGGTGGCATCGGCCAGGGCCAGGTGCCCTGCCCTCCGGCTGCTCTGCTGCAACTGGCACCAGGGGGGAGTCAGAGGAAGGCTTTTCAGAAAATGAGACTGACCTTCAGGTCTACCCAAGGGTTCCTCCTCCACAGTGACGCTTTCCCCTGTGAGCTCAGGGTCTGTTCTCTCCTCGGGGGCCTGTGGAAGTGGCTACACTGACTGATTCTTTTGTTGTTGTTGTTAATTCTCACCAGAGGATATTTTTTCTATGATTTTCAGAGAGAGTGAAAGGGAGGGGGAAGAGAGAGAGAGAGAAACATTGATGTGAGAGAGACACATCGATCGAACCCACGTGCACCATGACCAAGGGCAAGGAACAAATCTGCAACCCAGGTCAGGAATCGTAAGCTCATGGGGCTGGTGCTCTAACCATTTAGCACACCAGCCAGTGACTGAGTCTTTTGGCAGAGCAGAATGTGAGGCAGGCACCTCTGGATTATGGTCCTGCCCTGTTGTCATTTAAAAAATGACATCAGCCCTAGCCAGTTTGGCTCAGTGGATAGAGCATCGGCCTGCGGACTGAAGGGTCCCGGGTTCGATTCCGGCCAAGGGCACATGCCCGGGTTGTGGGCTCCATCCCCAGTAGGGGACAGGCAGGAGGCAGCCGATCAATGATTCTCTCTCATCATGGATGTTTCTATCTCTTCCTCTTCCCTCCGCTCTGAAATCAATAAAACTATATTTTTTAAAAATGACATCACTGTGGTCCTAGGGACAATTAAAGAAAAATCGTAGCAAAAAAAATGAAAGCCGAGGAGCGTCTGCCAACGTCTGCCTTGCCTGCGCTGTGGCGGGCGCGGTGGGGTCTCCCTGATTCATCTTCATCTTGAAGAAGGAGAAGGACTATGACCAACTTTTAAACGCGAGATAAAGGAAGAGTTAGTTAATGGGGGGAGGAGAACTACACATGCAGGCCACTGGCTCACACACTTGAAAGGAAATGTCTCCGGTGACCATATATAATTGGATTTCTTTCGGGGCACAGGCTCCGACAACGCCTCTCCCCTTCATCTGGGTCCCGCTACCTGGCGGGAGGGAGGGGGCAGGCAGGGCGCAGCAGACGGAGGCAGATGAAAGGGAAGATCTGACGTTGCCATCATCACTGTGGGTATCGTTTCCCTCGGCCAGGGTCACCGACACCCAGGGTCACGGCCAGGCCCGGGGAGACGAGGAGTTTACACAGCCACCCGCGGGGGCAGAGGGGAGGGGGCGCATCAAAGAGCGACCGCACATGGGGGAGAAGATTTGTTCGGGGACAGAGAGCGAGATGACAGGCTCCCCGGCCACATTCTGCTGCTCTGGTGGGAGGGATGCTCTGAATTCCCACATCCCTTCTCTCCCAGCCTCTGAGAGGAACAAACACAATGAAGGTGTAGAGAGATATTCCTGTTTCTTTTAACTTTTTTAATTTTTAAATCTATTTTTATTGATTTCAGAGAGGCAGGGAGAGGGAGAGAGAGATAGAAACATCAATGATGAGAGAGAATCATCGATCGGCTGCCTCCTGCCCGCCCCACACTGGGGACGGAGCCCACAACCCGGGCATGTGCCCTGACCGGGAATCGAACCATAACCTGGCTCATAGGTCGATGCTCAACCACTGAGCCACACCTGCTGGACTATTCCCGTTTTTTTAGAAGTGAGCTCTTCCTAAAAACGTATTGTTTCACTAACGTCTTCCTCTGTGACAGCTCCAGTTGGAGATAGCAATCTCTCGTTTTTTGTGGTAAATGTGTGTAACGTAAAGCTGATCACTGTCACCGAGTGCATGGTCAGTGGTTATGTACATTCGCACTGCTGTGTGGCCATCACCACCACCCACCCCCAGGGCTCCTTCATCATCCTCAGCG
>NW_006297021.1:4943532-4949786 GCF_000327345.1 Myotis davidii | reverse complement strand
AACCCCCCCCCCCCCCGGCATGAACCTCCCAGCCCCTAGAACCACTGTTCTACTTTCTGACTCCATACATGCGACCACTAGGTACCTCACATAAGTGGAATCATACAATATTTGTCCTTTGGTGTCTGCCTTATTTCTCTAATGCTCACCCCTGTTGTGGCATGCGTCAGAATTTCATTCCTTTTTAGGCGTTAATAGTATTCAATTATATGCAAATACCACCTTGTGTTTATCCATTCGTCTACTGGTGGACGTTGGGTTGCTTCTACCTTTTGGATGTGTAATCAGTTTTTATTCTAATATACAGCAAAGGTAAAAGTTACTGTACTAAAGAGTTCCTTCCAAATTTTAATCTTTAATCTAAAGATCTTGTTAAAATGTAGACTTTAAAGGGCTTATCCATCCTTTGATTTCTTCCGAGGTATTATCCTATATAATAAAAGGCTAATATGCAAATAGACCAAATGGCGGAACAAACGAACAACCAGTCGCTATGACATGCGCTGACCACCAGGGGGCGCGCGCGTGGAACATGGCGGGCGTCAGCAGCAGGCGGCAGAGCACGGAACATGGTGGGCATTGGCCACAGCAGGATGGTGGAGCAGGTGAGCAGGGGTGCCAGACCAAGGTGGGGTGCTGGTCGCTGTCATCGGGGCAAGCCTCTGGTGGTTACTGAAAATCCTTTGCACCCACGCGCCGTGGTCCCGCCGGGCGCTTGCACCTGCTGCTAGTGCTGGCCCCGCACACACCTGCCTGCTGCTGGCACCTGCCAGCCCCAACGACTTAGTGCCGTCAGTGGGTGTGAGCTGTGGCTCGGCCCTGATCAGCCCTGAGGGCTTCTTCACCTCCCCCTGCCCTTGAGGGGTGAATGGGGCAGCAGCCGCAGCGTGCACCCGCTGCTGGCATTGGCCCAAATCGCTCTGCACCGTCAGCGGGTGCGAGTGGGGTGGTGCTGTCAGTGCATGGGAGTGGTGGAGCAGGGCTGCCAGCAGACAGGGGACCGGTGGCCGTGGTGGGAGGGGCCGGGTGGAGGCACAGAGGATGGGCTGACACCCGCTCCTGTGACCACTGCCACTTCGTGGCCCACAGTTCCTTTCAAGGTGCATGAATTCGTGCACTGGGCCCCTAGTATATATACGTACTTTTAAATGGTGTCTTCACTGACTGTTGCCAGTGCATTAAAATAGACTTGTCTTTGTGGGTTGGTATTGCCCAGCAAACATGCTGTTGACTCTCCAGCCTCTGTAAATACGCCCACACATTAGTTCTTAATTAGTGTAGCTCTCTCCCTCTCTCACTAACCTTACATGTCAAAGACCCAACTTTCGGCTTTGTCTATTCTCTTTTATAACTGTTCTCTATTTCATCCATTTTTGCTTTTACATTTGTTATTTTATTCCTTCTACTTTGTGGTACTTATTAGTTTGTTTTTTCCCCCCTATTTCATAAATGGGAGGATTGGGCCATCAAACTGAGACTTCCTTCTATTCTAGTACAAGCATTTGAGGCTAAAATTTCTCTCTCAATATGACCATATCTCATATATTTTAACATATGCTAGTCGGTTATTATTCTATCCACTCAAGGTTTTCATTGAAATTTCTCTGCACACCGATGATATCAAGCATCTCTTCAGGTATTTTTTGGCCATTTCTACCTCTCATCTGGTGAGTATAAACACTTTCACCTATTTTATTTTTAAAAAAATATATTTTGTTGATTTTTTTACAGAGAGGAAGGGAGAGAGATAGTTAGAAACATCGATGAGGGAGAAACATTGATCAGCTGCCTCCTGCACATCTCCTACTGGGGATGTGCCCACAACCCAGGTACATGCCCTTGACCGGAATCGAACCTGGGACCCTTCAGTCCGCAGGCTGACGCTCTATCCACTGAGCCAAACCGGTTTCGGCACTTTCACCTATTTTAAAAAATTATTTGACACTAGAGGCCGGTGCATGAAATTCATGTACAGGTAGGTCCCTAGACCTGGCCGGTGGTCAGGGCTGATCTGTGGGGTGACCAGCAGCGCAATCAGGGGGGCCCCTGCTGGCACCCGCCTCGCCAGCCAGCCCTGTCCCCCAATCACCCCGCCGCTGCCACTGGTTGCCTGCCTCTGTGGCCTCCTCACCGGCTGACCTCGCCCCCTGCCACCACCCGCTTGCCAGCCAGCCCTGACCCCACCACTGCTAGTTGCCTCCCTCTGTGGGGTGACCGGCGGGGCGCTTGGCGGGGGACGGGCACTGGCACCTGCCTTGATTGGCCTGGGGCCTGCAGGGTGGGGGAAGCTCCTGCGTTGAGCATCTGCCCCCTGGTGGTCAGTGTGCATCATAGTGACTGGTTGTTCCACCGTTTGGTTGAATTGCATATTAGGCTTTTATTATATAGGATTATTATTTAATTGTATGAGTTCTTTATATATATATACTGTATACAATTTCTTTGTCATATATGTGTATCAAAATTATTTTCTTCCAATCTGTAGTTATCTTTTAATTTTCTTTTTTTGTCCTTTGTTTTTGCTTTGTTGAAAATATCTTCATTATTACTATAAAGCAGGGGTAGAAAACCTTTTTTCTGCCAAGGCCCATTTGTGGACCATACAAAATTATCAATTTAAAAATGAGCCTGCTATATTTGGTCAAACATTTAGTGAACGCACCCCCAATGCCTTGGCAGGGCCAGGCCAAATGATTTCATGGGCCTTATATGGCCCATGGGCCAGATGTTCCCAACCGCTGCTATAAAGTTATATTCATTATAAGAAAGTTAAAACAATTCAGAAAAGTATAAAGAAGTAATATTTTAAAGTATATCCTTCCAAATATCTCCCTGCATGTGTATACCTAGAAATATATGTATAAATTTTGACCAAAAAAGTAGACCCTATCATTTAATATTCTTGCTCACTCTAGGTCTTGAAGGTTTGGCAAAGGAAGGTCAGGATATTCTATTCATAGAGAGTAGTGATCATCTAGGAGTCATGTGGATATGTCTCTTAGTTATTTGGTTTTTATACTTGTTGTTTCAGGTGGGGTTTTGATGAAACAGTGACTCATTTCAGCTATCAACGGTGACAAAATAACACTCCTGGAGAGTATAAGTCAGTAGTTTAGAACTTTCTTCTCTTTTCTCTTCTCTCTGGGTATTCCCTGGGATGTGGTTGATGTCTCAATGGTAGGCAAAGCTGGGAACAGTACCAGTGACCGACCTCTTCGGCATGGCCTGTCACAGTTTGGTCTGTAAGTGGTCTACACTTACTTTGTTTTTAGTTCTCCCTTCTCAGAGGTAATTATTCATTTAATAATGGGTATCGGGTGTGACTCCCTACCAGGAAAGAGAACTATCTTTGCGGTTCATGCATTTTCATGGGCTTGCCTTCCTCCTAGTATATTTCAGACCACACCCAGGCCTTAAAAGAAAATTATTAGTGTCACTAGAACTTATAGAAACTGTTTTTATACAAAATGTCCTAATTGAATTAAAAAGCAACAACACTTTAAGATGTGCGATGTTTCCAATTATTCTTCATTTGTTGTGGAAATCAGATCGAGTTTGGTCTTTAGCCAGAATATATGTGAAATATGTCCAGTGGATGCAATATCAGTTCCCTTTATTGTACGTATACATCTTGGTTAGAGGAAATAACTGGATTTATTGAGTGTTACACAGAGGAGAAAATTAGTAAATTATGGCTTGCCAGGGCTCTTCCTTCACACCTTTTCTGGAGGAAAACTGTCAACTCAGAATTTCTCTTATGGGTCTCAGAGGCTAGTAACTTATTGAGTACAGAAAATGTCTTGTTTTAAACTTATATGCATGTGAAAAATCACCTCCTAAAAGTCTCCAGGGTGATATAATGTAGAGCTTTGCCACTGCTGCAGGTAGATTTAACTGTATTTATAGAGATGCACAGAGATATATTCTGGAACTCTCCACACACCTTCAAGAATTTTCCTTCAGAGGCCCATTCCCAAGGCTTTTTGTTTAAATGAAAGGAAAGATGACTGTTTGGTCTTCGCTGACAGTCCCATTATAGATGAGTTTCAGTCTGAAATTTGGTCTAAAAAGCCATGCTCATTTTGGCAGCACCTAGACTAAAACTGAGTCTGAAAAGCAAAATGTCTTCTCACCTGAGCCTTAGAAAAGGCTCGAGGCATTGAATATGTATGAGGTTTTGGAAACTGAGGATCTGTATTCATAGATTTAAAAAAATATATTTTTTTATTGATTTCAGAGAAGTAGAGAGATAGAAACATCAGTGATGAGAGAGAATCATTGATTGGCTGTCTCCTGCCTCCTGCAAGATCCCCACTGGGGATCGAGCCTGCAACCCAATCATAGATCAATGCTCCCAGTTCATAGGTCAACACTCAACCTCTGAGCCATGCCAGTGAACAGGTGCACTAAGAAGGTGGTTTTGCCCTCATGACATTGACATCCTTGGTGCTCCAGCTGTTGGATGGGATTCTACTGTCTCTGGTGATGAAATAATGATTCAGAGTCACCGTTTCGCTCAGGGCCCCCAGGAAGAGGAGGCAAGACAAATCTTCACTGTGTTTGATTTGCAGCCACAAAGCTCTGCGGTGGAACCACACGCTCAGGCATTCATTTATGCAAAGACGTGCCGCTGGCAGGGACCAATCCCTCTCGGATGTCACCCTTTCACACAATATTAATGTTAGGGAATATGGTTATGTGTGGCTTTATATTGGATTCTGACGACTTAAGCCTTTTTGTCCATAAACAAACAGGAAGGATTTCAGGACTGCAATGCCATTTTCTCAATCCTGGAACCTTTGCAGTAACAAGAATGCCCCTCAAAAGCACCCCCTTCTTGTCTGGGCACAGATATTTTAAAGGAGTCCCCCGTGCAAAGCCTCGCTGGTTTCCAAGTGCCTCTGGGCGTGTGGCGAATGCCAGTGGGAAACAGGAGGTTCCCTTGTTCTCATCTGATAGGAAAGCGAACCTTAGGGTTCTTGTCCAGGGGAGCCTGCCCCATGTCCAGGTGTCACGGGACTGAGCTCAGTCAGCTTCATGCACATAGAACCCCCCTGCCCATGGACACACAGAATGAAATAAAACAGTAAGAGAAGAAAAGGTGAGAACTAGAATCAATATATTTTAAATTATTTCAGAGAGGAAGGGAGAGGGAGAGAGAGAGAAAAAGAGATAGGAACATTAATGATGAGAGAGAATCGTTGATTGGCTGCCTCCTGCACGCCCCAGATTGGGGATCAAGCCCGGATCCCTGGTCAAGAATCAAACTGTAACCTCCTGGTTCATAGGTTGACACTCAATCACTGAGCCACGCTGGCTGGGCCTAGAATAAATATTTACTTAACCAAGTAGATTTGCTTGGAAAAATTCCCGTTAGCCTGTGGTCACAGCAAGAGCGGCAGTTGCTAGCTCTTGGTTCGGTGGGAGAGCAGAGAATAGAGTTGCAGATATGAGGAAGGAAGTCTCCCATGATTGGTGTCACTGATGTTGGGAGGAGATTGAGAGCATGTGGAGCCTGGCTGGGTGCCAGCCACACAGGTCTTCTTTCTTGTTCAGTAGCTCAGCCAAGATTAACTGCTGCCGGCAGCCAGGCAGCTGACGCGAACAGGGAGGCTTGCTTGCTTCAGTGACGGAGGAAGCCAACTTCAGTGAAGGGATTGATCTTGAACTCCAGGTTGGATGAGAGGATGTTGCCAGAAGGCAGAAGAGCAGCTTTCATTCCTCTGTGATTCTAAAGACTATTCGTTGGGGTAGAGTTACCTGCCGCCCCAAAGGGCACAGAAAACTTGGTGCCTCAAACAAAATAGCTGCTGTCATTCAAGTCGCAGCTCAGGGCGTGTGCTCTGGGCGGGCAGTGGGCCTCCTCCGCAAGGTTGTCATCCAGGTATCAGGCTGACAGGGGCTTAACCGTCTTCAATACATGGCATTGCGAGTCGGTCAGACTTCGCTGTCCTCTCCCACAGGAACGGTGGAGCAGCATGTCCAGGGTAAGGGATTGTCTCTTAGGCAAGTGAGAAAAAATGGTCCTCGTTACTTCTGATCTCATTTCTTTGGCAAGAGCTGAGTTGCGTGGACACACCAACTTGCGGAGGGCTGGAAAGAGCAGCCCTAGCTCGCACCTTCGTTGAGAAAGTCTCCACTGCATTTAGGTCGGTGCATGGAAGGTTTCTATAAAAATGTTGACTCTAAAGCTGTGCTGGGTTTGAGATGTTACCTAACTCACTTACTTACATAGTCACACACACACATACACA
>NW_006297021.1:4939480-4943462 GCF_000327345.1 Myotis davidii | reverse complement strand
GTTGATGGGCTTCTATACTCAGCAGGGCTGAATACCTGTTACTGTCTGCTGGGATAGCTGAAAGCATTCCCCGCAACCTGACAATGCCTACTGTATACCAAACCTGACCTTCGATGTGTATATCTGCTTTGCTTTAGGGCATTTGTGTTAATAAAGAGCGAGGGGTCCAGAGATTCAGAGAACTTAGTGACTGAAGCTAGGTCTCCTCTGGCTCCCCAAAATGCCTTCCAGATTTATATCTCATGTCTAGTCTCTTTATTAATTTACTCACAGCACTTCTCCAGATTCCTGAACCCTTCTAGATGCTGGATAACACCCCGGCATTTCCCTTTCTACATTTGACCTCTGGATCCGAGGGAAAAACTGTTTATTTGTTCACAGAACATTCCAGCTCCAATTCTCAGGAGATGTATTCTAAAGCATTTAAGGATAAAAATGCCATGATATCTGGAATACATTATTTATTATTATTATTATTATTATTATTATTATTGGTAACAGCTTCATGAGATAGAATCGATCCATTTAAGATGTACAATTCAATGTGTTTTTTGGTATATTTACCAAGTTGTGCAACCGTTGAGACAATCCATTCTAGGACATTTTTTTAAAAATATATTTTATTCATTTCTTACAGAGAGGAAGGGAGAGAGACAGAGAGCCAGAAACACTGAGGAGAGAGAAACATTGACCAGCTGCCTTCTGCACATCTCCCACTGGGGATGTGCCCACAACCCAGGCACATGCCCTTGACCGGAATCGAACCTGGGACCCTTCAGTCCGCAGGCCGACGCTCTATCCACTGAGCCAAACCGGTTTCGGCCATTCTAGGACATTTTTATTATCCCCAAGAAATCCTGTACCCTTTAGCTATCATACTCTATATCCCCTCTAGCCTTAGGCCACCATTATCTGCTTTAGTTAACATCCCTTAGAGACTCCCCTGTTCTGGGCATTTCATATGAATGGAATCAAACAATATATGTTCTTTTTGTGCCTTTCTGCTTTCACTTAGCACAATGTTTTTCAGGTTTGTCCATGTGGGAGCATGTATCAGCACATCACTCCTTTTTATTGCCAAATAATATTCCATTGCATACATAGGTCACGTTTTGCCTCTCCATCTGTCCGTTAATGGACATTTGGGTTGTTTTCATCTTTGGACTCTTCTGAATAATGCTACAATTAATGTTCTTACACAAATTGGTGGGTGGACATGTTTCTATATCTCCTAGGAGGGAGTTCCACTTGAGTGTTTTATCATGAAAGGGTACTGGGTTTCCTCTAGGTTCTCTCTGCATCTACTGAGATGACCATGTGGTGTTTTCCCTCTATTCTGTTGGAAAGGTGTATTACATTAATTGGTTTTCAGATGTAAAACCAACCTTGATTTCCTAGGATAAAACCCACTTGGTCATGATTTACAATCCTCTCCATATGTTGCTGAATTCGTTTACTAGTATTAGGTTGATGGTTTTTGTATCTATATTCATAAAGGAGATTGGTCTGAAGTTTTCTCATGTTGTCTGATTTTGGTATTAGGGTATGTATGACCTCATTGAATGAATTGAGCAATGCTCCCTCCTCTTCTGTTTTGGGAAAGTGTTTCAAAAGACATTTATAATGATGTTCTTACAGCGTCAGTCAGCCCAAACTAGACATAACCAAAACGCCCTTGAACAATGGCACGCATGAAGAAATTGTGGCATCCTCATCTGATGGAATGCTACCAGTGATGGGGATGAACGAACTATTGTTTTACATCAGTGTAATCTCACAGACACTGCTGAGTGAAAGAAGCCAAACACAAAAGAATGTATGTCTCCTTATGAGTCCATTGCATGAGAATATCTGTGAGTCCATTTATAGAAAGTCCAGACACGGGCAAAACAATCCGGGACGCTGGAAGTCAGCATGGCTGGGAACCTCGGGCAGAGGGAAGGCGTGATTGAGTGGGAGCAAGGTCAGGGGTTCCAGGGAACTGGTCATCTTTACTGACCCAGGTGCAAGGCACATGGGCATGTTCATTTGGGTATAGTTAATCAAGATAAACACTTATGACCTGTGCCCTTACCCACATAATGCATACTTCATGTATGACTTGTGGCCTTCCCCACATAATGCATACTTCATGTATGACCTGTGCCCTCTCCCACATAATGCATACTTCATGTATGACTTGTGGCCTTTCCCACATAATGCATACTTTCTGTACTATAACCCAACAGAGAAATGTTTTTTTAAAACTGGGCCTGAAGAACTGAGCAGAGTTTCAGCTGAAAGATGCAAACACTGTCATTTTCAGTGACCAAAGCCTCGACTATCCCCAGCTCACAGCAATTTATGTCACATTTTGCCTCCCCATCTGTCTGTTAATGGACATTTGGGTTGTTTTCATCTTTGGACTCTTTGGTAGAGTGAGCAAACTTCTACAGGTAGATTCTGCATACCGAATAGGCTCTGAAATGATGGCCAACGCCATAGGTCTTCACATGTGCGCTAACATCCAGACACAGGATCACCGAGAAACATCTTGGGCGAAGTTTCTTATCTTTCTTACCCATTTCTTTCCTTTAAAAAAATTTTTTTTTATTGATTTCAGAGAGGAAGGGAGAGGGAGACAGAGAGATAGAAGCATTAATGATGAGAGAGAATCATTGATCGGCTGCCTCCTGCACGTCCCCACCAGGGATCCAGCTCACAGCCAGGGCATGTGCCCTTGACCGGAATTGAATCTGGGACCCTTCAATCCACAGGCCGATGCTCTATCCACTGAGCCAAACCAGCAAGGGCTTTTACCTCTTTTTTGAACTCTGGGTGACTTTTCCAATTTGCAAATGGCTGCTGAGCCCGTACCAGCATTAAGTACATTAACATGCCTCAGAACAAATGTCAGCGAGAACACAAAGCCTGTCCCCTTACCTAGAACATACGGTTTTCACAACAACACTGCTGATCTCGCATGTGCTGGAGAGGAGCAGTTTGGCTGGCGCCTTTTTTTAGGGATTCAATCTGCTCCTGGTCCCCAGGCTGTGGTCTGCCTCTTGCTTTCCGAATGGCTCTCACAGATGAGATGACCATCTGTTGCTACCTCCCTTTCCCACCACGGGCTCTGATCTTCTGGAAGGCACGGGAACAGATGAGCGTGTTTGGTTCTGGGAGCGGAAGTACAGATGGGTAGAATCCCACGACAATGAGCTTCGCTGGCATTTCCTACGGAGCAATCAGCCCGCGTCGAGCGGAAACGCTTCCCTCCATGTCCTGAAGGGACTAAGGCAATGTGGGCTTTTATTTATTCCAGGAAAACAAATACTCTGTATTTCCAGTTTCTTCACATTTCAGATAGCTGCGTGCTTTTGCTAAAAGGGTGCTTTTTCACATCGAAGGCTAAGGCTGTGTGTATGCGTGTGCGTGTGCGTGCGCGTGTGTGCACGCATGTGTGCGCGCGCGCGTGTGTGCATGTGTGCGGGTGCATGTGCGCGCGCACATAAAAGGGTGCTTTTTCACATCGAAGGCTAAGGCAGTGTGTATACGTGTGCGCGCGCGTGCGCGTGTGTGCACGCATGTGTGTGCGCGTGCGCGTGTGCATGTGTGCGGGTGCATGTGTGCGCGCGCACGTGTGTGTGTGTGCGTGTGTGTGTGTATACACATTGTGCATCCCTTATCTTGTGACGAGACTATAAATATGACCATAAAGAAAAGATGTATTGGGGGTACTTCTTTTATCATTAATTTGTTTTATCAAATATTAAAATCCAATTAATTTAATCTAATTTTTAATACAGCAGAAGCTACATGCCATAGGTTGCATGACAAAACGCTGTGTATGATAACACACAGCAAGATTTTGTAAGTATGACAGGCACCATGAAAGTCGCCAGGTGCCTCTTACGTTGGTAGATGCTGTCATTAGTCAGAAGTAAACAGACACGCACGTAAAAATACTCACAAAGACTTACCTGTTTTAGGAAACTGACCAAAA
>NW_006297021.1:4925656-4939069 GCF_000327345.1 Myotis davidii | reverse complement strand
CTCCTGCATGCTCCATACCGGGGATTGAGCCCGCAACCCAGGCATGTGCCTTGACTGGGAATCGAACCATGACCTCCTGGTTCATAGATCGACACTCAACTACTGAGCCACGCTGGCCAGGCAGTGCCTGTGTTTTAAAGAGGGGAGTCAGTCAAAAGCAAGAAGCAGAGGAATTGTACGGTACACTCAGGGGTGACGGGCACTGTGGGAAAATGGAGGCAGGGTGAGTAAGATCAGGGGTGCCAAGAGGGAAAGGGCCGGTGTGGGGGGAAAGGCAGGGCAGCCAGGTTTTGTGGGACCCAAAGCTTGTACAGGTGGGCATCCTCCTTGAGAGACAAAAGCAAAATTGTGAATAAAAACTCAGCCCGGAGTGAGTACTTATTTAGAACGAGAAAAGAATCTAGGAAAGTACTGTCACCTTGGAGTTGTAGGTCCCTACCCTCTGACTGAGCAACTTCCCAGGAATGTTTCCATAGCGATGTTTCCTAACTGTCAACGGTGGCCCTTCTCCACGCAGCACAGCCCTCAGCAACCAGCCCGCGCTGGGGCTCATGGGAGTGATGCTTCCTGCAACTTAAGCTTCAAACCTAAGTCCGCCCCACGGGTGTCTCACTAAGCAGGGGCGCTATGTCCAGGACTGGAGGCAGGAGGGAGTTATTCCAGGACAGGGGCCTGGAAGAGGGAACAGCCCCAGCAAATTCCGTGATGGCCCTCCATCTGCGCTGCGTCTGTTCTGTTCAGGAGCCCTCCTGCTGGCGCTGGGTGGCACCGACACAAGCTGGCTGGCATCAACCGATGAGCCGTGCCACCTGCCTGGGTGTTTGTTTGTTTTAAATACATTTTTTATTGATTTCAGAGAGGAAGGGAGAGGGAGAGAGAGAGATAGAAACATCAGTGATGAGAGAGAATCACAGAGCGGCTGCCTCTTGCACACCCCACACCAGGGACTGAGCCTGCAACCCGGGCCCGTGCCCTGACTGGGAATCGAACCGTGACCTCCTGGTTCCTAGGTTGACGCTCAACCACTGAGCCACGCCGGCCGGGCTACTTCAGTGTTTAATGCCTCTTTTGTAGCAGAAGCTCTTCAGCAGGCATTACCATGCATTGGAAAGGTCTTCACATTTTGTGTCCACTTCCCTCCGTTCATCCTCATGCGTCTGCCCTGGACCTCCTCGTCTCCTTCCAAACATACCCCTTCCTTGCCCTTAACAAACCTTCCAAAACCATTCACCACTGTTCAAGAGACCAAGTCCACACGGACTCCAAACCTCTTCTCTCTCCATCCAAAGGGGTCACTGGGAAGGGTGCCCATTGCTCTGCCCAGTGGGGGGTTATTCCTCATCGCCACCTCTCAGGCCCCCTGTGGGTGCACCTGCAGCGCACCAGCAGTCTAGTTTTTGCTGCCACATCCCCTGTTGACTCATCTTTGAACCAGGCCACTTCTACTTGTCGGTCAATGGGCCACAGGTGTGAGACGAGGGAAAGGTAATGGTGCATGATGGCCGCTTTCCAAAGTATCACCAACTGGGTGACTTAGAGCAACAGAAAGTGTGCACTGCCCAAGGGTGCCTGGCCATCGTGAAAATGACACTGAAATGGACAGTGATTTGGGGGCCGCATCTGCACGAGAGGAGCATCTCTTTATTTGCCCACGGCCAGCAGAGGTGCTGGAGACGTGAAGGCGCACTGTGGTCATGGATTCTAGTCCCACTTTATCATGGGTGGATCCAAGGTTAAGGTGATTTGACAGTTACCCAAAGGTTTTAAATCTTAAGTATCCAAATTACTCTGTATCTTTGGAGTTACAGGAAACCGAAAGCAACATATCCACATTAAAAATCGGAAAGAAATTTGGAGGAAAAGACTCAATGGCAACAAAAACCTCCTTTATTACATGTTTACGAACAAAAAATAGAGACACATTTCAAAGCACATCTTGAAAACAGGAGAGGAAGAACCTGAAAAGTTTCCCGTGTATTATAGCCAGCAAATGGAAACTAATTTATAGTAATTATTATTACCAATTACATGTATGTACACTGTATTGACATTTCCTTAATTGGTTGCTGTTTCTTATCTAATATTATTATTTATATGCAATATTTATTACTTATTTGCTCCATAATCCTGTTTTTTCCCCCTGTAAGGTTTTAAGTTACTCAACTATATATTTCCTACTGTGGGGATTTTTGGGATCCTAACTCTTATGTTCAAGAAGATAATACTGTAGAGTCTATATTATTTGTGGGCCTTTTTGTCATTGTCAATTATAGTGTAGTCCGAGTCGCATAACTGACGCCCCTTGCTTTTTTTCAGCTGAGCTGAAAAGGTCCACATATTCGCTGACATTTTCCCACTGCTAATATTTGAGATTCTTCTTTTATAACACCTCTTGCAACTAAGGCTTTCTATTTCCCCAAGGCCACCAACCTAGCTGATATTTAGATTCTTGCAACAGCCTTCTAACTAGTCTTCTGAATGTCAACACTTACTCTTTGCCGTCTTGCCTCTATCTTGCTCTTAGATGGTGTTTCCTACAATTTCCCTTTCATCGTGTCATTACCCTGGCTGAAATTTTCAGTGGTGCCCCGTCATCTCTAGTAGCAATATCAAAACGTATTGGATATTAATAAAAGTATTTTGAGCATACACCCTTAATAGATAGGTACTTATTTATAATTAAACACATGTACTCCTGTCTATTCATCTTCCATATCAATTAAACTTAACGTTTTCATTCTTTTCGATAACAATAATTATAAATGGAAGTTTTAATATTTTTCTTCTGGCATCCCAAAGGATCATTGAGTACAATTGATCTGGGGTAATGATATGCAGGCAGAATATTAAAAGAGAAAAAACAAACAACAGGGAGTGGGCAGTGGCCCTGCTGTCCCCCTGTCCGTGGTACTGAACTGTCATTGCCCCCTACCATACCATTGTGACTCCTGACCTATGCACACTGGAGACCCCTGTCTAACTTCTCCCATTTGTATGAAACAAAAGGAAATGTCACCAACTGTAATCACAACAGGATTCTAGTTCCTAAAATGGCATCCCAGAGGAGTAAAATAAGGGTTCCCTCTGTCCTTCATGCTAAAGGAACCAAGCACCCCTTTCCCTTGGAAAGAAGCAGATAATGAAAGAGAAGGGTTGGAATGCGTCTCCATATTAGCTGAATCGTTTCACTTCTCTCTTGAAAAATGTAGCCTAGGAAAGTGTTAAAAGAAGGTTCTAATCCTCATATTTCCATCATTTTATAGCTTCACAACCAAGAAAGAACTGCTGTCAAAGATTGTATAGCACAGTGAAGTTGTACAGCGAGGTTCGAGAATATAAATGTTAGCAGGTACATGAATACTTCTGTGGCTGTTGGCTATTAGAAACAAGACTGTAAATTTCTTCCTTGAGGAAGATTCTGACGATCTATAAAATGTCAAAACGGATGTTGCCACAAATCAGTGGTTCATATGAATCTCATAAAGATTATAGAAACGTCGCACTTGTTATATAAAGATGAAAGAGTACTTCCTCTCTAAATCTCCAGTTGGCTACAGATCAACTGAATGCAAGTCAGAAAGCTTAAACGAGACCGAGAGAGTTGAAAAATAGTTACGTTTCTCGAATAAGTAAAAACGTACTGAGAACTTGGGAAAACAACAATACCTGTTATGGATAGTTCTACTATAATGCCATTAGAAAATTTATAATCATTAGAGCAGCTTTCTGTAAACCATTTAAAACGTACTTTTTCCTTTCTGTGCAACAAATCTCTGTGACTTGATGCTGAGAAAAAAAATTGATGTTTGATTGTGGGAATCATCACCATTGTTCAACTTCAAAATTAACCTATAATAATCCTTGAATAACTCAATGCACTGAAACTCTTCTTGCAAATATATATATATATTTCAGAGAGGAAGGGAGAAAGAGACAGAAACATCAATGATGAGAGAGAATCATTAATTGGCTGCCTGCCTCCTGCATGGGGATTGAGCCCGTAACCTGGGCATGTGCTCTGACTGGGACTCAAACCATGACCTCCTGGTTCATAGCTCAACCACTAAGCCACACCAATGGGGGCCTCTTGCAAGTTTTTCACATAGATTTCCATTAATAAATGCTTGTTTGCAAATGTTATATGTCAGGCCATTGGATATAGAGATAAATAGGCAGAATCTGTCTGACACTTCAGAATTTTACAATTCAGTGAAGGATACAGATTAGAAGACAAACCAACATCCTTATATCGCATTGCATGATGGATGTATAAACAGCACAGGTGACAGCACATAGTGAGATACCTAATTGGACTGAGATAGTCTCCCAGATGAGACGATGCCTGGGCTCACTCTTTTGAGGACAGTAGGAGTCAGCCAGGTAAGTGAAGGGAAGAAGTCATTCCAGAGAAAGAAAGCAATGTGTGCAAAGAGGTGTGTAGCAGTAGAGGAAGATTTGGAAACCAGATGCAGTTCACTCTCATGGCACAATGGGTGTGAATGGGCAAAAGGCAAGGTCAGAAAGAGCTGTGTAGAGTATTGGAAGGAGTTTGGATATTTCCCTGAGAGTAAAGGGGAGGTGTTAAAGGATCCTGAACAGTGAAAGGACATGACATTATTTGCATGTTCACAAAATTCTCCTGATAAGAATGTAATGAGTAGAGTCACAAATAGTCCCTGAAAGAGGAAGACGATTTTGGAATATTACAGAAATATTGAGTCATCCATCAAGTCTTTGAAAGTGAAGATGGAGAATAGAAGGAAGATTTAAAAGATAATGTAGAATCACCATGTTATACATCTGAAACTAATGTAATTAATATTGTGTGTCAACTATAATGAAAGAGAAATAAAAATTTAAAAATATATTTAGGCTGTCGCTTCAATAGGACACATTAGTTTTGGGGCAAGGAATAGACAGAGGTCTCAGATCACCCCAAGGTCTCACGTTGGAAAAAGGATATGCCCGCTGAGCAAGTGGATGCAGAAGGGGGGACACATATGTGGGGGAAGATGACATGGGTTTTGTACATTTTGTGTTTCAGGTGCCCATGGACCATAGAAGTAGAGATGCTCAGAAGGAAGATTTTAATTTTGAAGATCTGAAAAGCAACCTTGGCTCAAAGAAGATACTTGGTAGTCATCAGGGGTAGGTAAGCCGTGAGTGGGAGCCTCAGTGAGAGTGGGTGAAGTGAGGAGAGAGCAGGTGAAGTCTGCAGGGAAAGGCAAGGCTTAAGTATAATTGGAGGAAGAGGAGCCATCCAAGGAGAATAAAGGATGCAGAGACAGGGGTCAGAAGAAAACAAGAAAGTGCCTATCACGGAGGTGAGTGGAGGAGGAGTTTTCAAGGGGAGAAATGATCACAGTGAATAGGAAGACTGCAGGCTTACGCACCTTACTCACCCTCATTGTAATGTTTTGACCAATTAAAATGTCCCTTTGTGTAAAAAGATGTTTAAATAAATTACATAAACTATGCAGGCACATTTTATAGATATTGCAGCTAACAATTGTGGTTGTATCAGGTTACACCTCCCTCCCGTATTCCTGTGGTAATGCCAGAGGCGTTCTTTTCTACTGTGCTCGGAGCAGAGCCTGGATCCATATAAAGCAACCGTTCCTGAAATTCCCCGGAGTGAAAGTAAAATTTTATGTTATAGAAGTGAACTCTAATGTATGACTGCGTGGGTCCTTTTGAGCGACGCTTTATAACGCCATAAGGTAACTACTTTGTACTCACAGGTTCAGTCATTCAGGCTTTTATATTTTCCATAATGTCAGAAATTACCCAGAGGTGTCTGGAGAGTAGAAATACTTTGAACACGGTGAAAACGTATTCAGAGTTCTCAACACTGTCACGTAAACGTTGAACCTAAATAATTGAATGAGAAAAATACATTTTAAAAGGTTTATTTCATGAGTTAAGGTCGCAGCATTTTAGAATAGCCTCAAAAAGAATGCTGGATCTAAATCTGGGGGACTGGTCTTTCGGGGCTGAAAGACAAATTAGTTGAAAGTCCGACAGTTCCTTGTTAGGTGTGGTGTTCACATACGTGTGAATGTGTGTGTGCTGGTTTTATGGGACCTGCCAATGACACACCTAAGTCTAAATTGCCTAAGAGGCAGGAGGACATCTGTGAGCAGCAACGGGTACACTCTTCCCCAAGGATCTAAATTCTAGGTGGGTGGCCCTACCTGGTTTGGCTCAGTGGATAGAGCGTCGGCCTGCAAACTGAAGGGTCCCAGGTTCGATTCCGGTCAAGGGCGCATGCCTGGGTTGTGGGCTCAGTCCCCACTGGGGGGCAGGCAGGAGGCAGCAGCTGATCAATGATTCTCTCTCATCATTGATGTTTCTGTCTCTCTCTCCCTCTCCCTTCCTCTCTGAAATCAAGACAAATATTCTTAAATTTTAGGTGGGTGGCCTGTTCCCTCCTGGTTTCTCAAAGGGAATGTATTCTCATATCTCGTATATCCACCCACTTAAACAAGATGTGGCTTGAACAAGTCAACCAATTTGTTCAGAACTAGTTAATTTATTAGAAAATAAATGTAGGCTTCATGTCCGTGAAAATGTGATGGCTGCCACAATCCACCACCCATGAGAAATGTAGTAGTTCCCCCAATTTATTATTTTGAAAATGTTAAGAACTACAGAAAAGTTGAAAGAGTAACGTATGTATACCTTTCATCTAGATGACCAGTTGGTAACCTTTGGCCACATTTGCTTGAACAAGCTGTCTCTGGGTACATGTGCGTGTGCACTGATTTCCTTGAACCATTTGAAAATAAGTCGTAGACATCTCGACATGTCACTCTTAAATACTCTGTACTCATAAGCTTGAGGAAATCTATGTAACCATAGCATCATTCGCAAACTCAAGAAGTTTAACATTGGTATAATACTATTATCTATCCTTCAAATTTTCCCAATTGTCCCTTTAATACCCAGGAGCTAATCAAGAGTCATACATTGCATTTTTTCAAAATATGTTTTTATTGATTTTTAGAGAGAGAGGAAGGGAGGAGGATAGAGAGATAGAAACATTAAAGAAAGAGAAACATCATTGATGGGCTGCCTCCTGCACACCCCCTAGTGGGTATTGAGCCTGTAACACCAGCACATGCCCTGACCGGGAATCAAACTGTGACCTCTTGGTTCCTGGGTCAGTGCTCACCACTGAACCACACTGGCTGGGATCACACATTGCATTTAATCATCATGTCTCTTTAGTCTCCTTCAATCTGGAATAATCCCCCATCCATTTCTTGCGGAGTTGTTGTTTATGACATTAATATTTTTAAAGAATTAGCCTCATTGTAGAATAACCCACAGTCTGAGTTTGTGTTATTAGTCCTAGGGCTGCTGTGGCAAAGTACCACGGATGGAGGGGCTAACACAACAGAAATGTGTTGATTCACAGTTCTGGAGGCTCGAAACCTAAAATCCAGGGCTGGGCAGCATCACACTCCCTCCAAAGTCTCCAGGGGAGAATATGTTCTCACCTCCTCCAGCTACTGGTGGCTCTCAGCGCTCCGTGGTTTGGGGCAGCATGGCTCCAATCCCGTCTTCTCTCCAGGGACACCAATTCAATATTTTGGCCAACCAGAGCTCCCTGTTTTCTGGTAAGCTCCACATGTTCAGTTAACCTCACTTTCTAAAAAATTGTAAAACTAGCGACGCAATTGGCATACATTGGAAACAAATGTAATGTTTAAAAACACCATCACCATTGATCGCTAAGAGTTACTTAGCACTTCACATGTATTATATCAGTTAATTATCATAACGCAGGAGAAATACAATTATACCCATTTCACAGATTAGAAAATTGAGGTTATAGATGTTAATTCACCCAAAGTCACAGAGACAGTAAGCGGTTGAGTCAAGAGTCGGGTATTTTGACTCGGGTGCCTTCCACTTTGCTATGCTGCCTTAGTTTTTACTTTATGTCATTTAACTATAAAGATGGCACAGACTCTACAACAATCAATCTTATTAGTTTTGAGTCACACCTAGCATGCTTACTCTCTTCTGGAAATGAGAAGTTTTGGTGAGCCTATTGATTATGTGACTGGGTGTCAGTTTATGATGAATAAAAGTACACACATCTATTAATATTCACTAGGCTTCAAGCCTGCTTCTAAAAATATAATCTAGCATATGTCATACTGCTTTTCATGTGATCACTAAACTCATTATTTTCCCCAGATATAATCTCCTATTTGATGACTCAAGTACTAATGAATTCAGTACAATATCTGTTATTGTCAGAGAAAAGTCCTGGTAGATTCTTAGTTATTATGTCAGTTGATAATATCAGCCTGAGTTCAAAGATGCAATTCAAATGCTTTGAAGCTGTGTGAGCTCTGTTTGCTTCATCTTCTGCTCCATGCACGGAGCAATTAACTTTGGTTATAGTAATAGAACACTGTCTCATACTCAAAGGAAAATCATTCCAACCTTCTTCAAACGTCTTAAAACATTAAACTCATAGACCTGGAAGTATCAAAAGTAGTGGGAGGTAGAACTTGGCCAAAGGCAGCACAACAAAGATACTTAACACTGCTGCCTGCCAGCTAACTGCCGGTGCTAAACCAGGGGTGGGAGTAGATGGTGCGCCTCTCGCTCCCCTCCTTGGATGGGTCTTTTCATGGAAACACCGACAGAAAGCATTTGCACCGAATGATGAAGGCCATGTCTGCATGAGGCCAGGAATTGGACTGGATTATTCAGAACGTTCTGCAGTCAATGGTTTCACAGTCTGTCGTCTAGAGTCGTAAAAGCATCATTTGTGATGATAGATTACAAATGACCCTACGATTGCTGAATGGGGCTCAGTTACACTCACTGAAATAAGAGCCCGTTTCCATGGCGGTAGAAAACACAAAGAGAAGAGCCGGATGCTAGGACAGCAGCTGTTGCCACAGGACGGAGCCCACAGAGCCCAGGACTAACATTCAGTCCTGGGGGGTTGGGGGGGGTGCTGCCCGTGTCTCCTCTATGGAGCCCTTTGAGAGTTTACGCATCCTCATGAGTGTGGTGACGGCGAACGTACATTTTGTTGACCCTCAGGTCTGTGATATGTATCTGTGAGTTTTCCTTTTTTCTTCCTTTAAAAAAAAATCTACAATTGTTCCATATTTCTTCTTTTCACTGATTTCTCCTATTGTCAAAACTCCAGGCAGGACTAACCAGTTTGGCTCAGTGGATAGAGCGTCAGCCTGCGGACTCAAGGGTCCCGAATTCGATTCCGGTCAAGGGCATGTACCTTGGTTGCGGGCACAGCCCCAGTAGGGGGTGTGCAGGAGGCAGCTGATCGATGTTTCTCTCTCATCGATGTTTCTAACTCTCTATCCTTCTCCCTTCCTCTCTGTAAAAATTCAATAAAATATATTTAAAACAACAACAAAACTCCAGGCAGGCTTTCCTCCCCTTGGATGTGGGCCTTGTATCTGTATACATTTTTGGCAAATGTTTGCACCTATAACCCGGGTCAGGCCTGTACCTGGCTATGTATTGGGTGTCCAGTGAACATACATGTGCTCAGTGCTTCCCAATGCACAGCGCTTGAACCTCATCTCATTCCCTAAAACAGTGGCTTCCGCTTCCGAGACGGTTTGAAGCGCAGCAAGTGCATTTGCACCGTCAGATGGAAGGGCAAGCTAGATGTGCTTCCCATTCGATTTAGAACTGCCTTTCACTAATAAACCTCCTGGACTAGCACGAGGATTCATTTACACCTAATGCCTCCCCCTTCATTCGATAATGCGCAGTATAAACTCACCCAGCAGCGTGTACTTGGTTATAAGTGTTTTCTGGGCAGCAATACAGGGGCTGGAAAGGCAAGTGTGCTCATAAGACCTTGGCAGGGACCCGGGAGGTGCTGGCTGCAGCGGAACCGTCCCTACCTCGCCTTTCCAGGACACCTCCGGTTGTGAGCCTGGCCACAGTCCCGGTGCACCGGAGACCTTACGTCCCTGCGGCCACTAGAGAGCACTGGGAGACTAACAAACCTCGGTGTGGGCACCAGGCGTCTGTGTGAACCCTGGTCTCCCGTGACCCAGGAGCTGGCTGTTCCTGCTCCATCTCGCTGGGGGCGGCTCACAAATGGCCATCGGGGCTGATGGATGCCTTCGCTGAAGCGTAGTGACCTGTGGTGGTGATAATGAAGCATTCCGAGGCCGGACAACATTTTCTTCTGTCACTGCGGTTTTCCGCCTCTGGTGACATCACCTCATTTGAGCGGCTTCCCAGCGTGTGGCGAAGGCAGGCCTTTGAGCCCGTCCCGGTCCCTGCCCGCCCTTCTCCTCCCTGTCAGAGGCAATTTCCCTCCCAGAGAAAACAGCGCTTGATGCCGATGCCAGGGTGCGGGATCATTTCAGGTTCTCGCGCTGCAGCTCCCCCGCAGCCCGGGTCAGATCTGGAGGAGGTTTTCCCGGGCGGGGAGGCGCGGTTCAGAAGCACAGCCCTCCGGTGTGGTTAAAGGCCCCTCGGCGACAGCGACGCTGGCTGGTGTCTCATCAGCCTTCGCACCGATGCACTTCCCACTGTTACCACAGCCGAGCCATGTCCCAGGGAGGTGCACCAGCAAGACCATCAGTTTTCTAAAAAGCTATCGAGTTTTGATGTGTGCTAGCTGGTTCCATACTGTGCTCTTAAACACGTGGCGCTTCCGCTGAGCCAAATGCGCAGCTCTGAAGGCCCACGCGGCGAAACACTCTTCGAGCATTGCGGTCAGTGTGGCCACGTCTGCGTGTCCCGCAGGCGGTGAGATGCTGTTCAGATGGAGCAGGGGTAGGGGGTGTTCTCGGTGGCGGGCCTTGTGAATGAATAATAGCGACCGTCGTCCGGGCCTCGGCCCAGCAGTGCTGGCGTCTGGCTGTGGGTATACAAGCTGGATCTGCTGACCCCTTTTCTGAGCCATTCCATTCGAGTGCTATTGTTTGCATCAAAGCGAACTCAAAGCCGTGGGTTCCAGCCCCGATGCCTGCCCTGACGGAGCGTTCGTAAGGGAGGTTTGCAGGGGACACCTTCGACGTTGTAAGAAATCCTAAACATTGCTCCCTCGTGTGACTGGTGCTTGGCTTTCACGTGGAGAACACTTCTGCGTGTGAAATGTCAGTTCTGTCTGATAATAACCTGCTTGCCGTGCCCCTGAAGTCACTGAGAGGACTTGCCACCATTTTTCCAAAATGAAGTTCATTCTTGCCTCCGGGTGCCCGGCTGGTAGAACTGGGTAGAGCGGTGGCAGATGGTTGCAAACAGATTGCTTCCCAAGGAAATTACAGGCCACGAGGTAAACGTGCTCTCTCACCTCCTGCCAACACGTACCGTTTGCGACGTGACGCCAGAACGGCAAGGCCGTGAACAGGCTGTTAACAAAGACTTCCAAGAAGCAGCCTCCTCTGGCTTCACAGGGAGCGTGGATCTGAGAACAGAAAGGAGCGGAAGGCGCAGATAAGGCGTTCGCGTGGGGTCTGTGCACCATTGTGTAGTATTGTTGCTGTTCCGCAGCCAGACTTCCTTTCTAGCTGTCGGCCTCCAAGCCCGATTCAGACACAGTCCTCTCCTGTCCTAACGGGGGCTCCCTGCACCCTCTTATTTCTTCATTTTAGGTGATGCTTGGGAGGGGGGAGGGGGTGGAAATAGTGGGCCTCTATCAACGGGGCCATGCTATCCCTGGGATTGCAACAAGGATTGAGTTAAATATTAAAAAGCAGAAACAGTGCATGCTGCTGTGTTTGCATATATATGTATTTTCCTGAAATGGCATGATTCTTGAAGGCGGTGATTATGTTGATACTAGAGGCCCGGTGCACGAAATTTGTGTACTTCGGGGGAGGGTCCCTCAGCCCGGCCTGCACCCTCTTGCAGTACGGGAACCCTCGGAGGATATCTTACTGATGGTTTAAGCCTGCTTCCCATGGACACAAACAATAGGCCAGTGGGGAGCAGGCCTAAGCCGTCAGTCGGACATCCTTAGTGCTGTCGTGGAGGTGGGAGAGGCTCCCACTGCCCTCGCCGGGGCCTATCCCAGGGGGAGGGACTGCGGGAGGTTGGCTGTGGGAGCGCACTGACCACCAGGGGCAGCTCCTGCATTGAGCGTCTGCTCCCTGGTTGTCAGTGTGTGTCATAGCGACCAGTTGTTCTGCCGTTTGGTCAATTTGCATATTAGCCTTTTATTATATAGGATTTAGTGACAGCACCCACTCTTCCCTGCTGCCTTCACCGCAGCTCTGGAGGCAGATGAAGCTTTCTTGAGATGCCGATCTTCTCCTCGGGTTGTTCCGGACTTTGGTTCAGGCAACTTCTTAGAGTCAAGGTGGAGATGCGACTGATTCTGTATGTCTGTGTAGGCTCTTCTTTGCGTCTTGTATCTTGCACTTCGTCAAAAAAAAAAAAAAGCTGGGTTGTAAATAGATGTTGTACGAAAGGGAAGTAATAATGTCGGGATCAGGGGAAATTGTGTCCATAGACTACTTCCTGGGTGGGCGGAAGGGTTTTTTAGGTAGAAGACACAACAAATCATGCCTACTTTGGGACCGCTCGTTTGTTGTCTTGTGCTGCTACACAACCACTGATTGGTTCACCTGTTACGTAGTTTTATCTTCTCTTAGGCAAGTAATCAGAGAAAGCCGGGTCAGCTTTCTTGATGTTCCTAGAAGGCTTAGCAGAGTGCAGCCCGGCCTGCACCCTCTTGCAGTACGGGAACCTTCGGAGGATATCTGACTGATGGTTTAAGCCTGCTTCCCACGGACACAAACAATAGGCCAGTGGGGAGCGGGCCTAAGCCGTCAGTCGGACATCCTTAGTGCTGTTGTGGAGGTGGGATGTCGCTAGAAGGCTTAGCAGAGTGTGACCCTCAACCCGGCCTGCTCACTCTCACAGTCCTGGACCCCTTGTGGGATGTCCCACTGCCTGATTAGGCCTGCAGCCTGCAGGCTGGGAGTCGGACATCCCCCGAGGAGTCCTTAACCCTGCCATGGAGGTGAGACAGGCTCCAGCCACTGCTGCTGAGGTCACCAGGCATGAGCCCGGCTTCTGGCTGAGTGGTGCTACCCCTGTGGGGGCACGCTGACCACCAGGGGGCAGCTCCTGCATTGAGCGTCTGACCCCTGGTTGTCAGTGTGTGTCATAGCGACCAGTTGTTCTGCCGTTTGGTCAATTTGCATATTAGCCTTTTATTATATAGGATTTAGTGACAGCACCCACTCTTCCCTGCTGCCTTCACCGCAGCTCTGGAGGCAGATGAAGCTTTCTTGAGATGCCGATCTTCTCCTCGGGTTGTTCCGGACTTTGGTTCAGGCAACTTCTTAGAGTCAAGGTGGAGATGCGACTGATTCTGTATGTCTGTGTAGGCTCTTCTTTGCGTCTTGTATCTTGCACTTCGTCAAAAAAAAAAAAAAGCTGGGT
>NW_006297021.1:4920492-4925617 GCF_000327345.1 Myotis davidii | reverse complement strand
AGCCCTCGGAGGATATCTTACTGATGGTTTAAGCCTGCTTCCCATGGACACAAACAATAGGCCAGTGGGGAGCAGGCCTAAGCCGTCAGTCGGACATCCTTAGTGCTGTTGTGGAGGTGGGATGTCGCTAGAAGGCTTAGCAGAGTGTCCGCCAGAGGCTGCCAATAGACAGCTGTGGTTTGATTCACAGACGCCAAGACTGGGGGTGAGCAGTGGGGCCGGAAGGAAACCCCACCAGATGAGCTGCAGGAGTGGGAGCAAGGCATGCGGCCTTCCCAGGCCACTCTCTCCTCATCTGCGAGGGGAAGGGGCTGGACTCGGCACTGCTAAGGTCACTTCTCAGCTGTGCTTTCAACAGTGCTCGCACCCTGAGAGAAGACAACCTTCTTGGGTTTCCGGACAAAAGAGCCCAGAGTGCGTCTGTGCTTGACCTCCTCCCACTTAGAAGGTAGACTCTCCCCTCTAACGGATCCAGGTTTATTCTTCGGTGAGATGGCTCAGCTCTGGGAGCCCTGGGTGTGACGTTAACACTATGTAGATACTGGTTTTTCCTCACAGGATAGTGTCTGCTGTAACCCCCAAACTATTCAGGCTCTCCCATCCTCCTAAGGACGATTTCACCAGGGTCATTCTGCCCTTTGATGGATATTCAGCTCAATCCAGGACTCGTTTGACGATGGCACTCCTATCAAATTCTCCCAGAATGCTTTGTGGCTGACAGCGCTCCACAGTTCCTCATCTCTGGGTTGTCCATCAAACACAGCATCAACCAGAGGTTGGTCAAATGAGGAGGTGGGAAGACCCTGACCGTGTCACTGTCATGTTCTCCTCCATCACAGCTTAGAATTTCTTACTGTGAACAGTGTGTACAGTTACTCAGATGGAATAGGCTTCCTTCCTCATTTTGTTTGCTGGTGCCTGCAGAAGTTGACCTTTCACCTCCTGGCACTGATGGTTATTGCCGTGTTGGGACCACAGATGTTACCCTCGACGCACGCAGACATAGAGGGCTGCGATGCTGAAATATTAGATTCTTGCTTTCTCATTCTAGAAGTTTCCCCCCAGTGAGCCCTCCAGTGAGCTGATGGAAGGCACAGCATGCCAGTCAGGTCATGATAGCCTTTGACTTCCAAGTACAATGGAACAGGGGCTCTCCTTACGGTGACGCTCGGGCACTCACTCACTCGCCTGGTTAGAGCAGGTGAAGTCACACCACGAAATGAGCAGAGGTTTTGATGTCAGTAAAGCATTCCACATCCAGAAGCAGAATATCCTGTTGATTACCTTTCCGTGGATTCCACCGTGACCCCAGAGAAGAGGGGATGATTTAATGGTGGTTAATATTTCTAGGAAACCGGCAATTGGATCCATTCTCCTTTGGTTGGCACTTCTGCAGAGCCAGCATAAGTGATGGTTCCGCACGAAGCATTATCTCTTCTTGTACAACATGGAACGCTTACATGCTGCTTGTCAGATGTGAATTTTAAAAAGTAAGAATGATTGGCACTTGGTAACTTCCACAGAATTGTAAAGTGGTACAAGAAAATTGCCTATCTCTTCTAGATTTACATTTTATATGTTTTTTTTTCTTTTAAGGAATGATAAGACATGTCATTTCCATCAACTTCAACCAGTTATGTCTGACAGAGGCTACAAGTTCAGCTCCGGAGAGAAAAAGCAAGTTGCGGAGAAAACCGACGTATCACAAAAAAGCCCACAGCCTTCCCGCCGCCTTCCATCCTGGGCCCAGAGCTGCGTATTTGCAGGCAAGACAAGTCCTGAGACTGCGATGCCACGTGTCTTGAACACAGCTTTGCTTGCCCTTGGTGCTGACCCACCAACCCCAGTGTCTCACCTATGAAATGTCTTTCCAGATCCATTAAACGCAAGGAGAAAAAGGAAGCGGATAGGGAGGCATAGCTACAGTTTACAGATATGCATTGATGTCAAGCAGTTATTGTCTATTAATTCCTTTATTTCATTAGCAAATACTTATTGACATATAATAGCCAAGCACCCAGCTGTATGCAAATGACAAGCGAACATTTCCTCATGGATCCTCATTATGGTTTGAAGAAGTGTAATCGTAAGGATAACTGGGGCCCTTGACTCCCAACACAAATCCTATTTAGGAATCTTGAATTCTCGGTGGGAATATCCTGGCATATCAATGTGTAGTCTTCATGTCTTTTATTGAACATCAACTGACCTCATGCTTTAACAGATGTAAAAATGCATTGACAAGATCATTTTCTTAATTTTTTTTCTAGCATTATCATTGACTTCTTCTCTGGCTTAGCAGATTTTCCAGTCACCCTGTTGCAGTTAAACAGGTCTCTTTCTTTTGGACCGCTGCATGGGAAGATAAACAACTATTCCTTTGAAAAGTGGGCAGAGTGGTGCTTGGCCTCTGAGAACTAGGAAAAGAAATTTTTGGTCCTGACACCCACTGGATTGGGAACAAGACTCTTCCCAGAGGCGATGTACCCTATTGTGTTCCCTGAGCCAGCAGTGAGTTCATTTATTCAGCATTTATCAGAGAGGGGGAGTGAGAGAGGCGGGGCATATGCCCTGGGAGGGCAAGAACTGATTTATTTCCTTCATTGCTGGTATTCACAGCACCTAGCTCATAGAGAATTAATTAAAAATGATGGAACGAATGAATGTTGTTGACTTACAGATAAGAAAACAAAGGATACAAGAACCCAAGTACCTTCTGAAGGTCACTAGGTTGGTAAGAAGTGGAAGTAGAGTTCCAAGTCCGGGTAGAGCCCAAGGCCTGTGCCCTTTCTATGATGACTAACTCGATGGACAGGCAACTTTCCAGGCTCCCTGCCTCCTTCCCCGGTCGCCAGTCACATCCTCTCCTGTGCGAGCAGAAGAGAAGTGGTAAGCGGCATCTTGGTAGACGTCCATGAATGCCATCAAAGCCCCATCGGAGGCAGCCCCAGAAGAATCTCTTTTTAATCTGGATCCCCCACCTTCAAGGCACTGAAATATATCAGACTAGACAACCTGCAGGCCTGTAAAAAGAGCCACGCCAACGTGGAGGCAATGGTCCTTACAAATGTCCGACTGTGTTCACGCCTATTGAAGCCCCTCCCTGCTCTGAGATGGCTGAAAACTCAAGGAGCCCGTGTCTGCCCTCAGAGAAAGATCATCAATGACAAACCCAAACACAAGGTACTAACAGGAGAGATTTAACACCTACAGTCACACTTGGACTTACAAGGTGTTAACGAGCAAGATAAACCAAGAAATGCATTTTCCCCCTCCTTGGCGACCTGGGTTTGCTGTGGGTGCAGAATAACTGAAACCTCATGTGGTGGAAGGATGAATCAGGAGGGTTTCCTGTAGAAGAATGATGTCATCTCAGAAGATGGGAAGCTCTCCGCGAAATGCAAGCACATTCTGGGCAACGTATCTGCAGCAAGCAGGACCTTGAATTTATTGCAGAGGGGAGGGAGTGAGTTGGCCAAAATGGAGAATGATGAGAAGTAACTAAATTATGTATGGCAGTCCTTACAGAGCAGGCGAAGGAAGAAAGCTTAATGGTGTTGTGGTTGAAGTACCAGCGGCAACGGGTGATGTAGAGGCTGGAGGTTGGGAAGAAGAGAAATGATCTAGGAAGACGCAGACACTCATGACTGTGACGAAGACCAAGCAATGGATGTGGGGGTGGCGGAGGGGAGACGGGTGCTGGGCATATCATACATTTCCGTGACAACAAGACAGCTACATAAAGTTAACGTGACATTAAAAATCATCATCTTAATCTTTGTAGCACTTTCAAGCCTGAGTCTTATCAAGGGAAAAAAAAAATCTACAGTTAACGATGAAGTATTTTCCCCCTTCGTGTTCCCGGCATCCACCAAACGTGGTGCATAATTTAATTATGGAACCTACCCGCTGGACCCTGGAGAGGAAGAAGGATGTGTCTGCGGTGGTGAGAAATGAGACAGGACCAACTGTTTATTCTCATCACTCTTCCTCCGTTCGGCTAAATTAATATAGTTAACAAGCTTTTGTTTGGATTAGTGGCTCAGATCTGGGATGTGCGATCAGAACCGTGACCGTTAGAGTCGCTATTATTTATGGAGCGCCGGCGGTCTCCTCCAGCCGCTCCCCCACCCCCGCCCCACCCCGCACCCTAAAGCGGGAGGGGCCCTCTGTCAGGTTCCGTGCTGGAACCGATGCTCCCATCAGACTTAGGAGCTCCACGTGGGCATAGAAGAATGCGGTAGGGGTAGGAGAAATCAGGTTTAGATCCCTGGGGCGGAGGATTTCAGAAATATCACGGGAGGCTTTTCCCTTTGACCCGTGCCACGGTTTTCTGATCTTTTAAACAATTGTGATAACATAAACACAATTTCATAGTCGGCACACGTTAGCAGAGGAATACCACGAGGGGTGTGTGGACAGTGGCGGGGGCTGCGCAGGGGGCGCAGGCTTTAGCACACATCTCAAGCTCGTCCACAACTTTTAAGTAGAGCTGTGGTTCTCAACCTTGGCTGCACATTAGACTCACCTGGGAATCTTTTGAAAATCCTGATTTCTGGGCCTCATCCTCCGGAAATCCTGTTTCGTTGTTACTAATGCTGTGGCCCCACCCCATAACCAAGATTCTAAAGTGCAGCCAAGGTGGAGAGCCAGTGGAGTAGAAGCAGTGAACTGGCCACGCAGAGCACAAATGCAGAAGTAGCTCCCAGGCGTTTGCACCTGGAGGCGTTGGTCCCCACCTATCCGGACAAGCCCGCCCCGGATAAAAAACTGAAGCCGCGCGGGTCAGTATTCCCACGTGGACAGAGGCACAGCGCGGGCCCACGGGGTGGGGGTGGGGGTGGGGGGGGAGGGGACCAGGCCTCCGCACTTCCCGCGCCTTGCGTTTCACTGCACTAGCCTTTTCCATGTCTTTTATTCACCGATTACATATAATTACAGCGAGAGTTTAAGTAGGTGACCGTAGGTTCAGGTGTGTGTGTGGGGTGGGCGGGAACCTCACCATCATCAACAACGACCCAAGCCTCAGATTCCGAGATCTGAGAAATGCCCGGACTCAGGCCAGATCCTTGGGGCGGCCGCGAGCAGTGCCTCCCGGGTCCCGAACGCGGCGGAGGCTCGGGAA
>NW_006297021.1:4915154-4920064 GCF_000327345.1 Myotis davidii | reverse complement strand
TGCGATCTGCCCCCTGGGTGACCGGGGGGGGCACCTCCCTGGACTAGTTGTCCCTCCCTGTTTCTGCAGCTGGGTGTGGGGCACCCCTGAGCGTTAAACCAGACTCTGGGAAGGCGCCCGAGGGGATAAGTTCACTTCTTGCCTCTCCCCGCCCCTCTTCCCCCTTGTGGTTGCAGGCGCTTCCCTGGCACCCTGCAGCAGTTAGGGTGCCAGCCCTTGAGCCGGTGCTAAACCAGCCCTATCCGGCCTGCTCGCTGTTGAGAGGGTTCACAGGACCCGGGCAACGTGATCGCTGGGTGACCTTGGTTCCCAGACCGGCCTGTTGCATCTCAGTCTGGCTGCCTTCCTTTAGCCCCGCTGTCTAGGCTTCTGGAGACTTCTCAGTGACACCCACCCAGTCTTCGTGCTGACCTCCCTCCTTGTCCCCGAAAGGACCCTCTCCCCTCTCTGCTGGAAGTGTTGGGTCCCCTTCGGGGGTTCTCCCTGCTGTGGAGGTGGTGCCTGCTTGGGGTCAAGCCCACGCCCCTAAAACCTGGACTTAGTGAAGCAGGTGGCGCTTGTCAGAGCGGCTCCTCCTTTGGTTCAGTCCTCACCTCAGACTTGATAACTGTCCCACCTGGGGAATCTAAGGGGAAGGGAAGGGACGTAGGATCTAGTTAAGGTCAGAGGTGGGACAGTGCCAAGTGGAATCCGACGGGCATGGGTAATAATCCTGCGTGACTTAGGGCGAGTTACCCAAGTTCTCTCGGTCTCCAGGACGGTGGTACTGTCTGCCTTAGGAAGGCAGCGTGAGTGAGGTGATGTATAGCCTTTAATCGTATCTGAAATGTATTAGGTGATCAATAAATGTTCTCTTCCCACCCCTCCCTCTTGCCCTGGCCCCATCTTAGAGCAGAGGGTGGTGCGGGATGAGAACAATTTGTAGGGCAGGCATTGGTATTGACTTTTAAAAGCCTGTGACAACGCAGTACATTGGTGAACTATGTGGGTATGTGAAGCTCTGTGCCAAATTCAAACTTCTGAAATAGTAACTTAATATTCTTGAGACCAGAGACGGTCTGGGGGGTGGTCCATGTCCTGTGATATCTGACTGGTACTCGCACCGGAAGTTGTCGGAGTCCTGCCTTGCGCAGTCTGAACGGGGTTGGGGTGGACCGGAGAGCGGGTTGACCCCAATGCTTTTCTCCGCTGATGTTCGTTGTGTTTCCTTCAGACCCAGCATGAGCGAAGTCCCCTGCAAGAAACGTGAGGACTATCTGGAATGGCCCGAGTATTTCATGGCCGTGGCCTTCCTGTCGGCACAGAGGAGCAAAGATCCCAATTCCCAGGTAAGTGACTTTTGCAGGGGGACGATTGGGCCCTCGCTGACGCAGAGATGCCTGCCAGTGAGCACATTGCAAAGGCCGCTCACGGGGCAGAGTGAAGCTGCTGCCCTTTGTGCTGCACCCCTATGCGTCCGTCTTCCTGTGGGAGAGATTGTGGGTGCCTCTCCACCCGATCTGGGGCCAGGGTCGCTCTTTCTTTGGCTCGTGGGAACCGCCACGGAACAGAAGCGAGGACGCAGAGCTCCTAGCACCCCCAGAAGCTGCGTGCCCTCTTGGAGCTCTGCGGGCCTCTGGTTCCATTGACAGCCTTGAGCGTGGCAGTCCGGCCAGGCAGTCACCAGGCCTTCGGGCATGTTTCGCTGCAGGTGGGAGCCTGTATCGTCAACGCAGAAAACAAGATTGTGGGCATCGGGTACAACGGGATGCCCAACGGGTGCAGCGACGACCTGCTGCCTTGGAGGAGGACAGCGGAGCGGAAGCTTGACACCAAGTACCCTTACGGTAGGCGAGCCTGGCACCCCGCCCTGCTTCGGTCAGAGAGCGTCTTTCTCCTTCTCAGCCAGCAGCAGCTGGGAGGAAAGAAAGAAAAAAAACACCCCTATTGAACGACCCCAATTTCCTGTCCCCGTCTCTAAAGTTCCAAAGAGAACCAGTGAGTGGAAGGGACCCTGGTGGTGGCACATAGCCTGGCCCTGAGGGCCGGGGCTCTGTGGCCTGCGTGGGCCGGGTGTGTTTCCGTGGAGAACCGCTGGCTGTACCTGCCAGGGCATTGGTGGCGGCTTCTGTGCCGAGGTCCGCCGCCCTGGGGAGGACTGTGCACCCCGGGGAGGACTATGCATCCCGGGGAGGACTGTGCGTGACGGCCCTGCAGGTTGGAAGCAGAGCCAGCTCCGCAGGCATGGCCGGGGCTTGGTGCTGGGAGAAGCAGGGCCTGGGGAGGAGGAAGATGCTGTGGCCTCCTGCCGCCCTGGGGGCTCCGCAGTCCCAGGGGGGCTGTGGTCAGAGCACAAGTCAGATGGGTGGGACCGGGCCCCTTGGGCCTGGCCGTCTGTTTTGCGTGTTTAAATTAGGGAGGGTCCCTCGGTCTCGTATGCTGTGTTGCCTACCTGAGCCCCGGGGAGAATCACTTCAGAGAGTGTCTGGAGGGACAGGCTACAGCTTCACTTTTCCCTTAATTCTTTGGAGATTTGGTAACTAAGGTGTCAATGAGGCAAAGTGGGCAGCAGGTGCTCCGTGTCGAGTCTTTATAATGTCAGGACCTGTGCCGTGTCTGAATGAACAGGCCGGCCCTGGTGGAAGACGGGGGGACTAAGGCCACCCCTCAGGGAAAGCGTGGGTCGCGGGGAGCGGTGGGAGGCCTTTCGCTGTGGGCTCTTCCCTGCAGCTCTCCTGTGGGTTTTTCTCCTGCAGAATCCCAGGTCTGCAGTTAGCCGAGCTTATGCACTTTACTAATGTTCTCGGGCCTCAATCATGTGAAATAAACCCCATCGATTTCTTTTCAAACTGCTTCAGGCAGCTGCTATGTTTTGGAAAGTAAAAAGAAAGATGCCCAGAGGTGGAAGAGGACGTGAGAAATACTGGCGGGAAGAACACCAAGCACTCAGGGTTTCCAGGGAATAAAGCATGGCTTAGTGAATACGGGCGTTTCATGGTCAGACTTGAGGCCCGATGCACGCAGCCCCAGCTTTGTCCGGAAGGTCGTCTGGAAGGTCGTTTGGCTGTCCCGTCTAATTAGCTTTTATTATTATAGATGAACCTTCGTAGGAGCAGGAATAGTGGGGCCCCACTAGTAGGACGAACGTGAGGCTGTTAGCTCAGCAGGCGCTTCCCGGCTGCGTGGAGTGTGTGAACGGAAAAGGTGCTAACGTAGTCCCGAAACGTTTGGCCACCCTGCTTTGATCGTAAGCTTTCGATGGTAGGAAAGAAGGGAAGGGCTCCGCCGTGCGTAGGTGCGTGCCGAGGTTCACGGCACAGTTCAGTGTCCGTGTGAAATCGCAGAATGAAAGGGTCCATGCGTTCAGTCCGCAGCGACACTGAAATGTCGGACCACAGTCCTTCCTTCACAGAATCCAGACGGAGAGGTGGGTCCTCGTGCTTACCTCCGGCACCGAGGGGTCCCTGTTGGTTCCTGAGGGACCCACGGAGGGGGACCCGTGCCGTCCTGTCACTGTGGGCCCCGGGCAGCTGGGTGGCAGGGACCCCGAAGCCAGAGGCCTGCTGCTCCTTTGCAATCCCCCGCTTCCCAGTGAGCTGGGGTCTCGAGTAGCTGGTTTTGTTTGTCAGAGACACTGCCTTTTGCCCAAGTTGGAGAGAGGACCTTTCAGAGCTCCTTTCCAGGAGGAATTTAAAAGCCCCACCCGCACAGGCATTAGTCCAGCCTCACGGATTGCTGCTTTTGCATAGTGGCTGAGTTTCTGGGCCCTGGCTGGCTTGCTGGCTGCAGTATTTCTTTACTATCCATACGGTACCCCTAGGTTTTCAAAGCTCTTTGCCCTCACTTATCAATTATTCATTTTACACACAGCTGTGCTAGAATGTAGACAGTTTTCTTCCACGAGAGTACGCTTGTAATTTGATGTACCATAAAAGTTATAGAAGGTATTAAATGGTTTTTAAAAGGCATTTAGCATTACTACGGTCATGAAATACACACAGACGGGCTCTCCGTTTAGATAACGATGACTGGCTGTAAGCAGTCTTGTCTTTTCCAGGGATTTCCGCCCGCAGAGTGAAAAATGTTTAGAGCCCCGCCAGTGTGGGTCAGTGGTTGCGTGTTGACCTATGAACCAGGAGGTCACTTCCTGGTTGGGGCACATGCCCGGGTTGCAGACTCGATCCTCAGTGTGGGGTGTGAGAATTATTGATCCCCAATCAATAATTCTCATCATCGATGTTTCTATCTCTCCCTCTCCCTTCCTCTCTGAAATCATACTTAATAAATATATATTTGAAAAACATAAAAATATATTAAAAAAATGTTTAGATAGCCTAGGGTAGGATAGAAATGTTTTGGTGATACTGGACTAAAATGCAAATTCTTTTTACTTCTGTTTTAAGACTTCAAACATTCATTTGTAAAAAGAATCGCTGGTGTCTGGAATTGGGGAGGCTCACGCTGTCTTTCCTCCCTGACGTCATGGTGGCTGCGCTGCTCTATCAGGGTCGGAGATGATGCGTAAATCCCCATAAAGGACTTTAGAGATTATCCGAGCTCTAGGCCGGTGACTCCTATGTCTTGAATATCTGGGGTCCCCGTCAAACAACTCTGAGGCCCCCCACTAAGCAAGGCTGCCTTACCTTCCTCCTGGGAGCCGTTGTTCAAGCTCACATCGGTAACAGGGCTCCCCGGTCTCATCAGGCTCCTATGCCTGTGGTTGCACACCTGTTGGTGGCGGGTTGTGGGAAAACGTGCCTCTGCCTGGCCTTCTCTTCCATCCGGGCACTCAAGAAGCCAGGGTGGCTTTGCCGGTGGCATTACACTGCTTCCTCGCGGGAGGGGCCTGAGCCCCGATGTCCCAGGAGTGGGCGGTCGCCACACTGTAGATGCATCGGGCAGGTGCGGCGACTCGGGGCTGTTCCCAGCGG
>NW_006297021.1:4911261-4915108 GCF_000327345.1 Myotis davidii | reverse complement strand
TGCTCTAGAAGGCCATCGCGCTGAGGAGGAAATCGCTGGGTTCATCGAAGCGAGAATGTCCCACGGCAACCCTGAACTGTTCTGCCAGTGTGTGGCAGCACGCCTGTACATTTTATATTTAAATTTCATCTGCTGTTCTCAGATTTAGCATATTGCTAAGCACGCACAGATGTCATTTTAGTGATTACGTAGCCATTTGCCTTGCCCACCTGAACACTGGCATTTTCCTCCCTGCCATGCATGTGAGATACTTCTTTGGCCTCCAAAAGGTTTGTCTTGAGAAGCTAATTTATCAAGAAGTTGATCCTTGCTAAGCTGCGACTTCGTCAGGACTTGTAAGGGCTTCCCAGTAATTAAGATCAAATCCGTTCCTGCCGCCTGTTGGAGGCAGATGCCCTCTGGTTTTGTGAGGCAGGTCCCTGGATCGGATGACCGGCTGTTTCTGTTCCTGCAGAATTCTAATTTCACTTACAGCTTCCCCTCACCCTCCCCGGCCTGGCCAGCTCGTGCCTGCGGCCCGACGGTGGGTTTCTTTAGGGATTTTGTACAAAATAGTCAGTGGAAAACCTTCAAGCAAGTTTACAGAGAAAAAATGAAGTAGATGATTTTTATGAATCAGGAAGCAAACTCGTTGCACTGTGCGATGTTTTAGACAGACAGGGAAACCCGATGGCTTATGTCTGAGGCTCCTCCTCCCCCAAAATGTATATTAACCAGCTGGACATAAGCATGTTCCACTTTCAGGTGTAATTGTTTGGCAACAGTTCTTCAGAAAAGAATAAATAATGACTTTTTTGTTCATTTATTTGATTTTCATCTATATATTTTAACCTGTGGACTCAGGGTTAATTTTTGAGGCGCTAGAGATTCCTCTTTCACTCTGAACGTCTACAAGGGACCTACACTGACAGTCCCTGTTGGGGAGGGCAGGAGCCGGAAAAGCTGAGATGCTGGTCCATGGGCTCGAACCCACCTGGGAAACGACACGTATTTCTCTTTGTTTTGTAGAGTCACATTACCTCGTGGAGGTTTGTATTCTGTTCGTTCGTCTCTGGCCCTTACGCTGATGTTGACTGATCTCCTGGCCTGAACGACTAGTCTTATTTTACTTTGCATTATTTTTTTTCTTCCCAAGAATCCCTCCTTCGTAGGCTTTGCTGACGCTGGAATGAAAGTGGAATATGTAATCTTGCTTGCTCCCCGCAGTGGGCACTCCCGCCTGGTTCCCGGAGGTTTTCGCAGATGGTTGGTTTCGCAGATGGATGGTCTTGGTTTTACTTTTACTGCTGAGGACGTGGACTCCTGTTTGGAGCGGGGGACGTGTGTTTAATATGCACAGCTGCCGGTTACTAGGCAGTGGTCAGATTCCCGGGAAGGAATGCTGGTCGCCCCGGGCCCCGGGTCCGGGTGTGGTGTGTTTGTGCCCAGCGACCATGGGCTTGTTAGATCCATGACTGACATTTGCTTCTCAGTGTCTTTGTGAAAGAAATGATCCTTGGGGACTCCTCCAGTTCTAGAGTTCCAAGGAAAAATTAAACAATGTAGCTTTGGTCCCCTTAGACTACCTAGGGTGCTCTTCCCCTTCCGGGGGCTTTGCGGGGAGTTCTAAAGCATCCTGGGTGAAGGTTGGGCCCCTCCTCCACCCCCAGCAAAGCAGCGGGTGGCGGGGACGGAGGATGTGCCTCTGCGTGTGGATGAGTGACTAGAACCAGGCTCTGTTCCTCTCCTCGGAGGCCCAGCTCTGCTCCTGTTCTAAGGTGAGTGTAAACCAGACAGAGTCGCGCACACGCAGGAGGGCCTGAGGCGAGCGAGGCCCCCCACAAACACGGGCATCAGAAGATGGGGATGAGGAAGGCTGGAGGACAGCCATGCGGAGAAAGACCGTGTCTAAGTGCAAGAGGAGGTCTGACTGGAAGAGGCACACTTAGACCCCTTCCGAGGCAAGAGGCTGTTGAACCAAGTAGAAAGAAAGGAGTTGCCAATCCTTTTGCAAACCAGTCCGCGTGACAGTGTTTGTTGAAACACAAGACTTGCCCGGCGTCGGGACTAAATGGAGGATAAGTGGGAATAAGAGAATCCGTAGGCGACGCGGAGAAGGCCGGTGCACCCAGGGCGATGGACGGGAGGGGCTGGCGGGAGGCCGGGCCAGCCCGGAGCGGAGGTGTGAACGTCATCTCCGTGCTTCTTGCACATGATAGATGCCGCTGTACATTTAAAATACCGCGTGTGATAACGGAGCATGAATTTTTAAATTCTGCAATTAAAAGACTTTGTCCCCAACGCCATTAATTTTGAGTTTAGGTGGGAAAGGGAAGCAGAGTTCCTCATTGTCGTTTTTCCCCTCGGCGAGTGAGTTATAACTCCTTAGGTCAGTGATGGCGAACCTTTTGAGCTCGGCGTGCCAGCATTTTGAAAAACCCTAACTTAACTCTGGTGCCGTGTCACATCTAGAAATATTTTGATCTTTACAACCATAGTAAAACAAAGATGTATTTTTTTTTAAAAAAAAATATCTTTTATTGATTTTCCACAGAAAGGAAGGGAGAGAGACAGAGAGTTAGAAACATCGATGAGAGAGAAACATCAATCAGCCGCCTCCTGCACATCCCCCACCAGAGACGTGCCCGAAACTCAGGTACATGCCCTTGACTGGAATCGAACCCGGGACCTCTCAGTCCGCAGGCCGCCGCTCCATCCACTGAGCCAAACCGGTTTCCGCAAGATGTATATTTTTGATACTTATTTTTTATATTTAAATGCCATTTAACAAAGAAAAATCAACCAAAAAATGAGTTCCCGTGTCACCTCTGACACGCGTGTCATAGGTTCGCCATCACTGCCTGAGGAGCTGGAATAAATAGATCACGAGTCACCCGTCCTGTTATCAGCGTGCGTCGTCTGTGGGTGACGGGGAGTTCCGAGTCCGCTGGCTTCCTTTTGAGAAAGGATAACGAACTGTGTCCTGCGTCACGTCCCCCGTCGTCCTTCACTCACCCACAGCTCCTCCGAGGGCGGCTGCCGTGTGCGGGCTGCGCTAGGCACTCTGCAGGGCATGTGAAATGTCCCCTGGCCCCTCCCCTTCTCCAGACCCCAGATCTGGCCAGAATGCCTTTCTGCGTCACTCTCTGCGGACAGACTCCCCTCGGGCATCGTGGGAGCAGGAGCAGCAGACCTGGTCCAGCGCAGGGCCGGCTGCCTCTGCATTGCCCTGTGGCCTGTTCTTAACGCCACCTGCCAACGGGCACTGTCCTGTGCATGTCCCTCCCCCGGACGGTGCGCCCCTCGGTGCCAGAAGCAGTGGCTCCATTTGTCCCCTGAAAGGGAAGCCACTGGCGGTGCCTGGGGTGGGGCACGGCCTGCGGTATCGCCAGGACCCGAGGGGTCGCCCAGACGCCAGGACCCTCGGTGCCAGATTCTGAGCACAGGCAGGGGCGTGGCCTGCGCGGTCACCTGTCGCCTCTGCGAGGAAGCCTGTCCAGGCTCCCCTCCCGCTCTCCACAGGGAGCCCCGCCGGGCTGGGACTGTGCGTTCTTTTTTTTTCTTTCTTTTTGTTTTTTTTTTTTTGCTTTTCATTTCTTTATTTTTTAAAATTTTGTTTTATTGCTTAAAGTATTACAAAGAGTAATACATATGTCTCCTTTTCCCCCCCCTTGATCTTCCCCTGGCCTCCCTACCCCCCAGTGTCTTATGTCCATTGGTTATGCTTATATGCATGCATACAAGTCCTTCGGTTGATCTCTTACCCCCCACTTCTACCCCTCTCCCCTCCCCGGCCTTCCTGCTGTAGTTTGACAGTCTGTTTGAGGCAGCTCTGTCTCTATACCTATTTTTGTCCATCAGTTTATAA
>NW_006297021.1:4903087-4910832 GCF_000327345.1 Myotis davidii | reverse complement strand
TAGTTTTTTGAGGAAACTCCATACTGTCTTCCATAGTGGCTGCACCAGTCTGCATTCCCACCAGCAGTGCACAAGTGTTCCTTTTTCTCCACATCCTCTCCGGCACTTGTCGTTTGTGGATTTGTTGATGATAGCCAGTCTGACAGGTGTGAGATGGTACCTCATTGTTGTTTTGATTTGCATCTCTCGGATGATTAGTGACTTTGAGCATGTTTTCATATGTCTCTTGGCTTTCTGAATGTCCTCTTTCGAAAAATGTCTATTTAGGTCCTTTGGGGACTGCACGTCCTTAGAAAACAAGCCCAGGTCTGACGTTTTCAGCTTTCTCTCCAGCTCACGAAGCTTTCCCCAGCGTTTTCCTCGCGTGCTCCTCACCGACTGGAGGCAGGGAGGGAGGTCGACCATTCCCGCTGGTGGCCGAGCGCGGCTGGGACTCGAACCCTCGTGCAGGCAGAGGCTGAGCCCCTGTGTTCTGAAAAGACACGTGTAATCCCAATACAATTCCCACAGAAACAGCACAACCTGCAGATTCAGCCCCATCCACCCACAAAGAGGGCGTTTAACCCCTTGTTCCTGGCTCTTCCCCACCCGCGCTCCCCTCTCCTGCTGTGTCTGTGTCTGTGTCTGAGCGTGGGCCTCGGTCACCTGCCTGCCCCTGCAGCTGCGGCCTGTGGGTGCCGTGCTGGACCAGTGATGTCGCAGCGAGGTCTTGTCACTGAACATGTATGGGAACCGTATCCAGTTCTAAGCTCTTTCCTCTCCCGGCCGCAGCCTGGCACCAAGGGGGCTCCCTGGCCGGCGAGTGGAGGGGGGGCGGGCAGCGCTCTGTCTGAGAAGCCAGGAGAGTGAATGGGCCTTGCACACCAAGAAGTTGTCAGGAGGGCAGACCAGAGGTGGGGGTGGGGTGGGGGGGAGGGTGTCTCTGGGGCGAGGGGGGGGGAGCAGAAGCTGAGAAGAGCTGCGTGTGGCCGCTTGGGGTGGCCCTGGAGGAGGGCTGTACTGTGGGCTTCTCCTGTCCCCTACCCACCTGTATGCCAGGGCCTTTGAAACCCTGATAGTGAGCCCCATTGCTTCCTTACAGATGTGGGCACTTCCCGAGAGAGGTAGTGGAGGCGTGGTATTGTTTGGGACAAAGTCTAGAAATGTTTGCTTTGGGTTTGGGGGTCGCCATAATAACGAACATTTTATAACCTTCTGGGGAGGGTGCTGGAGGTGGTGCTGGGTTGGAGGGGCTTACATTTCGAGGCTACTCTATCGTTAATTACCGTCTGGAAGGATCGGCACCTGGAGTCTGGCGTGATGTATGAGGCCCTGTCAGGGTATCTTTCAATAATTAAGAAATAAGTCCTTGAAATTCCATTTTAGCTTCAGAAGCTGTGAAAGTTCCCAAAATGCATCTGAGAGGACCGAGTGCATGCCCTCCCCCCTGCCCCCACCCCCGTGTGTACCAATCAGGCGTCTGAGGCATCCAGGGCGGGGGTGGGGGGGTGCAGGGGGGATGCTGAGCCCGAGGGAGATGTACCTGCGTTTAGTGACTCTAGAAGTGGATACACTTAGACCGTATTTCGAGAAGCAATGACACAGCTGTGTCGTTGGAACAGGAACGGAATATCTTATACAAATCAGCATCGAGTTATTTTTAAAAACGCACAGGCCGACCTTGGCCTGGGGCACCCTTCATGTCAGCTGCTAACTGCGGGGTGAGGCGCCCCACCTTTTCTTCTGGAAGGCCGTGAGCAGACGCCCCGGGCTCCGGAGTCCTGGCCTCTGTCGTGTCCGTGAGCCGCACTGTCTGTGCCGTGACCGTGGGTGGCCGCACCGCAGAGGACCTTCAAGGTCAGGGGCAAGGGCGCTTCCCAGAGGCGTCGGAGGCTGAGCGGTGCCGCCTGGAGCCAGTTGGCAGAGGTGGCGCAGGTCCCGGCTCAGTGGCAACAGGGTTCCCCTCGCCTGGCCCCCTCGCCTGACCCTCCCAAAGCTGCCGCTCCCCCCCTTCTCCATTCCGCCTTGTCAGAGTGCCCTTCACGCCCGGGGGAGGCCTTTTCTTCAAGTTCCACACCACGGACAACGAGGAGTTTTAAACAGCCTGGAGCAGGGGTCCTCAAACTGCGGCCTGCGGGCCACATGCAAATACAAATATTGTATTTGTTCCCGTTTTGTTTTTTTACTTCAAAATGAGATATGTGCAGTGTGCATAGGAATTTGTTCACAGTTTTTTTTTTAAACTATAGTCTGGCCCTCCAACGGTCTGAGGGACAGTGAACTGGCCCCCTGTTTAAAAAGTTTGAGGACCCCTGGACTCTAAAGGGTTTCTCTACCTGGAGTAGAAGCTTAGTTTTCCCGACTCCAAATTTCCTCAGGCCCCCGGGTTCCCACCCTGTGCTGGGCGCACCTGCAGGTCCGTGAGGAGAGCCACGCTGTTTCTGCTCAGTTATCTGTGCAGCAGTTAGCATTTGCTCAGCATTATCCATGTTTGGGGGTATTTTTAGAGAAGGTGCTGTGTTTTCAATACTATGTTTTTACTGATTTCAGAGAGTGAGGAAGGGAGAGGGAGAGATAGAAGCATCAATGATGAGAGAGAGTCATTGATTGGCTGCCTCCCACACGCCCCTCACTTGCAACTGAGCCCACAACCTGGGCCTGTGCCCTGACTGGGAATCAAACCCTGACCTCCTGGTTCATGGGTCAATGCTCAACCACTGAGCCACACCGGCCAGTCAGGTGTTTTCTTTGTTTAAACCTAGTAAAGTGACCTTAAAAATACTGCCGTCTAAAATAGATATCGTATGAGTCTTATATCAAATGAGATGAAAGTCAAATTTATAAAATGTCGAATCTCTTAAATCTAAATCGAACCAAGGATGGAATATATCCTGTTAATTTGTCAAACTTGCCGCAAACCGCCTACACGAGACAGTAAGGATTAATCAAGCTCTGGTAAGAGGGAGTTTGAAAAATAACAGTTTTCTAATTATACAATCTCTGCTCCATGGTCCAAGGTTAATGCAGTGCCGAATTCTGACAGTTAGTAATAGAAAAGGGGGAAGAAAAAGACCAAAGCGTAGAACTGTCTTATAATTACCCGCGGCAGAGGCCCTCCTCCCGGCGGTGGGGAACTTTCTGAGTGCTAATCCAACAATGTTGAGAGTCATCGGAGGGTTTTGTGGCGCCCTTGCTGCTTAGCAAATACACTGGTAGTGCTCGGGGAGTTCTTTTGCTTAGTGCCTAGCCATCGGAGAGTAGTTCTAGGTAGACAGTTGGAAAATTTGCCTCTTTTTTTTTGGACAATTTAGCTATCTTATGAATTACGTCCTAGACACTCTCTCGGTGGGGTACCGACTCTTCATTCCTGTGATATAAAGCCATGCTGTTCTCACGATCCCGGAGAGAACCTTTCTCCTGGGGTGGCTCTTGCACTCATCTCCTCGTAGCTCTTGCCGCGTGTATCCCAAGGCGATCAGAATGCCAGCATCGGAAAACGATGAATTTGTTCTTGACCTTCTTGTTCGCAGGCAACTGTGGACTGTGTATTGTAGCGAGAGACTTGACGGAGAAGACTCGGGCGCCCCAGGGAAAGGCCTGAGGAGAAGAGGGGACGCTGGGGTTAGAAATGTAGATTTCGGGGCTTTGCAATTAGATCTGCTACCCGAGAATCTAAGAATGAACGCATCGAAGAGCAGGACTGGACTTGGGGACATGCCTAGTAAGTCGAGAGAAAGAAAAGGACCCATTGAAAGTAGGGCACCCCAGAGGCCCTGGTCCTCCTGAGACGACTTGGGGTGGCGGGTGGTAACTAACCAAGGGCCAGGGAGCAGGCGAGTCGGATTGCAGCCCGAGGAGGCTTTGGGTTTAGGTCAAGAGCAGGCCGTTCAGTGGCGTGCCAGGGCCGGCTCACCACCGCTGATGTGCGCATCTCTTCTCACTTCCCTGCCACGTTGGGGGCTTGACATTGGCTGAGTGGCAGCATTTACACACAGAAATGGGCAGACGCTACAAACTAGGGCCATTTTAAGAGAACAATTGGTTGCAAACATTACTAGCGTATTCCGGAGTTCAACGGGTTTCCTTAGAGCAGTGTTTCTGAACTTTTTACATGGTGACAAACAGTTTTCCTGCAAAAAACGCCCCACAAACACACACACACACACACACACACACACACACACACACACACACACACACACACACACACACACGGAAGTTTTGGGAGCAGTACCTAACCTTGCCACGTGGGTGCGTTCTAATCTCAGCCCTTCTCTTTTCATTAAAAAGAAAAGAAAATGCTGTTTATAGCTCACTAAACTGGTGTCACGACCTGCAGTTTGGAAAGCATTGTTTCCCAGACAAGTGGAGGTTTTATATGCATTACAGAGTCAAGAGGCTTGCCCCTGGCCATGGGAGAGGAGACTCCTGTTCTGCGGTCAGAGCCTGTCTTGGAAAAGATTGGGTGTTCTGGAAGATGGAGGGAGGAAACCGGGCACATTAGGGAAAAGCTAAAAATTGCATTACTTAGTACCTTTTAAATTGCTTTGATTCAGTTAGTGGAAATGTGCTTTCTGAGAGCTGGCGCTGTTCCTGCAAACCGAGAGCGCATTCGTGCCCCCGGTCGGGGTCACACGCTTCAAGTGGCAACGTGGGGCCTGGCACCTCGAAGCTGCCTCAGGTGCAGGTGGAGGATGCGAGGGTCGGGGAGACGCTTGGCCAGGCCAGGCCGGCCGGCAGCACTCGAAGCATGCCCTCCCAGGCCAGGCCTGCTCCCTGCCGAGTGCTCTCTGTGGCCTGGAGCCGACGTGGCAGTTGCCTGTTGCTTGATCAGCTGTGATGGCCAGCCCAGCTAAGTGAGTCCCCACACTCCACTCATTGACCTACGTGAACACATCAAATGAGTCCCAAGGCGTCTGTCCAGGTTCCTCTGGGTGGGCAGTCTGGGGACCGGATGGGTCTGTTCTGAAGGGAAATGCAGGGGGGTTGGGAGGGGAAGCCGAGGGTCAGAGCCACGGGGCTGTGGGGTCGTGGACCTGGGAGACCCGTGCCAGGATCTGGACAGACAGCAGCAGGGAGTTCCCGGTGGGTGGGGCCAGGAGAGGTGTCAGGTGTAGCCCGGGGCTGGGGTTTCCCTCCTCAACCCCAAAGGTGTAGGCTGGGGAGCCAGGGCGAATCAGACAGGGCTCGGTGGGCCCAGGGGGCTCCTGAAAGGTGGGAGTGGGTGTCACTTCCGAGGCTAAAGGTACGGATGATCCAGAGAAATCGAGTGTGCCTGGACACTCCAGAGTTTAAGTTTTTTACTTTTTTAATTTGTATTGATATCCGAGAAGAAAAGAGAGGGAAGGAGAGAGAGAAAGATCAATGATAAAAAGGAATCGGCTGCCTCCTGCACATCCCACACTGGGGACGGAGCCCGCAACCCGGGCATGTGCCCTGACCGGGAATCAAACTGTGACCTCCTGGTTCCTAGGTCGACGCTCAACCACGGAGCCGGGCTCTTTTCTTCATTGTCTAGCTTGACTTGGGGGCCGTGGGTTGTGAACTGTTCCTTTGAAAGAGCCCACGTGTGCCTGGCACTCAGCCCTCGTGTCGCCAGCAGACCTCATGTTTTTTTTTTTTTTTTAATATATTTTTTTCTTGATTTTTTACAGAGAGGAAGGGGGGGGGATAGAAAGTTAGAAACATCGATCAGCTGCCTCCTGCACACTCCCTACTGGGGATGCACCCGCAACCAAGGTACATGCCCTTGACCGGAACCGAACCTGGGACCCTTGAGTCCGCAGGCCGACAACGGTCTATCCATTGAGCCAAGCCGGTTAGGGCAGACCTCATGTTTTTTTAACAGGAAATTTTATCGGTTTCATCTTGCGATTTTGTGGGTCAGAGAGGAAGTCTGTTCATGGTCCTGGGTGCCATTTCTCTGAACCACCCTTTACCCAGGGATGCTGGCGGGTTGCCCAAGAAAGGCTGGTAATTTTCTTAATGAACCCAGGCAGACAATGTTACATTTTGCCCCAAAATGAATTCGAGGAAGACAGTTGCCGTCCACGTGACAATTTAGAAATTCAAGAGAGGACAGTGCACTGGGTTTTCTCACAGATTCAGAAACTCCGCAGTTCTGAAGAGTAATACCAACACCACCAAAAAGTGTTTATTGGGCGGGAAGGCCTATGTTTGATATTTGAATTTAAGAGGACTGTCCATATTTCCCAGCGTTGGCATCAATAACTAGAACCTGCATTTCCCCCTTAATTCATTCAATAAATATTTAACACCTGTTATGTTCATGGCCGCATTAGACTCGAATCTAGAAGACTGGTCCTGCCCTCGAGGGGGAAATAGAAGAAATAATTACATCTAGTTTTTTTTTTAACACGGAGCGGGGTTAATCCGGGCTTGGGGACTTGGTCATGGGAAGGACGTGGGGACAAGGGGACTTCCGCGAGGCCAGCACCCTCCTGGGCCCTGCGCCTGGAGCCCGTCCCTCCTCCTCCCTGTCCTCCCCTGCCCTGGGGGTGTATGGACTGTGGGCTCAGGGAGCTGGCGCAGGTCCCTCTGGCCCGCAGGGGTTCTCTGGTGGGTTGCGATCTGATTAAGTGCAGCTTTTCTTTTTCGGGAGATTTTCTTACAAGGCCTGAGACTGTTGGTTTCCACATGCGCCTGAGACCTCCTAAATCCACAGTGGCCTTCGTGGACTACAAGGAGCGCTCCCAGCGTTTTCTGGGAGGGCCCTGGTCAGCTTCCTGCCCGCAGCATCGCAGAGCCGCGGCTGGACATGCACAGCGGCCACCCCACCCGAGACCGGGAGGCCTGGGAGGAAGGTGGGCCCGAGGAGCCCTCAGCAAAGGCTCGCTGACCGAGGGAGGATGTCACGGCCGAATGTGCCTGGAGGAAGGCATTGTGTGTAGGCTGGTGGTGGTGGGAGAGGGCGTGGAGACCCTCGGAGGCCCCACGTTTATAATTCTAGGAGATTTGTGTGATTTGGACCACAGCCAGATAGTCATTAATTCATGCAGCAAACATTGATTTTAGCGCTTGGATGTGTAGCGTGTGTTGTTAAGTGACTTGGGGATGCCAGAGGGTTCTGGGAGGCAGTGTTTCCTAAACACATCTTCACATTGGAAACATGTGGGGGAACCACTTAGAGATTTCAAAGCCCAGTCCACACCCAGGCCCTGTCGGGTTCCGGGTGTGGGACCCGGACCGCCGTGTTTTGGAACATCTGAGGATTCCTGTCTGCAGACATGTGTGAATCTCTGCCACAGGGAGGTATCATATAGCCTTAGATAATGCACCCAGAAAGGGAAATAGCAATTAAGATAGCATACAGTGCCCTGGCTGGTTCGGCTCAGTGATTACAGCGTCAGCCTTCAGACTGAAGGGTATCGGGTTCGATTTCCGGTCAAGGGCACGTTGCCTGGGTTGTAGGTTCGATTTATGGCCTCAGTCAGGGTGCATTCGGGAGGCAACAAGTCAATGTGTCTCCCACATCAATGTTTCTCTCTCTCTCCACCCCCCTCCTCCCTCCCTTCCACTCTCTCTCTAAAGATCAATGGAAAAAATATCCTCGGGTGAGGATAGAAAAAAAAGATAGCATCTAGCCACCGCACAGAGAAGGTAGGAGATTCCACACTAGATTTGAGTGGTGAGCACAACTCCTGCCTTGAGAGGAACGCCCCATGGATTAGTCGGTGCGAACCCGGCCCAAGGCCCTGGGAAGGTGCGGGAGGGGAGAGGAGGGGGCTCCCTTCATCCTGGAATTC
>NW_006297021.1:4901349-4902974 GCF_000327345.1 Myotis davidii | reverse complement strand
ACTTGACCTTTCGCACGGCCGGGGTGGCCCGGTGGTTGAGCGTTGACCTATACACCAGGAGGTCACGGTTCGATTCCCGGTCAGAGCACATGCCCGGGTGATGGTCTCGATCTCCAGTGTGGGGCTTGCAGGAGGCAGCCCATCAATGATTCTCTCATCACTGATGTTTCTATCTCTCTCTCCCTCTCCCTTCCTCTCTGAAATCAATAAGGAAAACCCCAAACTTGACTTTTCCTTGCCGTTAAGTGGATGCGTGTCTTTCTTATAAAAGATGAACTACGGGGCACCCACAAGGCTGTGTGCGTCTGGGCCGGGAGCCATGAGGCCTGCAGGTCCCTCAGTCAGAAATGCTCGGCTCCACTTCCTGATTCTCTTGCTCTTAGTTGCTCCTGCCCTCTCGGTGGCCACGGCGAAAGCACATCCCCGCGTGTGCATATCAGCACACAGATGAGCCATTTTATGTGGGTAGCTCACGCCCCAGGGCCTTGTGGCTGCACGTGGGGTGGGGCTGGGGGGAGGTGCCTGACCCCGGCCCCTCCTGGCGGCTCTAGGTGCTCATAGACCCTAGGCTGCTGTGTGGACCGGGGTGCTTCTAATCGCCAACCTGTCGGGCCACATGGCCCTCATTTGCATTCTCAGCACTTTCGGTTTCTAATTACTTTTTTTAAAAACCGAGTCTATGATATGTTACTAGAGGCCTGGTGCATGAAATTCGTGCACGGGTGGGATTCCTAGGTCTGGCCATTGATTAGGGCCCATCGGGTTCCCTGCCTCCCCGCCTCCACCTTCCCTCACTCCCTCAGTGCCCTGCTGCCACTGCTGGTTGCCCGCCATGTTTCATGCTGCCCCCTGGTGGTCAGTGCACATCCTAGCAAGTGAGCAAACTCTCTTCTCCTGGTCTTCACTGTCCCTGCTCCTGGGCCATCATTGTACTTGGTGATGCTTATCAAATTGAAGGGATTGACATCAAAGGGCAACAGATGTTAGAATCTGATTCAATAAACCAAGTAAAATTAGGCTTTTATTTTTTTTTGTTGTTGTTGTTAATGCTCACGCAAAATTCAAATCTTGCGTGAATTGGGGGACACCCTCTATATATATAGATTGCAGAGGGCAGGACGGAATGCTCCAGCACTATTGGTGAATTCTTCCTGGGCGCCAGTGTAAGTGTTTCTCTTTCTTCTCGCTCCCGCCCGCAGTGTGCCACGCGGAGCTGAACGCCATCATGAACAAGAACTCGGCCGACGTGAAGGGCTGCACCATCTACGTGGCCTTGTTCCCGTGTAATGAGTGCGCGAAGCTCATCATCCAGGCAGGTAGGCGCGGGCGGCCCATTTGTCACGCCTGCGTGGCGGCCTGCCCCTCGCCGCTCCTCACAGATGGTTTGATCCTACGCTGCTGTTGTTTGGATCTAAATTAATTGCACTATCGACTTTGCCGGATGCCTCCCGTGTTTTGTTTTTGAACGGTGCCAGGTATTCTGCGACTAATTGCATCCTCTGCGATTCTTAACATGTTTCTAATTTCGTTTGCAACTTCTTAAACCGCAAGCTGCCAAAACGCAACACAGGCTTTGCATATCGTTACTGTCAGTTTTCTGTTCTCTGGCGTGTCGTGCATAGATT
>NW_006297021.1:4899852-4901334 GCF_000327345.1 Myotis davidii | reverse complement strand
GGGGGGGGGGTGCGGGTGAGGGGGGGAATGAGTTTCTGTCAGATACAAGGTCAGCTGGGAGGCTGTATGTGAAATTTTAATTTGTAGCTAATGTAGGGGAGATATTTGAGGACCTAACCGTATCTCTGCATTTTAATGTCATAAGGACTCCAACGGAACCATGTTCAGTTTTTCTTACCGCGAAGTGACAGCACTGTGTTCTGAACGTTTTGCCTTTTTCAAACTGTCACATCTGAGATTCGGCCGCACTCTGTCTCCATAAAACTCTCCGCGTGAGATTTAGGGACGTGCCTTGTCGGCCAGATGTGCAGCTTAGAGGGGCTGTTTCTCACGAGCCCGAGGGTCTGTGAGCAGAGCGGGTCTGCCGGTGTCGGAACCAGAATCTCTGTGGCTCCCCGCGGGCGCTGGAAGGTCTTTGGGGACATAGGCACCGAGGCGGTGCAGGCGTGGGCAGAGCCAGCCGCGCATGCCCTGGGGGCCAGCCCCCTTCTGTCCCCGCGGAGCTGGGGTGGGGAGTGCCGTCGGGGTCCTGCCTCAGGTCAGCGCTGCTGGTGAGACGGGAGAAGCACCGGTCTGCTCCGTGTGGGTCTGCAGAGCCGTCCGGGGAAGTCGCTGGTCTCTCTCTGATTTTGCCAGCACGCTCTCCCCTCCCTGCCCCACCAGCCTCTGGAGTTCGACAGTAATTGCCTTATGAAGAGAGAACGTCTGATTGCCCGCAGTAAAGGAAATTTGTTAATCACATCGAGGCTTGACCACTTGACTGTTTTCACTTTGCTTTTGTTAAAAAAAATCCATAAATGCCAGAGGGCAGATTCAGTACCGCCCATCCCTGTCCGCTGCTGTCCCTGTCTGCTGCTGTCCCTGTCCGCTGCTGGACCGGAGCTCAGCTCCTGGTTGCAGCCACTGGGCGTGGTGTGGACACGCCCTCGGGAGAGGCGATTCATTGCAGACACCGCCATCAAGTGGATGCATGATTTCTTATAAAAGATGAACTGCTGGGCACCCGGGGGCAGCGCTGCCATCCGTACTTCCGACGTAGTGGCGTCGCTGTGCTTGTACTAACGGGGCTTCCTGCCTTGTTGCCTTTTAAGGTATCAAAGAAGTTATATTCATGTCTGATAAGTACCACGATAGCGAGGAGTCCACCGCCGCCAGGCTCATGTTTGATATGGCTGGGGTCGCCTTCAGGTGAGTGGAGGGCCTGAGGCCTGATGGAGAAAGAGGCGGGGCTGAGGCCTGATGGAGAAAGGGGGGGCTGAGGCCTGATGGAGGGGGGTGTGTGGCCTGGACCCGTGTTTCGTTTCTGCCTGTGATGCCCGACTCCCTTCCACCTCCGGCCCCTCTTTTCCAAGGCGTGGGCTGAGCCTCTCTGTATTTTAGGGGCAGATCTTTAAGAGCAGTGACAGATGTAGTTGAAGATGCTCTGGCTAATAATTGTGCTTTTTAAAAAAATATTCTTATGGATTTCAGAGAGGGAGAAAG
>NW_006297021.1:4874262-4899839 GCF_000327345.1 Myotis davidii | reverse complement strand
ATGGGGGGCTGAGGCCTGATGGAGAAAGGGGGGGTTGAGGCCTGATGGAGAAATGGGGGGCTGAGGCCTGATGGAGAAAGGGGGGGCTGAGGCCTGATGGAGGTGGGTGTGTGGCCTGGACCCGTGTTTCGTTTCTGCCTGTGATGCCCGACTCCCTTCCACCTCCGGCCCCTCTTTTCCAAGGCGTGGGCTGAGCCTCTCTGTATTTTAGGGGCAGATCTTTAAGAGCAGTGACAGATGTAGTTGAAGATGCTCTGGCTAATAATTGTGCTTTTTAAAAAAATATTCTTATTGATTTCAGAGAGGGAGAAAGAGATAGAAACCTCAATGATGAGAGAGAAACATCGATCAGCTGCCTCCTGCACACTCCCCACTGGGGATGTGCCTGCAACCAAGCTACATGACCTTGACTGGAATCGAACCTGGGACCCTTCAGTCCGCAGGCTGATGCTCTATCCACTGAGCCAAACCGGTTAGGACTGGGTCTGAGTCTTATGTTCCTCTCTGCACAGGCCCTGTAATTGGCTCCTATAGGATAAAGTGAGTCCCCACAGAAAATGTGGATTAAGCCAAACTAAACAGATTATTTTAACTACTCACTGGATAAATACCATTATATATTTTTCTTTTTTAAAATATATTTTTTATTGTTGATAGTATTACAGATATCTTCCATCCCCCCCTTTACACCCCTCCTCCAGCCAGATCTTCACCACCCTATTGCCCATGTCCCTGGGCTACGCCTTTATGTACACAAGTTCTTCCGTTTATCTCTCATTATCTATTTTGTTTCTTCCATTTAGGAAATTCACACCCAAGTGCAGCAAGATTGTCATTGACTTTGATTCCATCAACAGCAGGCCCAGCCAGAAGCTTCAGTGAGTCCCGTCCCATTAAACTTCGGGAGGTGGGGATAACCCTCCCCCAGGGAGCCGAGCGCCTTTCATCTGGAAGTTACACGCGCCTTCCCGGCACCAGGCGGCACACGGAGACGCACAGCTCACCCACGCAAAGCCTCATCTCCCCGACGCTCTCCCCTCGCACGGAGTCTGCATCTGACTAAGCTACTGATTTAGGGTTAAGATAAAGGGGCCTGTGCCCAGCCTGGCTCGAGGCGCTGGCGTGGGCTGCCTTCCCCTTTGCGTGCCGGTTTGCCGGGGTGCAGGGGAGTGTCCCCACGCGCGCTGTCACCCACCGCACGTCACAACTGCTGCACGCGGCTGCATGTGCTCGGCGGACAGTAACAACCATCGTGGCCCTGGCGGGAAGAGCCGGCGCGCTGACGGGAACATCTGACCCCAGTGAAGCAGAGGGTGTAGTGCCCGTGGAAACGAATGGAGGCCCACATGGCAGCGGCCCTAAGCCGTGCGCTTTAGAGTGGAGGGGCCCCCACCCGCCATCCTCATGGTGGTGGCTGGTGGCGGAGCTGAGTTCTGGGCACTTTCTCTGCTTTTGCTGTCCTGCTTCCCACAGGGGAGTGGCTTCCTGTCCCTCTGGGGGTGGGGACTCCGGTGTTTCTATGTCTCATTTTTGGTTTGTTGGTCACATATTACTTAGTTGTTCCCAAGCAGACAGCTCATCCTGTCGCCCCCAAGACCCCATCCTGCTGTGGGGGTGGGGGCTGTGTGGATGGGCGGCCATCATGGGTCACTCCCAAAGTCACTCCAGGGCCACTCCAAGGCCACTCCCCAGGCCACACCACAGTCTGGGAGTAAAGGATTCCTAACCTGTAAGTGAGATGTGCGGAGATCCAGGTGCCTCCAGGCGGTTTTCACCAGATCTGGTGACAGGCCCCCTCTGCACGCTCCTGGCTCCCCGCTCCGCACCTTCCTCCTGGGACACTAATCTCACCTCCCTGTCGCTGTGAGGGGATGTGGGGGGTGTGGCTGGGTGGACACCTGTCTTTAATCCCACTCAGTTTTTATTAAACGTGCTCAGTCCCTTTGTTGAGAAAGTGGTTTCTTTATCCTAAAGATTATGGCTGATTTTAAAGGGCTCTTATATTTTTATGAGTTTTTATTTTGTCTCTGAGGTTTTGTACTCCATATTCCGGGGCATTTTGTAATTTGGCTCCTTACCAACATTATTAGAATCCTATTAAAACCTACGCCAGCGAAGGACGTTCGTTTTTATCTTGTAATTATGCGCTTGGTTCTCCATTCCCGTCGTCTCTGCATTGTCTGCGAAGCGCATGACGTATGTTTTAATGCTCGGAGACAGGACCCCGCGTGCTGCCTCGGGGCTGGCGGGCGGGCGGTGCTGCTTCAGGGACCAGAGGGAAGCTGTGAGGAAGGTTCTCTGACTCCCCCTCCCAGGCCCCTGCGCGCTCAGGTGATGAGTCAGAACTGAGCGGCCTTGCAGCAGCCCAGCAGCTGTTCTGAGAAGCGCTCGGGGGTGTGGGGTAAAGTCACCCCCCCTCAGCATGGGAATCGGGTCCAGGAACCCCAAACAAAGCCCATTCTGCCAGCCTCTTGACTTTGCCAGCGGCCTCCACCCGCCAGGCCCTGCAGACGCGGCCCGCACTTCACCTTCTCTGGGACCGAGTTGTCTACCTTAGTGTCCGCATCCGAGTGTGGCCCAGGGGGTCGGGGGGTGGGGAGGGCAGGGCTCAGAAGTGAGTGTCTGCCAGTGCCCAGCTGTTATCATTTCCAAGGTCAGAGGTTTTTAAAAATTATTTAAAAAGTCTTCATTAAGTTAAAAGAATTGGAGGAGGGGTTGTGTACACCTGTTTACCGCTCAGTCGTGGAATTACTGGTGGAGCCGTGGGAGTCACAGGCCTGGGTCCTGACAAAGGGTCACCCTTATTTTTTTAAAAATATATTTTTATTGATGTCAGAGAGGAAGGGAGAGGGGGAGAGAGACAGAAACATCAATGATGAAAGAGAATCATGGATCGGCTGCCTGCAGCACACCCCACACTGGGGATCGAGCCCACAACCGGGCACATGCCTTGACCGGGAATCGAACTGATGACCCCTTGGTTCCTGGGTTGACGTTCAACCGCTGAGCCACACCCAGCTGGGCGGTCACCCTTATTTTTGGCGCCCAACTGCCACCTCTCAGGAGCTCTGAGCTCCCTCTTGAACCCCAGTCTCTGTCTTTACTTTTCTCCTGCTATTCCCTATCTCTCTGTTTTTAAATATTTATGTTTACTAGAGGCGGGGTGCACGAATTCGTGCATGGGTGGAGTCTGGCGGCTTGCCCTGATGAGGGGCGATTGAGGGCGGGGCTGGCCAACCACCCACAGCCCCTCCCCTCCAGCTAGCTGGTCCCACCCTCCGATCAGGATGGGCGTCCGATTGGGAGTGGGGTGGGTTGGGGAGAGGGGCCGCAGGAGGTTTGGGGGGTGCTGATGGGGGCCCAGATTGGGCTGCTTGGCCACTGAAGTGCGTGTCATAGCGAATGGTTGTTATGGCCATTCCGCCATTCAGGTTGCTGGGCTTTTATATATATAGATTATGTGGTAAAATACACATCACATCACATCTTAACTTTAACCATTTCTAAGTGTGGTATTAAGTACATGCACATTGTCGTGCAGTCATCACCACTACCCACCTCCAGAGCTCTTTTCATTTGCAGAACTGAAGCCCTGTGCCCATGAACCCTAACTCCCCACTCATCTCTCCCCCAGCCTCCGGCCACCCCCACTCTGCATCTCTCTGTGTGAATTTGGCGGCACTGGGTACCTCACGGAAGTGGAACCCTTCAGAACTTTCTCTGGGACGGGCTCATTTCACCTAGCGTCATGTCGTAAAGGTCTAGCCGTAAGGAGGACTTATCCATGTTGTCAGAACCTCCCCCTTTTTGCAGGCTGAATAGTAACCCACTGTAGCCCACCTTTGGTTAATCTGTTCACCTGTTGATGGGCTCTTGCGTTAATTCCACCTTTTGGCTGCCGGTTTCTTTTGAACGTCCAGTGTTCCTCTACCATCATCCCCCTGGCCCTGCCGCCCTGCCTACACCATCACCCAACATCCCAGAGGGTTCCTCACCTTAAAAAACACAACAGGAACCAAAACCAGCCCTTCTAAGAAGCTGTTCAAGTGCTTCCTTTGCCCACCCGCAGGTTTCAATGCCTCTTTCAAGATTGAGCGGGGATCCTGCTTTCTCTGGTTTCCCTCACGCTGTCCTCCGTTCAAGGTGATCTTCTCTCTGACATCCTCCTGCAGTGCCCGTCAGCAACAGTCTTCGTGGCCATAAATCATGCATGTGTGATGCCATCGCTTCTACGTCTCCAACTAGTACTGAGACGTTCCATTGACCTTCTCTCAGGGATCTCTCCCTGCTCACACGAGACGGTGAACCGAGCGTGTGTGTGTGTGTGTGTCTGGAGTCTCTCTATACCCACCTGCCCCCTTCCCACCCCTGCTTGCCCGGTATCTTACACAGAGGTACTCAATGCATCGGCTTCACATTCCCACTTAAAGGTTATGAACCTGGTTGCCCTTTGATTCAGTCGAGCAGCTGATCAGCAGCCAACTTCCTGAATTATTTTTCCGATTTCCTCGTGAATGGCTAAAAACAAAAAATGTCAAGTAGACTGACTATAAGAGAAAGAATTTTTCCTGTGAGCCTCGGGATGAATGGACACATTTGTCTCTGAGACAGAAGGGATGTTACTATTTAAATGTCTTAGTTTTAACTTCTGGGTTTCTGTTAAATCATTCTTATCTATGGTTTTCAAATGGGGATTTGGCAATAACATCAGCTCTTGGCAGGACACCCAGAGATGATGTTCCCACTTAAACCCATCTGGTCAGGGGATGTCTTGCGGGTCTTTGGTCCCTGTGCCGCGCCAGCACAGCCAAGGGTGAACCTGAGGAGGGGCGGTGGAGGATTCAAGAAGACAAGAGAATTCAGCTGGGGCTGGGTGGATCTCCCATGCCCGGATGAGGACACAGAAGACCCAGCCTGCAGGCAGATGCTTTATTTTATAGTCATTAAAACAAGGGTAGATGAACATGTATACAAATGTTCTTGTTTTGGCAACACTTGCTGCACCTCCCACAGCCCATGAGCTACTTAGGAAGGAATTAGGGAGGGCTACAAGGTCAGGCTTAATTACGCTAGGAGAGCTCTGCCCGCCAGGCTGGGACTTGTTTGGGGCCCTGCCACAGGTCAGTCCGAGGCTTGACCCTAGACCCGCTTCCTACAGGTCCCTGTAGAATGCTAATGGTTGACGGTGTTCTCTATTGTAACATTTGTTAGTGAAAGTTCTTGTATCTTGATATTGTCAGAGATGCCTTCGGCCCCGGTTTGCAATGGGCATCTTGTTACGGAATTGCTTTCTTGGGTGCGTGTTATGCAGCCTCCGTATTTCTTCTCCTGCCTCTCCCCAGGTGTTCCAGATAAGCAGGCATCGGTCATCTGTGCAGCTTTACCAGACACCTGACTCTCCGTGGCTCACATAAACACCATTCTGTTTTCTCACAGAGTAAGTACAGTTGTGAGCATTGGTTGGAGTTGGTTCCGCTGCTCGGTGATATCGGCAACGACGGAGGCTTTATTTCTCTTCACTCGGCTCTCTCTAGCATCGTGTCTCTCAGCTCGTTCCGTCAAGCTCCAGGTGTCTTTCATGAAATGCAAGAAGGAGATGGGAGGTGGGGTGGACATGAGGCCTCTCCATTTCTCAGGGAACTTCCAGCAAACGTTCTTTTATGTCTCCTTGGCCACACGTGGATCACATGGCCACCTTAGCTGCAAAAGAGGCTGCCAGGGTGCTTGGCATTCCAAGTTCTATGGTGGAGGCTGCATGGGGGCAGGGGGTTAGTGACACCCGTTACCAGTCATGCGCTGCATAATGACCTTTCGGTCTACAACGGACCACACATACGACAGTGGTTTACCCTACAGCCTGGGCGTAGCTGTACCCTCTAGGTCAGCTGTGGGCAAACTACGGCCCGTGGGCCGGCCCGTTTGAAATGAATAAAACTGAAAAAAAAAAGACCGTACCCTTTTATGTAATGATGTTTACTTTGAATTTATATTAGTTCACAGAAACACTCCATCCATGCTTTTGTTCCGGCCCTCCGGTCCAGTTTAAGAACCCATTGTGGCCCTCGAGTCAAAAAGTTTGCCCACCTGCTCTAGGTTGTGTAAGTGCGCCCTATGATGTTCACGCAACGAGGAAATTGCCTAATGATGCGTTTCTCAGATTGCACCTGATTGGCTAATTCTTGGTACCACAAATCCTTATGTTCCTGTATAGGCACCTTATTTTTTTACAAAGTGCCTTTGGAGCAAAAAGGGTAGGTAATTACTAATATATATATATATATTTTTGTAAATCAATAAAAATGACACCTATTTTGTTTTCAGACCAGCAAAAAAGTGATTTCTGGTGTGCCTCAGAACTTTAGTACTTAGTTTATCTTGTGCCATCAGATGAAAAAGGTTGAAAATCAGATTTAAAACAGATTTAAAACATGCTAACATAAATAACATTTTTTATGAGAGAAAAAAAAGCTATTTTCCAGAACAGCAAAAAAAATATTTAGAGAAAAGAGTAACATCTTGCTTTTTGATGTCTGACTTCTCAGAAAGCCCTTAGTGTCATTTCTGTGAATGTTTTCCCTCTCTCGTGATAAGTTATTTTGATGGAAGTATCTGAGGAAAACCCTCCCACCGATGTGTAGTTAGAAAAAGGCAGGGGCTTTAATAGCCTTTACAGAAAATGGGAAATAGTCTCCTTGGATACCACACCACAACGTGATGCCTGGTGGTTTGTTGCTATGTGACATTGGAAATCATATTAATGACTGTTTCCTGTTATCTTACATTAAGATCCATGGGTCTCTCTGCTACTTGGAATGGGTGTGTTACTCATGCGTGATACGATATCGTTTGGAAAAGAATGCTTCCCTGAGTTATGTAGTTCTTCCAAACATTGACACATTTCATTATACAATATCCCCAAATCACTTCGGTAAATAGCACAACTGATCTCATTAGAAACAACTTCTAAATACTGGGAGGTTGTCAGACTCACGGTGCCGATAACAAGCTTCCCCAAACTCTGCATTCATTTTGGAGCTGGAGTTGCGTTATTTCCTTGTCCTTGAAGTGGTAGGCTTACTTTGTTCATTTTCAAGAAGAAGCTTGTCCTGTTCCCAGATCTGTGTAACCGTAGCTGTCGGCCTTTCCTTCTAGCAAAAACGCTCTTTCATGACCCAAGAGGCTAGTGGTGCTGCGGCTCCAACAGCGGAGCAGGTCCTTTTCCTGTAGCCAGCGGCCGGGAGTGCAGACCAGGGCTGCATTGGACCTTCATCTCATCCCGGGCGAGGGGGAAATGGCTCAGGGGTGGGCCCTGGCTGGGGGCTCAGGTTTTTCAGCATCATCCAGTACACCGAAATGTTGCGGGTTCGATTCCTGGTCAAGGCGCATGCCCATATGGGTTTCTCTCTCTCTCTCTCTCTCTCTCTCTCTTTCTCTCTTTCTCTCTGTCTCTCCCTCTCTCTCAAATCAAGAAAACATATCGTCAGGTGAGGATGGGGAAGAAAAGAGACTCGAGGGTAGAGACTTGGTACAGGTCCCACTTTATTCAGGCCCCGTCCAGGACTTTCTCAGGTGGAACTGGCCCCCTTTCTCCCTCTTTTCTTTCTTCTCCCCCGAGTGTGTGGCGATGAAGAGCACTCACTCGCACACGTTGGTGCCGCTGCCTCAATTCACTCACCAGCACTGTAGCCACCACCGCCTTTGTGACTGACATCGGTGCAAGTGTCAACGCACTGACAGGGGCCAGCAGCACCTTGGCGGTATCAAGGCAACAGCTTGGCCAGTGCGGAACCCCTGGAAGTGTCGGCAGGACGCCGCTTTGGGAACCGCTGCCTGAGGTCAGCACCTTTCAACCTTTTGCATTTCAGGGCACGTGAACTAATTACAAAAATTCTGTGGCACACCAAAATGTATGTTTTGCCAAGCTGACAAAAATATAGGTATAATTTTAATTCATTTACACCAGATGGTATTGCTGCGTTGGCTGTTGTCATTTTTCTATTGGGCCATTTTTCTATTGGGCCATCTAAGGGAAGACAGTTGAGTGCCCTTGACTAAACAGGTATTTCGTGTTTAGAAATTCTCGCGGCACACAAGTTGGAAATCGCTGCCTTAGATGTGATACTGGTCTGGTGGGCACTTGGAACTGCTGCCCCTTTTATTGATGCACTAGAGGCCTGGTGCATGAAATTCGTGTATGGGAGGGGTGTCGCTCAGCCCAGCCTGCACCCTCTCCAATCTGCAACCCCTTGGGGGATGTCCGACTGCCTAAACTGGCAATCAGACATCCTTCTCACAATCCAGGACTGCTCGCCCCTAACTGCTTGTCTGCCTGCCTGCCTGATTGCCCCTAACCGCTTCTGCCTGCCAGCCTGATCGCCCTTAACTGCTCCCCTGCTGGCCCGATTGCCCCCAACTGCCCTCCCCCGCTGGCCTGATTGCCCACAACTGACCTCCCCTGCCGGCCATCTTGTGGTGGCCATCTTGTGATGATGTCGCATGGGGGTGTGACGCCACCTAGGCTTTTATTATATAGGATTTCTTGGCCTGGGTGCCATTGCCCGAGATGTTTTTTAGAGTTGATCACTTCCCTTCCACCTGTGCTGTCACCTCCTGTAACATCATAGTGAGATGCCCCGTGTGGTTTACATCATCGCTGTAAGGAAGAGAAGACGGAGGAGCCTGCATAGATACCGCCTCTCCTGGTCTGCTCAGCTGAACCTGTGTCACTGCCTGCTGGGGTTTTGCAAATTAGAGGACACAGGCGCTCTCCTCACTCAACGCCCCTGTGTGGAGGTGCCGGAGAGGGACAGCGAAGGAGTCGGTCCCACGGCTTGTTTCCAGAGGAGGGACTTCCAGCCTCGTCTCCCCGCGGCTCCGGGAGCCACTGGGCCCTGAGCTCCAACAAGAACTCTGCCCACAGCTGGGCCTTCTGGTTTCTTGCTTCCTTTGCGAGGAGTGGGGACAATAGCTTTTCTTTCTGATTCCAGAGGAGGCTGAAAGGCCACCTTTGTGGTAGTCAGAGCTTTTCCTTCTCAGCGGCAGCCCGAGAAGAGGCGATAAACACAGAGCCATCAACACGTGCACATGGGCGCTGATTAGCGCGGCTGGTGAGAGTGTGGGCTGATGAGGCTGAGGTTGCCGAGGCGGCCTGACAGCCCAGGTAGCCGGGCCGCCCTCCAAACCGCCGCCAGGCCCGGCCCGGCCCGGCCAGCTGCCTCGCAGATGCTCGCTGCCCCTGGACGGGGGCCAGGGAGGCGCCAGCCAGCAGCCAGCAGCCAGCACGCGATCCTTTTGTTTAAGACCAAATGCAATAAAAACAGGTTCTCCACTGTACCTCCTCCTGTGATCCCTCCCGAGGAGTATCAGACTTAATTATTTAAATTTAATTTGTTAGCCATGTGGTGGCGAATCTTTTAAAAACCTAATGATTTATTAGCATTTTTTATAGTAGGCAGCATTTCATATCTATTAACGAGAGTTCAGATGGTTCAACTATGCATTTGTTAATAAAATGCATCAGAGGAGTGTTACTTAGAAGAAACTCCCTACTGTGAGCATGCTCTCCACGTGCGGGTGACCTCGGCTCTTTCCTGCGAGAGGAAGCGGGGCAGAGACGGGAGCGGAGTGGCCCTGGTGCCACAGCTCTGATTCCAGAGGGAAGGAAGCGTCAGGCTGGGGAAGGGGTTTCCGTTTAGCCCACAAGTAGCCCAGACTAAGGACAGACGATATGTCGGCCGCGTCTCCTCCCCTCTCTTTTCCACTAAATCCCCAATGGTGAGATGGGGTGGGCTGGTCCGCGTCCCGCCCTGCGCCAGCTGGGAAACCGGGAAAGGAAGGGGCCTAACACCCTACAGCGTAGCTCAGCCGGTTAGGATGTTGTCCTCATGCGCCACGGTTGCAGGTTCCATCCCTGGTCAGGGCACATACAAGAAGCAACCAATGAACGGATAGGTAAGGGGAATGAATGGCACATCGATGTTTCTCTCTCTCCCCTTTCCCCTCCTTCATACATCAATAAAAAAAAAAAAAAGGAAATAGAGAAGAAAGTGCCTGACAAATGTGTGTATGCCCAACGTGAATGTGGGTCCTCACGGGCACGGAGTCCTTAAGCAGCTGCTCAAATCTTGGAAACGGGAGGCGGCAGGGAGTTGGTTCCAGCTGGTGGAAGTCAGAGGAAGGAGATACTGAGCAGCCTCGTGAGTTGGGCCTTCCCTGCCCCCCAAATGGGGTTTCAGGGTTCCGTGCCAAACAGCAGCAGCGCCCCATTTAAGCAGTGTGGCACAGCCTGACGGAGTAACGGGTGTGGGCACGGAGGACCCCCTGGAGCAGGCGTCTCCTACCACAGAGCCCCGGGGAAGCAAGATCCTCTCCTGGGTGGTGAGTGGGAGGAGCCAGTCCGAGCAGCACAGGGGGAGGCGGGTTCGAGCTGCAGGGCCGGGGCCTTAGAGCCTGGAAGTGGGTCTCACTCAGTCCCTCCGTCCTCCATGGAGAGGCCACGGCTGCCTCCAAACCCCAGTGTCATTGGCGAAGGACCAGCCGTTCCAGCCCCGGTGGTGGTGCCCAAGAACAGTGCGCCCGCCCTCCTAGGCGCTTTGGCCAGTCAGGGAGGCAGCAGCCGGGTGCCCGCTGTCTGACGGTTTGCCCACTGGCTGTAGGGCAGTCACTCCGCTGGCCCGGGATGATGTTTCAATTTAGACGCCCGCCCGGTCAGGATCTCCAGCCGCATTGTCTGGGCGTGGGCGCCCTGCCTGCCGGCCCCTCCTGCTGCCTGTCCGCTCTTGGACGCGGCCCTGACACTGCTCAGGGCCGAGTGAGTTGTCAGCGTCCCGGCGGCGTTGGCTGGTTTCCACTCCCTGGAGCGGGGCAGGTTCGCGGGGAGATGCCAGGCTCTTCAAATGCCAGCGTGGGCCCGCCGTGGAGTCCTGGCGGCCCCGGTGAGCCTGCGTTCGCCCTGATGTGCCGGAGGGCATCGGCGTTCACGCCCTCCGGTCTCCCCTTCTTCCTTCGACGAGGAGAGGCAGTGAAAGGGCTTGCCTAATGTTGAGGTAGAACCGGGATGAGGATGCAGACTCCCCCATCCGGGGGCCAGGGTCCTGGCTAAGCCACCTGGGCCAAGGGTGGGTCACAGAGCCGCGCCTGGAGCCGGCCAGCAGGGGGCGCTGTGCTCTGTGCAGCCTCCACTCCCTCTGTTCTGGATGCTCTGGTCTTGGGGGCTGGTGTTGTTTCCTGAACATTCCTTCCCAGGTCAAGGCCGCTGCACTGGCTGTTTCTCCCGCATGGAAGTGGCTTCCTCCCCAGCCCCTCCCATCTCTGCTCTCAGCTCCTCTAACTCCTCAGAGAACCCACAGCAGCTGCCTGCCCTCCCGGACCCTCACCCCAGTTTCTATTGTACCCCCCGGTTTCTTTCCATCTGTCCTTATTCTGTCTGTTCACTTTTTTGTTTTCTGCTTGTCTCCCCGCCAGCAAGCAGGGCCAGAGTCCGATTCCCTGCCGACTCCCCCGTGCCTGTTACCGGGCCTGGGCCGGGAGTGGTTCCGAGTGAATCGGGATTAGATGGCTCGTCGAACAAGGAGATGGACTTGATCTGTGGAAGTCGCGGTCAGGAAGGCTCTCTGTCCGTTGGTCAGACGCCCTTTCCTGTTGTTGGGGCTGAGAGGGAAGGTTGCAGACCGTGCCGGGGTGCCAGACTCTGCTTGTCTCTGCCTGGGCCTCCCACAGAGGGCCTTCATGATCCGTGAGGAGCGCCCAGGAGCCGGCCATGGATGTGGGCGGCCGGCAGAGAGAGGAGGTGTGTCAGCAGGTGACAGGGCAGGACCTGGAGAGGGAGCTGGCAGGCGAGGGGCTGGAATCTCAGGCAGGCACCTGGGAATAGGCGGGCTCCAAACCCAGTCACTTGTCCAGGACTCGGAGCTCCTCCATCCCCCTCTAAGGGACAGACCTAGGAAAGCCTGGCGGAGAGACCAGCTGTGTGTCCTGTGGCCTCTGCTCAGGGGATGGAGGCCAGGAGGCTGGAATGAGGGCCTCGGCCCAGCGAGGCTTGGGGGGAGCTGACCACGACCAGGAACTGTATGGAGGAGTCTGATCGTCTACAACAGCGCATGAAATTACTTTTCACTTAATGAACATCTATGCGCACGACATCCTTTTGGAATGGGGTGTTAGAAGAATGCATACCCCTCTTTTTGGGGGGCAGTTAACACATTTTTCCCACAGTGACACAGAAGAAAGGATTGGCAAGTCAGCCGCCGCTGAAGCAGGGGGTCCCGCGGGGGTGAGGCCGACGGAGTCAAAACGAAGCATGCCCGACTCCGGAGACCAGGTTCCGTGACGCAGGTCTGAGTTTATTGTGTAAGTGCAGCAACATATATAACATTTTGGACCAATCAGAAGTTTACACCATCCTTAGGGCAACCAATGGTAGGAAAGATCAGGGTATATGTAGGAGCTCTAGGGGGCTTACTCAGGCAGGCGCTGCCACTTCCCGGTGTGCCGAGGAAGCGTGTATAGGCGGAGTGCGCTCACGCCATTGCATCTGCCACTGCACTGAGATAAATGTCCTGAACTCTTCCCACACTCCCATCTCCTGGGGTGCAGCCCCTCGTGCAGAAGTCTGGGCAGAGGAACCAGAGTCACCTCGTCCCATGGACACCCCCTGTCCCCTTTGATTTCAGCAAGGACACGTGAGGCCACACGTGTCTGAGACTTTCAGTGGGAAGTCTCATGAACATGGGCCCAAAGTGTGATTGTAAGTATTGCTGGTGCCAGGGGCTGGAGGGCTGAGTAGGCAGAGAACAGGATATTTAGGGTAAAACCCATAGAATGCACAACACCAAGGATGAAAACTAAAGGCTTTAGTTCATAGTAATGTGTCAATATCTGATCATCAGTTGTCACAAATGTGCCACACGAGTGCAAGATGTTAATAATAGGAGTGTGTGTGTGTGTGTGTGTGTCTTGGGGGGCAAAACTGAGGGAATCATATGGAACTTCCTGTACTTTCAATGTTTCTGAAATCTACAACTGCTTTAAAAAATAAAGTCTATTAATTTTTTTTTTAATCTGAAAAAAGAAAAAAAAAGCTGTGGCTGGTGCCACAGGGAACAATCGAGAAGCCGCTCGGAAAAGCGCGCGGGGCCCGGAGAGAAGAGGCTGTGAGTCCGTTCTCTGCTGCTTTTCATGGTCAGAGACCACACACCGTTAGGATGGACCCGGCTCCGGGAGGGACGCTCACCATCTTGCTCGGTGGCCGCAGTACAGAATTAGGAGTTTTCCCAGGGGGACAGGTATGCAGACAGCTGAGCCAAGAAGCCAAAACCACCAAAAGGACTATCAGGATCACCTGCCCGCCCGGGACCCTTTGTCTGTGAGGTCGGTCTGCCCCTGGGTGTGAGATGGAGAAACATTGGACGAGCCTGACTTTCTAGTGAGTTTGAAAGAGGGTCTTTGAGTTGAGAGAACAGGGAGAGGAAAGGGCGGTGCTGCTGAAATCAGAGATGGGCTTCAGAGGGACACCACCTGAGGGGCCGAGCGGGCTGGGGTGGAGGACATCACGGGAAAGGAGCTCTTCGGGAAGGCCCGGCCAGGCAACAACGGCGACATGTCGAGGGACGGGTGCCTCGGGAAGAAAGAAGTCAAGATCAGCGCCGTTCAGGTTCCTGCTTCCTGGCTGTTCCTCCCCACGCCCCCTCCTGCCTGGGCACCTCCGAACGTCTTGGAGCACCTTTCCCGTTTCCCAGCCCCCTCCCTCGGACCCTGCCCTGCAGATGCCGCTGTGACCACCCTGGGCCTTCCTCCAGGCCCAGCCAGCGACTTGCTTACATCCTTTCTATTCTCACATCGTGATTGGAGTTTCCCGGGCTCGGGATTCCTGCTAATGGGAAGCAAATGGGCTCAGAATCCAGATAAGCACTCGGGCAGCCGGCACCACCCAGGAAAGCCAGGAGGCTGTTGTGCACTTTACGTGGCTAGAGAGCATCCGCACAAACCTCAGCCCCTAGAAACGATGCCCCACCTGGCTGCCCGCTGGCCCTGCCCTCCGTGCCTGGAGCGGGGAGTGGCTGCCTGGCTAGGAAGCCTGGTCTGCAGTGTGGCCAGCTGCCCGAGGCCTGGGTGCTCTCCTCCCCCTCCTCCTCTTCCTCCCCCCCTCCTCCTCCTCCTCTTCCTCCCTTCCTCCTCCCCTCCTCCTCCTCCTCCTCCCCTCCTCCCCTCTCCTCCTCTTCCTCCTTCTCCTCCTCCTCCTCCTCCTCCTCCTCCTCCTCCTCCTCCTCCTCCTCCTCCTCCTCCTCCTCCTCCTCCTCCTCCTCCTCCTCCTCCTCCTCCTCCTCCTCCTCCTCCTCCTCCTCCTCCTCCTCCTCCTCCTCCTCCTCCTCCTCCTCCTCCTCCTCCTCCTCCTCACAGGACCCAAAGCACTTCCACAGGCTCCTCGGACTTTCCTGAGCCTTGTCATCAGCCACGGCCCCGAGGACAGGCGGTGACAAGTCCGGGATGGGGCCTCTGTGGGCGAGGAGCCCAGGACAGCAGCTCGACTCCAGGGGAGAGAAGCGGCTGCAAAGAGTGACGTTTCCCCGGGGGTTGCTGACCCACGGGCTCCGGGAGGATCTTGCCCTTTCTCCTGTGTGGGGCCGTGTCACAGTCATACATTTACATGAGGGGCCTTTCGCCCACGGATCACGCCACCCCCTTCCCAGTGGCTAAGAGGCAATTTCATATGCAGAAGCTCCGTGAGAACAACATTAGGTTATGACACGAGGAAATGGAAAACGAAAAAGCAAAGCCCAAACTGCCCTTCAGCTGTCCTGAGAGGGTGTTGGCGGCCAAGGACAGCGCCGTGTGTGTGTGTGTGTGTGTGTGTGTGTGTGTGTGTGTACACGCGCTGTGGTTCTGGGGCTCAGCAGATGAGAGTGAAACCAAGGCACCTTCAACTGTTTGCCAAAGACTCAAGACTCAGGTGAGTTCTGTGTTCATGTCGGTGTGAGGGCTGGAGGGGCCCAGGCCTTGCCCGCTGGTGCTGGCAGGCGCGGGGACATCTCCAGGCAGCCTGTGGTCATGGGGGTTGGGGGAGGGGGTGCTGACTCTGCCCCTGAGCCCCTGGGAAAGGGGCCTCCACTCCCTGGGGACACCTTGCTTAGCCATTAAATGTCACTGCCGCCCGTGCACGCAGGGGAGAGAATCTACATCCAGTGGTAAAAAAGGTGATGGAATGTAAGTTGTGAAATGACTTTTTTTCCAGCAGGTTTGTCATATCGCCCGCGTGGAGGGAAATTGCTTTCTGTACATCTTGGTGCAACAGAACAAACACCTATTTCTTTCCAGTTGGGGAGACAGCCATGCTCCCCGGCGTAATGAAGGCATTGCAAGCGGTGACTTTTACCAGGTCGGAGGGGAAGCCATCTGCGCTCTTGACAGATACGATCTTTCCAGGAAGCGCAGTTTCTTTGGGCCGAGCGAGGCCTCAATTACTTCATGAGCCAGGCCGGCGGGAGGCGAGCTGCACGGACAAGCTGGAGCCGTCCCTGTCGGAATTCCCGTGCTGGCGATTGTAAAGGATTCCTATGAGGCCTCTCTTTTATTCTGAGAGTAGATTAACATTCTGATGGAAACCGTTTGTATGCGTTTGTTGAATGGAATAGTATTTATGGCTGTGGGAAAAAATGCTGCTAAATTTCGCCGGTGATGCAGTCGGTGGAGCGAGAACCAGTGTAAAAACGGGGAGCCCCGTGGGAACCGCACTGCTCCCCGCGCATACCCAGGGCGAAGCCGAGCGGAACAGGCCGGGGATTAGGCCCCTGAACGCGACCGTTTTCCTGATTCAGTGCAAGGTTTTATAGCCCTTTTATGACTCAAAACCAAATTTAAATTTCAAAGTAGGCCAGGTCGGTCCTCGCTTATCCCATGGCCATGTCGCCCTTTCCCGTCATCCTTGAACCCTGACCCGTGTCCAGGACACGGGGGTGGGGACGGAAATCTAAGCAGCGTCTCGGAGAAGAGGTGCTGAGCCCAGGGAAAGACGCCAGCTGCGCAGAGGAGGACCGAGTTCAGCGGGGAAGCCGCGGGTCCGAGCTCAGGAGTGTCAGGCAGCTGGAGGGGAGGCAGCCTGGCACCTTCGGGGCTCAGATCTGTCCCTGTGCCCCTGGTACCTGCAATCATTGCCTGTGGCCACTTGACTGGGGCCTGGGCCGGAGCCATGGCAGCCACCTCTGCAGGGAAGGGCAAGGCTCCAACGGCAGCCCTGGCAGTGGCCTCGCTGGCCATCCGAGGGGACAGCATCCACGCAAATGCGGTCAGAGAAGGCTCACGGTCGCCTTTCCCAAGAGAGAGAAGCAGGAGGCACCCTTGCGCCCCTTGCTTCCTGGGAGGCAGAGAAATGCCATGTTCTGTCAATGTCCGTCTCAGAGCCAACAGCAGGAGTTTCCCGGGAAACATCACAGAAAGGGGAGCTGGGAGGGCATCTTGGAGCCGCGACCCCAGGTGTGATGGGAACAGCGCTAAGTGAGGAGAAGTGGGAACGTCCCTGAGCCCGCACTGCCGTGATCCTGGCTGCTCTTCCCACCCAGTGGCCAGCATGTCCTTTTAAAAATTTTATTTAAATATATTTTTATTGATTTCAGAGAGGAAGGGAGAGGGAGAGATAGAAACGTCAATGATGAGAGAGAATCACGGATCGGCTGCCTCCTGAACGTCCCCTACTGGGGATTGAGCCTGCAACCTGGGCATGTGCCCTTGACCCAAATCAAAGCTGGGACCCTTCAGTCCACAGTCCACTGAGCCACACCAGCTGGGGTGCAAGCATGTTCTTGAGCAGAGCTGCAGGGGTGTCCTCACATGCCTTCCGACAAAGGAAAGCGGAATTTTGCCTGAGCAGATTTCACACATGCAAAGCTGTGCGGCTCTCAACAGAAGCTGCATGGTCAATCAGCGGGACCTTAAGAAAGAATTGTCTTCTCAAAATTACACCAGAGCCGGAAATGCAAGAGTTCTGGCCTGGGCGTGTTCTGGGCTGAATAACACGCCCACACTGCCCAACACACAGGCCCCTGGTGGCCCCGTGAGTTTCATCGGCCTCAGAACCTGGTCACTTCTACTCTGCTTAGTTCTTGCTGTGTCTGTGAGGCCAGAAAATGGGTGTGTCTGGCGTCTAGCACAGTTCCTGGCACACAATAGGTGCTCAGTACCTGCTTGTTGAGTTAAACCAATATGTTTGAGGCCTCATGGGAGTCTACAGAAGAAACCAGTCCTGCAGACACCTCAAGTTTAGTCCTGTAAGACTCTGACGTCTAGCACTGTAAGAGGATACATTCGTGTTGGCTTTTTGCTTGTTTGTTTTTTAAATATATTTTTACTAGAGGCCTGGTGCATGAATTTGTGCACCAGCAGGGTCCCTCGGCCTGGACTGCAGGATTGGGACAAAACCGGCTCTCCGACATGCCCTGAGGGGTCCCGGATTGTGAAAGGGCACAGGCCAGGCTGAGGGACCCCACTGGTGCATGATCAGGGCTGGGGAGGGACGTGGGAGGTTGGCCAGCTGGAGTGGAAGCATGGGAGGGCTCAGGGCGTGTCTGGCCCATCTCACTCAGTCCCAACTGGCTGGACCCCAGCAGCCAGCTAACCTACTGGTCTGAGCAACTGCCCCCTGTTGGTCAGTGCATGTCATAGTGACCTTAGCATGTTATTAGCATATTATGCTTTGATTGGTTGATGACTGGATGACTGGACATATTAGGCTTTTATTATATAGGATAGGATTGATTTCAGAGAGGAAGGGAGAGAGAGATAGAAACATTAATGACGAGAGAGAATCATGGATCAGGTGCCTCCTGTAGCCCCCACACTGGGGAAGCAAGCCTGCAATCTGGGCATGTGCCCCGACCGGGAATTGAACTGTGACCACCTCCTGGTTCATAGGTCGACACTCAACCATCGAGCCACGCCAGCTGGGCACATCTGTGTTGTTTTAAGCCACTAAGTGTGTGGTCGTTTGTTACAGTAGCAATGAGGGCGCTAGTTCACCACATACCTCCTTGTGTATGTGTTCATCCCCTGTCTTCCTCCTGGCATGTGAGCCCGGGAGGCCAGGGACTCTGTCTCTTGTTTTGACTGTTGAGTAGTTCCTGGAACAGAGGTCGTACAAGGGGGGCACCCATGAGTGCCTGTTGCTCAAATGAAGACAGAGGGGTATGGGAGAGGGACTGTGGCCTGGGCCCCGAGGTAGGGTGCTCGCGGTGCTCTCACGGAGGAGGGTGGACGTGGTTCTCTCCGGGCTGAAGTGGGGGAGGTGGCGCGCGGGGGAGGTGGTGGGATCTGCCAGCGAGGAAGGGCTGGGGATGAGTTCTCTGTAGAACGGAGGCACGATCCTTCTTGCTTATTGCTCTTAAAGTAATTTTTCCCTGTTTAACGTTAGAAATTGGGAATAGGTAGAAACATGAACGAAATAATTAACATCCCTCATAACCTCACTTCCTAGAGACCCCGCTAACATTTGGTGGGTACCTGTGCATGTGTGTGTGTTTCTGCCTTCAGGATTGGGATTAGTCTTTATGTAGCACTCAGAGACTGGCTGTGTTTCTCCGTGAATCTTTCTGTGTTATTAACTATCCTTCCAAGAACACGGTATTTAATAACAGAGTATTCTGTCATACGACCATAACTAAATTTATTTAACCAATTCCAATTGGGTAGTTCTTTCATCCCCCCAATATTGTGTTATTATAAGTAATAACGGTAGTGCCTGGCCTATAATAGGCATTCAATAACTGTGGAATAAATAAACGAATGATTCAGAGGATATTCTCATGATAAATCTATGCCTCTCTGTTTCTCTAGGAAAAAAGCCCTCCCAAGTACAAGTGTTGGGTCAAAGGCTGCCTTTTTAGTAGCAGCCAGTGTCTCCGAGGGCGAAGGCGGGCAGAGCGGCAGGTCCAGTAAATATGCCCACTCCCACGGGGGGGAGGGGACAATGACTCGGGGTTCCATGGACAACAAGGCCTTGTTTCCCATAAAGCCCAGGAGAGCGGCCAGCGGCCAATCCCACAGGCTCCCAAGAGACCAAAGACCTTTGCTGGCAAGAGCGTTACAAGTAAAACAACAAACCAAAGGCTCTTCACAGGAACTGAGCCGGCCCCGCCGACATGGCTCAGCGGTTGAGCGTTGACCTATGAACCAGGGGTCACGGTTCGGTTCCTGGTCAAGGGCACATGCCCGGTTACGGGCTCGATTCCCCAGTGTGAGGCGTGCAGGAGGCAGCCGATTGTTGGTTCTCTCTCCTCATTGATGTTTCTCTCTCTCCCTCTCCCTCTCCCTTCCTCTCTGAAATTAATAAAAATATTTAAAACCCAAACAAAAAAATGAACCGCATGGAGGGATGGGCCTGTGGGTCTGGACAGGCCTGAGTGGAGACGGCATTTGCTTGTGGACGTGGGGCCCCGGTTAGCATAGCTGAGCTGGGACTCACTCCTGCACTGACGGAGCTCTGCAGGCAAAACCCACGTGAGAAGCATAGGGTCTCGCTGGGATGTGGGGAAGTGGCTTTCCTTTCCACAGAAAGACGGAAACAAGCAGAAGCCCTGCGCCTCTTACATCTTCACCGTGAATGTGGACTTTGAAAGTAAGGAAGTCAGATTCAGGACTGATGGAAAGCATATCACTGTTTGCCCATGGAGGTGGGAAGTTGGCAAAGTGGTGAGGCCTGCATTTGGGGGGAACTCTGCTTGCCCCCCAGCCAACAAGCCTGGGACCCCTAACCGCATCCCCGGAAAGCGCTCTGGGGCTCTGAGCCTCCCCTGCAGACCCAGCCAAGGCATTTGGGACCGTAGCAAGTCTGTAGGTGCTCACCCAGATATGCCGGGTCCTGGAAAGGAAGCCTGGAATGTTTCTGGCAGGAGAGGGGCTGGCAGCACTGACGGGGGATTTCAGTTTGGAGGACAGGAGAGGAAGAAGCGTGGCCTTGCTCCTGACAAGCGTGCGCCCTGTCTTGCAGTCTTATCTCCTGGGCGGGCCCCGCCGGCTGCCTTCCGTGGGGCGGAATCTCTCTGTTTTACGTTGGAGGGAGGACAGTGGCTGAGGCTGGTGGCTGTCCCCTCCTCCCGCCCCGAGGCTGGTCCGTGTTACTTTACAGATGAGAAGATGGGGGCGGAAATCTTCATGACCTCTCCCTGGGCGCCCATTCAGGCCCAGCTGTGGTCTCCAAGTCCGTTGTCTGCCGATGGCTCCCCACGGCCTCCCTAGAAAAATGACTTCCCCTGTCCCCCTCGGCGGAGAAACACGAGCTCCCCGTGTCCTGTGGACGGGGAAGTGGTGGGAATGCAATGACCGCGTTTCGGTCCGTAACTCATGCCGTGGCCGCCCCGACCTGTTCTGATGGGTCCACGCGCCCTGACTTCCAGGGGCTTTTATTTGTGGCTTATTTCCTGGTGCGAGTTAAGAGGAAAGCTGGTGTCTACCTTAGACGCTGAACTTGGCAAAAATTGAAGGGAGCTTGTGGCACTTGAGGTTTTCGTAAGGAACCTGGGCATCGCGGGTACCTTCTCCAGCGGCTTTTCCAGAGCTCGTGTCTGTGTGAGAAGAGCGCAGGGTGCTGTACGCTTAGCTGCCAGCTTTGAGCTGGCCCATCTGCCAACCCGGGCAAGACCCGGTATGTGACCGGCCAGGCTCTCGGGGTGTCCGATCCCCGGCTCACCTCGTGCCATTTCTCCAGTGTGGCTGCTTATGGGCCCCCCCCACCCCCTGGCCCAGTCACTGCTGTCACCATAAACACAAATGAAGTGGTTTTTGGACTGTGGTTTGAAAGCAGAGATTCTTGTGTTATTTTGTTTGTTTATTTGTTTTTTAAAGCAGAGATTCTGAAACTTTTGTTTTGCCCCGGGGACCCCTTGGCAGTCTATGGGTTCTTTTTCAGAACAATATTTTTAGATGCATAAACAGAACACAACATATTACAACGGGAACCAGTTACAGTGATATATAGTTATCCATATATTTTTAAAACTTCATTTGGAATCAAGTAAATTTTCACGGAGTTAAAGACAAGATCTGGCCCAGGTCTCACGACCACCCTGATTCTGAAGTAGCGACAGGGTGAATACTATTTGGAGGTGTCTGCAGCGACTGGCAACAGGACACGAGGAGACCTGTGATTTCCGTTGGGAACAAACCGCAGGGTCCGCTGAAATGCCTGAGAGTCAGCCCCCATTTGTAACGGGAGGAAGGCCACGTTTCAGCTCCAGGTTCCTGAGAATAAAGGTAATGGCGTCCTTACCCAAGTCGAATCCTGGCGCGGCCAGAACATGGCCTCAGACGGAGAGGTGGCTGCAGCGATGGGAGACAGAGGTGGGTGCAGGCAGAGCAACGGATGGCAGGGGGCAGGGGGAGGCCGAGTCTGCGATCCTTGCTGGGGTGATCTCCCTTCAAAGGTTCTAAAACTCCCCTCGCCTCGCTCTCAGGACGTCTCAGGACAAGAGCATTCTGGGATGGCCCCTTCTGTGGTGTCCTAGCAGTGTCCACACTCCAGGGCGATTTGGGACGGGTGAGGGGAAGGCCTGACTTTTTTGTTCATGGAGAACACAGGTGTGCAAGGGGATGAGTTGGGGGCGGGGGGCAGGAGGGAAACCCCATGTAATTCTGGCACCTCCTTGAACTGATTTATTGCAGATGCTGAGAAGCTAGAAATGGAGTCCCTTAAAGCCACCCTCGTCCGCTAAAGAGCTTTAGTGGGCTTTGGACTCACGGAAGACTCGGGCAGTAAAGGGGCTCAGTCCCTTCTTGATTCTCCTCTTTATATCAGTCACGATGCGGGAGCACTTGCCACTTCTTCAGTCACTGGAGAGTCGTTGAGGACCTACTATGTGCCACCATGTGTGGGCTGTGGGGGAGACCTGGCCACAGCATGTGCCCCGTCTGCAGAGCCAGGGGTGGGACATGGAGCACAGAGGAGAGGCACTCAGCTCAGGTGGGTGGCCGGGGGTGCTCTGGGGGGTAGGGGGTCCCCCAAGGAGAGGGTGCCCACTCTGAGGCCTGAGGGCAGGTATGACCAAACCAGGGGCAGAGGGATGGGGGAGGGGAGTGGGACGGGCTCTGCCAGCAGAGGAACCAGTGTGGACACAGGCCGGGTGCTGGGGAGTGAACTCGAAATATCATACGTGCCAGGAATGGCCCCTCCAGACAGCAGGAAGTGGTAAGGCAGACCGCCCATGGCCCGCAGTGCTGGCAGCCGGGAATCCCGACGCCACACCCTAAAACTGGTGGCTCATCTTGGGTTATGATCCAGACATCTTAGCTGGGAGGCCAGAGCATGACCCCTCTTCCTGAGAGGTGCTATGTATTTTAGCATTTTAAAATTTTTAAAAAAAATTTCAAGGCATTCAATTACTGCCAATTAATTAAGCTCAAGACACAGGAGTGTGAGATAGAATTCTCTCTCCCTGGACGGTGGTTCAGTGGTTAGAGCTCCATCCCTGAGCACTGAAGGGTCACTGTGGAGAGCGGCTGCAGTGTTTGGACAGGTTCAAGCTTCAGACTTATGAGAAGGCACAGTCCTCTCATGGCCACGTGCAAGCCCCAGCTTGGAGGGCAGAGCCCTCCCAGCACAGTTTAGCCAACAGCAATGGTTGTGAGCTTGAACCTATGGTCCCAACACTGGCCCCGCTGGGCTGAGTGACGTGGGCTTGATGGAGTTCAGGTGCATGTAGTTGAGTAGGATCGAAACTCCTGAGAATGTTGTAAACACCTTGACCATGCCCTTATTCTGCCTCGTGGAATCTGGCTATAAAATAAAGACACGGCTTGTAGTCTGTGGCCCTGTCTCTCCAGCCGGGAGCAGCGTCTCACCCAGACCCAGCTTTTATTCTCTTGTCTGTCTTTTCTCCATCCTTCACCGCCCCCTCTCAGGGTCACAGAACCTGGCTGAGCTGGCGTGGCACATAAGGCGCCCGGGGGCTGAGTATGCCATGGCCGTGCCGGAGCGCCACAGGGTCACAGGTTCGATTCCCAGTCAAGGGCACGTACCTGAGTTATAGGCTTGATCCCCGGCCCCAGGTCGAGCACACGTGGGAGGCAACCAATCCTTGTATCTCTCTCACATCAATGTTTCTCTCTTTCTCCTTTCCTCTCCCTCCCGTCCACTCTCTCTAAAAACCAGTGGGAAAATAGCCTCCGGTGAGGATTCACAAACAAAAGACAGAATTACCTGTAGCTCAGAGAGAGGGCAAGTCGGGTCCCCAGAGCAGCACAGTCTGACCCAGATCGGCTTCGACTTGGGCATCGGGGAGTCTGGGATTTCTGCCTCTTGGTGGGCGGCAGGACTAGTAGTTCCCCAGGTCCCGCCTGCGGGGTTCCCAGGTGCAGCGCCCGGTGAGGAGGAGGCCTGGCCGGGCGCTGCTCTGACCGCGGAGAGCAGGCAGCCTGCCACCCCCAGCCCAGGCCCCGCAGCTGGCGCTTCTGCTCCTGCGTTTGCTTTTCTTGTCTGAACTTGGCACAGCAGAGCCGGTCCCAGGAGGAGCACGCGTTCCCAGGAGGAGGCTAAGCGTTTTGGCTTTGGTTTTAAATACGACCTGCTGCCCTCACACTCCCCAGAGATACGGTGAGCGCACATCCCACAGGTGGGTCAGCTCTCGCCTACGGGCAGGAGCGCCTGGGCCTTGCCAACGGGCAGGAGCGAGATGGCCAGGTGGCCAGACACAGCCTGAGCCGCTCGTCAAGGTCACAGATGCCAGGGAGAGCTGGGGTCGGCAAGGTGGGGGACCCTGGGGGACACCTGGGAGTCCTGTGCTTGAACGGGGTGTCCAGGGCGCGAGCTGCAGCGGTGGCTTTGCCATCTTGTCCCATAAGGGCTGTCCACGTTAGTCGCCGGTTGGCTGGAGCAGCTGCCTCTTGGCTGAGGTGAGACCGAGGCCTCCCCAGCTCCCGGCGGCTGTGCTCACCCACGTGTGGCAGGCAGCGCCACGCTCTGCCAGAACTCAGGCGTTGGCACGGGGCCTGGCGAGGAGGCGTCCTGGTAGCCAGAGGAGGCATTTTTCTCCATTTGGCATCCGAGTGGCAGGCGAGCAAGCCGCCTTCTCCGTAGCAGCCTGGGCTTCACCTGGCCACCGGCCGTGACCTAAAGTGGCTGCAGCCACAGGCCTGCGCAGGTGTGAGCCAGGTGGGCCGGGAGGTGGATGGCAGACTCTCGCCTCTTGCTGCCTGCGGCCAGTCTCTGCGATGTGCTTGCAAATGGCCCTCTGCCCACTGCCCCCAGGAGACAGGCAGGTCCTGGAACAAGACATCATGTCATGCCCCCTCAGTTGCCATGCTCTTTGCTAAGTCTCAGGGCTTTGACAAAACATATCCCAGAGCATAATACGGACGAGGGGCTGAGCAATTCCTTGAACGAGTGAGCAAATACAGTAAATGGCATCGTGGCCTCTCATGTGGCCTTGGACGCCGTGTCCCAGAAGCTGAGGGCCGTGGCGGGTGATGTGCTGTGTGAGCCCCTGGCGCATGGAGACAGGGGTTCTGTAACATTTTTGATGATGACGATGATTAATGCTGCGATACTGCTCTCAAGAATGAGGGGACAGTGGCGCTTGAAAAGGAAGACATGTTATTCATGAGGAAAACTGGGATGGAACATTTGACATTGGGGCGTCCCGGGAAACACACTAGCCCCACACAGGGGGCCCCTCAAGGCCCCGGCCCAGCTGGAGAGGCGGCCATGTCTTTTCCTCGTGCTCCTGCAGGTGCCTCCAAACTGGCCCAGTTCCGAGGACAGAGAGAAGTCAGCGTGGCCGAGTTAAGGCAGACAGACGGCTGCTGAATAATAAGGTGCCTGTCAGTAATAACACGGGCAGCATGCGTTTGCGGGCCGGCTACAACCTATTTCCTGCACCTCCAGGTGGGAGACAGTCCAGCAGACAGAACCTCGGGGGCCGCTGGGGCTCGGAAGTGGGACGTGACGGCCAGTGCCACACGGTATTGACAGAGGGAGCGAGGGGCCCGGGGTGAACGGTGACACGGGGCCACGGGGGGCACGCCACAGGCTGTGCAGACACCAGGAGGTCGGGCTTGGTGATGGGACCTCCCGCTGAGCTCTGCGCTCTGAATTTTAAGAGCAATAAAGTGAAACTGCAGCAGATCGCAGGCAGAACGGAGCGAAGGTTACAGGGGAGCTGAAGTTGTTAAACTTGTAAAAGGGAAATGCAAGTTGCATAGTAGAGTCTTACTCGCCTGGGTGTGAGAGCTGTGGCAAGGAGACGGGAGGACAGAGGGGTCAGCAAGCTTCCGTTCCCGCGTGAGGCGGCGTGTGGTGGGGAAGGACCCTCTGAAGATGGCTAATGTGTCCGTCAGCGAGCCTCTCCTGGGGACAGTCGAAGCTTGGGGCCACCTGGGGCCCAGTGCCCGGCAATACATTAAAAAATATATATCCTATATAAGAAAGGCCTAGCATGCTAAGTGTCCGGTCGACCGGTCGGCCGTTCAACCAATCAAAGTGTAATACGCTAATGATATACTGAGACCGCTCAACCACTGGCTATGACATGCACTGACCACCAGGGGTGGGGTTCCTCGGGTTGGCCTGCACCCTTGTGCAATCTGAGACTTCACGAAGAAGT
>NW_006297021.1:4867161-4874185 GCF_000327345.1 Myotis davidii | reverse complement strand
CCCCCAGACTGCAAGAGGGCCCAGGCTGGGCTGAGGGGCCCCCCCCCCCCGCCATGCATGAATGTCATGCACCGGGCCTCTAGTTTAAACAGAATCCCCTCCAATTCAGCAGGGTCCTGGGGGCTGGGCCCAATGTGGGTGTTTCTCAAAGCTCCCCAGTGAGGCGTCGAAATAGAGAATCTCGGGCCTCTAGCCGAATAGTGAACACATGCTGCATCTGCATGCTCTCATTTCTTTCCCCCACCCCCCTTTTTAAAAAATATATTTTATTGATTTTTTTACAGAGAGGAAGGGAGAGGGATAGACAGTTAAAAACATTGATGAGAAACATCGATCAGCTGCCTCCTGCACACCCCCTACTAGGGATATGCCTGCAACCAAGGCACATGCCCTTAACTGGAGTTGAACCTGGGACCCTTCAGTCCGCAGGCCGACGCTCTATCCACTGAGCCAAACCGGTTAGGGCTTCCAGGCTCTCTTTTTTTAAAAGTGATTTTGGAGAGAGAGAGAGAGAGAGAGAGAGAGAGAGAGAGAGAGGGAGAGAGGGAGAGAGATGAGAGAGAAACGTTGATAGGTTGCTTCCCCTATGCACATGCGCCCTGACTGCAAACTGGACATCTGGGCATGTGCCCTGACCAGGAACTGAGCCCACAACCTTTTGGTGCACAGGACGACGCTCCAACCCACTGTGCCCACTGGCCAGGCTCTCATCTCATCTCCTAATGACAATGCTGCCACCTGGTCCTGGGGGCTGCATGCAAGGGGTGCAGCTGGCCGGGCTGGTTCTAACTGCCCAGCTGGTCCTGCCCTGCGTTCAGTGCCGGCTGCTCCCCGAGGGGGTTTGGGGCAGGGGACAGAGTGAGGGAAATGCCAGGCTGGAGGGCCACGTGGATCCAGGAGTGCAGCCCGAGGGCCCAGCCCTCTGACCGAGGACTCGCCGAGATGGAGCTCCGAGGAGCAGGTGAGGGTGCAGGGCACAGTGTCCCCGGGAACCTGGCCTCCTCCCGGCACCTGAGTCCCCAGCCCAGTGCTTGGCGGGCGCTTCCTGCCCCATGGCACCTGCTGGACCCGTGTGGCCCAGTGCCTCTGTGACAGGAATTGACAGCAGTGCCTGGTGCGCAGGGTTGTCAGCGAGCACGAAGGATGGGCAGAAAGCAGGTCCCACAGGGTCTGCTGGGGGTGAGCTCCTGTAAAGGGCCCGCAGGCTTATCCAGGGGCAGCTGTCACCCCTCCACTCCTTTTCTTTTTAAAAATTCTCACCTGAGGATATTTTTTCCATTGATTTTGGGGTGGAAGGGAGGGGAGAGACAGAGAGAGAAACACCCATGTGAGAGAGACACGCGGATTGGTTGCCTCCTGCACACACCCAGCCTGGGGCCTGGGATGAAGCCTGCAACTGAGGTACATGCCCTTGATGGGAATTGAACCTGGGACCCTTTGGTCCTGGGGTGACACTCTGTCCACTGAGCAAACCAGCTAGGGCACCTCCTCCACCCTTCTGAGCCCCCGGGAGCTGCAGAATCTCGGGGGGCCTCAGGAGCCGCCAGCTGGCCACCTCGGCCAGGTCACTGGTCCTCCAGGCTTGAGGCGATGTTCGTGATGGCTTTTCTGACCCTGCCAGCATCCATGAAGCCTGTGGCAGGGGGGTCGGGCCACACAGGAGCCTGTCAGCACCGCCCGGCCAGCGGAGCTGTCTCAGTGAACAGTTTGGCCTTGGTAAGCAGGCCCGCCCCGCCCCCCACCCCCATCTGCACAGAGGGAACGGGGTGCTCCCTGACTCGGGCCTGCATGGCGGTTCCCGGGAGGCTAATAAAGTCGCGCTGTCTTCCCCGCAGCAGGCGCATCTGTCTTCATTGAAGCATGAGCTCGGCCAGTCCATTGTGGGGTTTTCCATTACAAAGCGTGATTAATTCCATAAATATTGAAATGAGACAGATAATTAGAATCCAGATACTCACTGCGACACAAAAGCAGGGAAGTCTGCACTCAATTGTTATTATTCATAATAAACACTCCTATCGCAGGGGTAATAAGTGCACAGAAACCAAAGCCGCGATCACAGTCCCCCAAGATAGTCTGGAGGGAGACACAGCGCGGGGAAGGCACTTGCTGGGCTGAGCACCGTCCATGTGAGACGGACACATCATTTGGTTGCCTCCCGTCTGCACCCCGGTGGGCTGGGGATCGAGCCTGCAACTGAGGCACACACCCTTGGCTGGGAATCGAACCCTAGACCCTTTGGTCCTTGGGCTGACACTCTAACCACTGAGCAGCTGGCCAGGGTGGGTGCTCCCTGACCAGGAAGTGGGCAGGTTCTCCAGGCCCTGTGATGGCAGGAAGCCTGTGAGAAGATCCGAAGATGAGTGGGTGGTGCGGGTCCAAAGGCATTAATTCAAGACCATGTCAGGGGTGTGAGAAGCTGAGCAAGCTGGGAGCTCGTCCAGGGCACACCCCTGCTTGGGAATGTGGCCGTGGGTCTCCATCCGCTGTCTGTCCGGGGGGAGAACCTTCAGGTGAGAAGGTGGAGACAAGGTGAGAAGAGAATGAGCTCCCAGACAGGAGAGGGGAGGGAGAGGGCTCTGGATTGCTCTAAATGTGCACTGCCCTCCTGGGAGGCCAGAGGTGGGTTGAGACCACACCCAGGCCTCCCCCAAACCCCCTGAGAGAGCCCCGCAGAACAGTCGGCTGCTGGCAGTCTGGAGGGTCGATGGGGCCCAAGACCAGTTCTCTCCAGCTGTCAGGAGGAGAGGAACATGGGACCAGCAGTGAGTACAGCATCATGTGGGTCCAGTCAACTACTTACACATCATCCCAGCTCTGTGGTCATCCGGTGAGGAGGTGGTGATTGTCAGTGTGTGGTTGCCAAGGACAAATCCCCGTGCAGAGCCCTCTGTATTTCTGGGGCTCTGAGCCTGCTACGTGGCAGGCACACGACAGAGCCCCCCAATTCATCTCCTATGGCCACACTTGCCCTTTCAACAATCCTGGCCACTTACCTTTCTTTCCTTTTCTTTAAAAAAATTTTTTTTTTATTAATTTCAGAGAGGAAGGGAGAGGGAGAGATAAAAACATCCGTGATGAGAAAGAATCATGGACCAGTTGCCTCCTGCACACCGCCCCACTGGAGATTGAGCCCACAACCTGGGCATGTGCCCTGACCAGGAATCAAACCGTGACCTCTTAGTTCATGGACCAATGCTCAGCCACTGAGCCACACTGGCCGGGCCACTTACCTTTCTTTAAACCACCGTCTGAAATGACCTCATGAAGTTATTTTACTTGTTTGTTGGCTCCACAAGAGAAGTGGAAGAGCATCCGTCTTATTCAATACAGTGTCTTCGGCACTTAGAATAGGACTCAGCACATAGTAGGAGCGCAGTCACTATTTGTTGAATGAATAAGGCATGAACGAGTGAACCTGGATTTCAGCAATGACCCATTCTAATGTGCAGGACAGAGCAAGTAAACAGAAAGATGGCACACTTATGTGGCCAGTCACCTGGGTGAATGGATAAGGAATGTTGCCTAAGGGATCAGGGTGACGCTAGTGGGCCCATCACCTGTCAGGGACTTGTGTGTGGTATCTTCGGACGTAAGCCTTGAGCAGGTTTCTAGGTCCCGTGTGAGAGATTGGCGACCCTTTTAAACGGGCAGATATCGAGAAGGGAGTGCTGGGTGAGGAATGGAAGAAGGGCAGACTTTTTTCTTTTCTTTTATTGTCTAAAGTTTTACATATGTCTCCTTTTCCCCCAATGGACCCCCCTACCGCATACAGGTCCTTTGGTTGCTCTCTAACCCCCCCACCTCCCCTGCCATTGTCTCTGGATCTATTCTTGTTCATCAAATTATGTTGATCATTATATCCCACAAATGAGTGAGATCATGTGATAGTTCTCTTTCTCCGACTGGCTTATTCCACTTAGCATAATGCTCTCCAGTTCCATCCATGTTGTTGCAAATGGTAAGAATTCCTTCTTTTTTACCACAGCGTAGTATTCCATTGTGTAGATGTATTGCAGTTTTCTAATCCACTCATCCGCTGATGGGCACTTAGGCTGTTTCCAGATCTTAGCTATGGTGAATTGTGCTGCCATGAACATAGGGGTGCATATGTCCTTTCTGATTGCTGCTTCTGGTTTCTTGGGATATAGTCCTAGGAGTGGGATCACTGGGTCAAATAAGAAGGGCAGACTTGATGGGGGTGGTGGCTGGTGTGGGCAGTCATGGGCAGCAGGATACCCTGGACCTTTGTGGGAGGGAGATGAGAATTTTTTCCTGGGGCCCCAGGCTGCCAATGAGGACCAGAGGGTGGAAGTGACAGGCATGCTTTGGGCCAGTACGAGCCAGGTGTTTCTAACCATGGGAGCTGGCGGCTCTGGACTGGGACATCTCGTGGGGTTGAGAGTTCCTGTCACTGGACATCCAGACCGAGGGCCACCCTGGCTGGGGCGGGTGGAGGCAATCCTTTCTCTAGGAGGGGGCTCCCCGGAACCCGCAGAGGTCCTTGCACAATAAGTTCATCTGGAGCCCACAGCAGCTGGCACTGTCCTCAGTGGAGGTCTCTGTGACCTTGGGCCACAGGTGCCTCTGGAGGCGCGGTGTCCCCGGGCAGCCTGTTTGAGCGGAGATACAGCTCTGGGAGAAGAATGTCTGCGGCCACGCCGGGCCTTACTCTCCTGCAGAGGAGGCAGGCGAGGCGGGGAAATGAAAACCCTCAGAAATCTCTCCCCCTTCCCTCCCTTTGTTCTGTTTGCTTGTTCTTATCTTAGTGAACAAACTCTTCTAAAAAGTCAGACGTTCCCTCCAGGAACCTGAGCTTCTTCACAACCAGAGAATTTCCGAGGTTAATGAAGCATTCTGAGAATTTTGCTTTTGGGGAGAGGGGGAACTTGTTGGGGGGGTCTGAGTGGAGTAAAGGGATTTGTAAGAGAAAAAGTGCGTTACTTTTCAGGGTAGCGGGAAGGTCTTAAACACCCATAGCCTGGGGACCAGGATCTGGGCCCTTGGGGCTCAGGGCCAGGGCCAGGCTGATCGTACCACCTGTCACTTTTTAGCCAACGACACTGAAGGACTCGGGATGTGAGAGACGCAGGCGTGGTGGCCCAGAAGTCACGGGCTGGGGCAGCGCACGGCCATTTGCGTATTGTATCCGCACGGCAGGAGACCCGTGTGTCTTTAGCCTCTTCGAAGACTCGGTGTCTCCATCTGTAAATTGGGAATAAAAGCAGCTCCTTTAAGGGGCTGCTGTGAGGGTGAAGACAGCGAGCTTAGTCCAAGGCCTGGCGGAGTTCAGTGCCCGAAACGCGGACTGAGCCTTTCTCCAGGAAGGGGGTTGGAGGAGTTTCGTTGACCGCCACTAGGGGGAGCGCTGGCCCAGTGCCTGCCGCAGGCCCTGGGGAGAAGTGCGTTGTGCATCCACAGATAAGTGGAAGCAGGAGAAGGTAGTGGAATAAATATAGATGTGATGCCCTGGGGATCCAGGGCGTCTGCAGAACCAGCTGGCGCAGACGGCAGGATTAATGGGGCCGGCGTCTCCGGGAATCGCCAGCAGCCCGCAGAGGAAGCGGGTCTCGGGGGCCCAGCCGTTCCCTGCCCTCCACACCCCGGCCACTCTGCTCCTCACAGCTGAGCCAGCGGGGCGCGCACAGAGGACACCAGACAGCAGCCTTTGCATGGCCTCCGTCCATAGCTTTGGTTTAAAGCTCATGTTTCCTGTGAAGCAGGCTTTCGTAGGGCGGTGTTTTGCAAGCCTCCGGCAGAAGGAAGTACTCGCTCTCTGGTGGCCGATTGCAAACACTGTGGATGCTCTGGGTGTTTACCCCTCGCCCCCCAAACCCCCTCCTGCCCTCAGCTCTGAGCTGCCCGGGCTGGGCCTGCAAATGCATTTCTTCTCTGCAGGTGACACTGTTCGTCCAGCCAGAAGGGCCCAGGGGAGCCAGACAGGAACTTCCCGGTTCTCTGTGTTACCTGTTTGCCATGGAGGCACCGCACTCCACCGTGTCCTGTCCTGGCGGCAGCATCCCTCGTTCCAGCTGCCGGTTTCTGCCGATGCTTCCAGAACCAGCCTCGTGGCGCCTCCTTAGAGGAGAGGCCCCGGCCGACCGCACTGGCGGCCCCGCAGCCCGGAGCTGTGTGTCCCGGGCCTGCGGGGCCGGCCCTTCTCCAAGTCCTTCCCCTCGCCCCCGGCACCACAGGCACCTGCCTCTTGTAGGTTTCGTACTTTGGGGTCCCTCACCTTTCTGTTTCCCTTTCAGCCCTCCCTTCCCTGCAGGACCAGCTCCCTGTGTGCAGTTCTGTTGAGAGAACTGGTTCCTGGCTGCAGCCTGTGGGTTTTTTCTTGTTGTTTTAATCCTCACCTGAGGGTATTTTTCCATTGATTCTTAGGGAGAGTGGGAAAGAGAGGGAAAGACAGAGAGAAACTCCATGTGAGAGGAACACATTGACTGGTTGCCTCTTGCACGTGACCCGACCAGAGCCTGGGCCGGGGAGAAGCCTGAACTGAGTTACATGCCCTTGAAGCGCCTTGACCAGAATCAAACCCGGGACCCTTCGGTCCACAGGCCGATGCTCTAGCCACGGAGCCAAACCTGCGCGGGCCCTGCTGGGGTTCTGACTCTGCCGCATGGAAGCGGCCGACACCGAGGTCCCCAGCTGGAGGTCGGAGGAGCCCCCTGGGGTCGGGAGGTGAGGAGGTTCAGAGGGGCAGGAAGAGCCCCCGGACACACTTTGCTAATTGTTGGTTTTGTCCAGAGGGAGCGTGGCCAGGTGGTACCACTGCCAGTTTTAAATAGTAAAAATCATCTCCCCAAAGTGTTCGTGTTTCTCACACGAAGAAGAAGGTGAGAACAAGCACAAGAAAGGACAAGAGGAGGAAACGGAGATGTATCCGTACACACCCCTCCTGTGTTTTTTATTCTGTGAATGTAGGAAAGTACACTGTTGGGAGACCGCCTGACCCCGGCTCAGCTTCAGGAGAAAGGAAGAGAGAGAAAGCAGTTAGGGATCCCAGGGCTCTGAGGGAGGC
>NW_006297021.1:4854384-4867132 GCF_000327345.1 Myotis davidii | reverse complement strand
TACACAGAAGCTCTGGTCTGAGAGAAGCAGGAGGAAGAGGAAGGGGGTGGGGAGATCTGAATGTTGGGGAGGGCGCCTTCAAGAACACACTCACTTTGAAGTTTTGATAGGGCCTTGGACTCTCTCTCTCTAGATACACTAGGTAAAAAGGTAATAGATTTTTTAAAAAGGCCAGATACAAAATCCTTCCCACCACATATTTACTGTGGCGTGCCATCTGGAATTCCTCTATGTCTGTGCTGACACAGAGAGGCGCTGGGCAGGCGGGGCCATGGCCCTTCCACTGTTCCTGGCGGGGGGCGGGCAGTGCGGGGCGTGGGGCAGCTCTCTGGTTAAACAGGGTCACTGAAGGCGACGGGGCTTCCACAGGTGCAGGACGGCCTTCCCTTAAACGACGTTTCTTCCTTAGTCTCTGCCGGGACAGTCTGCAGGGGAGCAAAGGACGAGAGCAGGTAGCTTTAGTTTTAGTTCTGGGGGGTCCTCACCCCCAGAGCGGGAAGCTCGGGGCCTCGTGTGTCGGGAGACGGTGACCATGCTGCTGGCCTGGGGTCCCTCCGCGGACCCGCCAGGCTCCGTGCATCAGAGAAAAGGCACACCCATCGCAGGATTAGGCACAGGGATTACCCTCAGGCCCGAGTGCCCGCAGCTCTGACGCTCCCGCCCAGCACGTTGCCGGAGGGGCTGGCTGAGCGCTGGATTCCATCACCACACGTTCCCGTCTGGGCCCCGCACACTCAGGTGCAGCCAGGGTGCTCCCCAGGCTTGTCATGGGTGCAGGAAGCCAGCAGGAGGCGTGGGGACCCTGGACCCTGTCCTGAGGCTCCCCAGCTGCGGCCCCCCCCATACTGGGCTGTGACCAGGACATGTGGGCCCATTGTCTCCCGATCCCAGGAGCTCCCCGCCCCTTCCTTGCCCCGCTTGCTGGCCTGAGGACGGGGCCCCTTGTTCCTTTCAGCGGCCCCTGTGCCTGGCCCCGAGGACAGTCCCTCGGGAAGGAGCGGCCGGGGGAAGCCGGCCCTGGAAGTGCGGAGCGCGTGACCCAGAACCGGGCTCCTCTGTGTGTGGCAGTGCGCCCTCATTCCTCGGGCCGCGCTCACATGGCGGCTTTTCCATGGACGCCGTCCTGGCGCCAGGTGCCGCCCTGCCAGCTGCTGTATCCGCTCCCCCTGAGGCACCAGGGACCCCACCAGGTGGAGGGAGGCAGAGGGGTCCTTGAGAAAGAGCTGTCCACGGTGTGTGTGTGTGTGTGTGTGTGTGTGTATGTGTGTACGTGCCCTGTGTGTGTACATGCCCCTGTGTGTGTACGTGCCCCTGTGTGTGTGTACATGGCCTGTTGTGTGTACATGCCTCTGTACTGTGTATGTGCCGGTGTGTGATTATATGTGTCCAGGGGGCAGCTCCCGGCCCACAGGGTTGCTTCTAAACCTACTCATGCTCCCCCTCGGGGCTCCCTGAGCCCTGCCCGCCGCCTGCAGTCTGAGCATCATCCCTACCAGCTGGATACAGGTCTGTTAGGATCGGAACAGGAACAGCCGGGAGGAGGCCGGAGGCGAGGCCCTGGAGCAGGAGGAGCGGCCTCCCTCCTGGCGATTCCCGCTGAGCCACCTGCGGAGCCACTGGCTCTGCCTCTGCGTCTGCTTTGTTCTGCTCTAAAGCGGCTTCACCTTCCCTCCGGGGAGGAGGGCGGGCCCTGGGGTGGTTGGAGTGGAGGGGACTGGGCACCATTGGGAGAGCAGCAGCCAGTGCGAGGGAGCTGTGTGGAGTGGAAGGAACAGGGTTCCTAGGCCAGGACAGGAGGAGGGGCTTGGCCAGGAAGAACCCTGGTCACTGGGCTGGAGTGGGGTCCCCGCGGGGCTGGGGAGGGAGCCAGTCCCTGGCTGAGGGGACATGAGCGCCCAGGCCTTCCGGAAGGAATCCGTAGGGTGTGGTGACCGGTTGGTTACGGGGCCGAGGGGATGCTGAGAACACCAGCCGGCATGACCAGGGCACGGTGGTGCCATTTCCCCGGAACCAGACCCAGGGGAAGAAGGAGGAACAGTTAGAGGCCGAGGTCCATCCCAGCGGCAATGCCCACTGGCGGGTCCCGGGCTGTTCATCGGAGGCGGCACCTTCCGAGACCCCGGGCGTGGGAAGGGCACCCACCGTGGGGCTGGGGCTGGGGGAGCCCGCCTGCAGCTGCCCAGGACACCCGGGGGTGAGGGGCCCATGGATGGAGGTGGGGGGACGCATGATGGCCTGGGACCTCCTGATCTGAGGGAGCAGACAGCTCCTGGCTCCCTCCTGACAGGGACGCAGGCAGACAAGAAGGAACAGAGGCGAGTTGGATGGCAGCCCAGGGCCATGGGCGAGGCCCTGAGGGAGCCTATGGGAGGCCTGCGAGTGGGGCTGAGTCCTGGCTGAGTCGGGCCGCAGAAGCTTCTAGCAGGCAGCACTGTGCGCCCACTGCCCCGTTTTGGAGAAATAGGAAGCTGTTACTGGTGCTAAAAGAGAACCAAAGGGCCCCACACCGTGCAATGTCAGTGGCACAGAGCCCGCGTTTGCTCCCATCCTGGCAGGGCCGGTGCGGGGAGCCAGGAGGGGGAGGGGGAGGAGTAGAACTGGGGCCTCTGGGAGCGGGAGGGGCCAGGAGAGGAGCCCCCAGCTCCGGCTCATGTCCATGTGCAGCTGTGCCCTGTACTTTGAGCTGTTAACTGGCTCTTTAGTCATGTAGACCGTTTTTTTTCTATCCCACAGACGGCCGATGTTTTAAAACTTAAAGTGTATTTTTGAAATAAGGGTAAAACTTCCGGATGCTTCGCAGGACCACAGCGGCTTAGGATTTCATGTGATTGGGCCCCGGCCCCCGTGGGCGTGTCTAACCCGCCCAACCGAAAGATGAAAAGAAGTCTTAATGTTAATAAAGGCAGTAATTTAAGAAATACTATTATATTTCTAGCTCTCTCAAAACCTATTTGAAAAAATAATGATAGTAACTTCCTCTAACCTTGTGATGAAAATAGATATACATGTTGACAAAGTATAGACAGTCCCAAACAATATGAACTGAAAAAGTCCCACACCAAGACACATCATAATAAAAGAACATACAAAGAGCTTCCCAGACAAGAAAAAGCTAAAGGAATTTATTACCACCAAAACATTGTTATATGAAATGTTAAAGGGTCTTGTTTAAGAAGAAGAAAAAATAAAAAGATTAAAAATTTGAACAATAAATTGAAATAAATACATATCTATCAACAACTGAATCTAAAAAATAAATACATAAATAAATGAGCAGAACAGAAATAGACTCATAGGTACAGAGAATATTTTGATGGTTGTCAGATGGGAAGGGGATGGGTGAAAAAAGTGAAAGTCCAGGGAGGCCCGGCGAGGTGGGCAGTGCCCCAGCCAGGCAGGGGGTGCCGCACGTGTGAAGGCCCAGGTGTGAGGGAGGAGCTGGCCTGGGAGATGGGAAGGGCCCGCGTCCTCGGATTCAGGCAGTGTCCAGCGCGTCCTGGCCGGAGAGGGGGGCAAGGGGAGTGGGAGCGCGTGGGTTTTGCAGTCGGCGGCACTCGGCTCCCGCCACTGGCCTGGCCTGGCCAGGTCCTCGCTTGGAGGTGGGAACGCCTCGCGGGAAGCCCACGGGCCACCTGGACCCGCGCCCGGGGGGACCTGCCTCCCGCCCCACCCCCAGCGAGTGCCCACGGTGCCCGCCCGTAGACTGGGGCTCTGCCCTGAGTGGCGCCCGTGTGTGGGGGGGCCCAGGCCACACCGTGGTGGGACCACAGGCCAGGGCTCTCCACTGACCACGCCCCGAGCCTCGGTGGGCACTGCCCCAGCTTCTAACTCACTGACCCTCACAATGGCCCCCATGGAGCCATCATCCTTAATTTACAAAAAGGGCATCGGCCACAGAGACAGATGTGAAGTCACTCCTTCCGTGGCGGAGTGGGGAGACCCAGGCCCTGGCCACTGCTGGGGCCCCCAGTTCCAGCTCAGCCCCAGCTCAGCGCCACCTCCTTCAGGAAGCCCACCTGACTCCCGGGGAGCACGGGGGTCTCCTGCCCGCGCACAGCAATGGCACCCTGTTTGGAAAGGACCGGAAAGAACCCATGTCTGCCTGCCGACTAGACGTGAAATCCTCGAGGCCTGGGGTCCTTCTCTTCTGGGACCTTCCCAGCGCCTCCTTCAGTCCCAGCGGCTGGGCGTGCGTCTGTGGTTCCGTGGGAGGTCCAGTAGGCCTGGAGGCCCACAGCTGTGAACCAGTGAGGACCACGGGACCGGGGTTCTGCAGCCCCTTCTGCAGGCCCCTCAGCTCCCTGTGGAGACAGACACCCGAACCCCAGGCAGGAAGCCTCGCCACCCAGGGTGTCCCTGGTCACAGGGCCTCTGCTGTCGGTGACGAGACCATCACGGAGGCTTTTCCTGTGGACAGGCCCCCTCAGGACCACCACTGTCGGGAGGGAGCAGGGGGGAAGGAGCTGTCCCCACCTGGGTAAGGGGGTCCCCAAGCCACCACGTGTCACCCCATGTCTGCCCCTCGGCACCTCCCCTGCAGGGGCTAAGGCAGCTGGTTTAATGACGGCAGCCTTGGGCGGCGAGAAAGGAGGCTGGGTGTGACCCTAAAATCAGCATGGGCTCTTTTCTCCAGTGTTTTCTTCTCTCTTTGCCCCCGCCCCCCCGCCCCCACACCACTCACACACACACACACACACTCACCCACTCACACTTCCCGGGCCGGGGAGATGGGAAGGGCGGGCTCAGGCGCAGAGCCCCAGGTGGCCGCCGGCTTGGGTCTGGAGCTGGGCTAATGAGCAGGTCTCCCAGCGGCTCCGGCTTCTCCCAGCTCGCCCCTCCTGGGAACGGCTCCGTGGCTCTGCGTGATTAACTCCACACTAATTGGCGGAGGGGAGGCCGTGGGAAGAGCTGCGTTGGGGCGAGGCTGGTCCTGCTTCCGCTGATTGACAGGAGGGAGCGAGCCTGCGCCCCCAGCTGCACAAGCGGCCGAGTGATGGGAATAATTGCCCCAGGAGCCTGGGCCCAGTGTGCTTCCCGCACACAAGCGGGCTCCTCCATGCAGGGGGGGTGAGGGGTTCGGGGCTCCAGGTGTGGGGGCAGGTGTGTGAAAGGGGCCTCCTCGCCTGGAGGGCTGGGCTCTGCTTATGGGGTGAGAACTCGTGTTTTAGGAGTGGTTTCCCGGGCAGTCGCCAAATGCAGACACCGTGTCAGACACGGAGGGCTGGGCAGAGGCCCAGCGAGATGAAGCCGCCCAGCTGAGGCCACAGGTTCCTGGCGGCAGCATTGGGGGACCATGGGTCTGGGATCTGGTGCCATGTGCTAGGTCCCGCTGCTTCCTGAAGGCTCCTAGGGTTTGTGTGTGCACGTGTGTGTGTGAGAATCCTTGCCCGGCCTCTCTCCCCAGCACTCAGCTCCTGGGGGAAGGCGACGAGCTGCCCCTCACTGGGAATTGGGAAGAATGAATGAACAGGGTGCTGGGCTCCTGCAGAGATAGGGCCACCAGGAGGGCTACCGGGGGTGGGGACAGCACTGCCAGGGGAGTGGGCGCTATCTGTCCACCCCGTTACATGAAGTCCATTCTCCAACTCGGTCTTTGTCTAAGGTGACATTTTGGCTTTAATGTGCCCACGCTTGTCCTTTTAGTCCCGTGAAAACTCGGGTAGGAAAAAAGGGGGCTCCGCGTTGGGTCCCCACAGCCCTCCCACGGTGACAGTGGGCTCCGGCCATGGACTGCTTCCGGATGGCCACCCTTCGGGCTGCCCTGCCAGGGGGCACCCATTGCCTTCTCTGGGTGATAGCACGGGGCCCTGAGGTCGAATCCCTGATTCTCTCCCCCGGTGGCCGCTGCAGGGCTGGGCAGTGGGGGGAGGGAGATGATGCCACCGTCGGGAGGCCAGGGGACAGGCCTGCTCAGACCAAAGCTGCCCGGGAGTCAGCAGGGCGCCCCCTTTCCCAGGCTTGCCACTCCCCAGGAGACTGGCTTCCTCAAGAAGAAAGCGCCATCCTACATGCCTGTCTGGGAAGTGCCTCTGAGCGACAGGACTGTTCAGACATGAAAAGCAGAAGGGAAGCTGTGTGATGGCTCAGCAATGGCTGTTTTGGGGGCTGCAGAACCCCAGTCGCCCGCGGACACTTCCGGGGAGGAAGGGCCTGGTTTTGATTTGCCAAGCGCAGGAACATCGACAGTTTCCACTTGACGTGAAGGGAAATCTCATGGGAGAGCTTTTTTATTTTATTTTTGCAAGGATCAGGCCTGAGGTGGCACACGGAGCAGAAGCAACCGTTTTATGTGGAAACTCTGTGGCAGAACAAAGATGGGAAAAGGGAGGCTGGTTGGGACTGCCCTGGCCAGGGAGAGGCACAGAGGGTGGTGTCTTGGGTTTAGGTCCCTGGAGTTGCCACTGCTGCTTCGCCAAGGATGCTCCCCACCAGGGGGCGCTGGAGCCCTTCCTGAAAGTGCCTGGATGCCCAGGTGACCTGGAGGGCTGCTGGAGCACAGGCCACTGGCCCCAGGTCCTGCCTGCCCTGCAGCCTCCTGGGGATTTCAGCGGGAGGAAGTGTCCTCACGGCCCTGTCCACTGGGCTTCCTGATGTTGGGACAGCTTTTCATTCCCGCAGGAGCCAGATCCCGGGAGACTGAAGGGGAAGGCAAGAGGGCCACCTGCGATGGAGGGCCAGCCTAGGCGAGATGCTGTGGCACCTCCCAGGGCCGCTTCCCTGCATGCTGGCCGCCCTGACCATTTCTCCTGCCCTGAGATCCTGGCTAATGATTTGAAGTCCATCTGGTCTACCAACGGAGCCCTATGGTTGTGCTTTTAAGCCTTAGAATGACAGGTGGTTAGATACCTGAGCAGTTGCAGCCAAGACAGTTTCCCAGGGTAAGTCCAGTAAGAGGGGAGGGAGAGAGTGAGAAGATAGGGAGGAAGGAAAAGAAAGAGAGAGAGAGAGAGAGAGAGAGAGAGAGAGAGAGAGAGAGGCATCATGGGTGTAGAGACAGGAGCCTTGTGGGAGAATCGCTGGGTAATTAGCTTTGGTGGAAGTCTGGGATCGGGCAGGTTCTTCCCTGATATGCTCATTAATCTCCGTGTGAAAAGAACACCAGGTGGAAGGGAGCTGTGGGTGCGCCTCCTCGCAGACTCCCGCCCAGCAGGTCCGTTTCAGCCTTGCAGTCGCGTAAACAACTTGTCACTTGAACTCCTGGGTATTTGTGCTCCCCTCACACCCCACTGATGAGTTAGTCTGTGAAAATGGTGAAGAATTCATTCTGACCCAGTGGGCCACTTGTATATCCTGGCGGTTGTACGCGGTGAGTTACGCTGCACAGAAATAGGCATCGTGGGCCGAGTCAGGAAATCTCCGCGTGCGTGTGAAAGGGGGCAGTTTCCCTCCCTACACCCAGGCTGCGTGCCCGTGGCCAGGGCCGGCTCACAGCTCACCCCGGAAGCAGGGAGGCCCGACCAAAACCAAGCCATTGTGGTGCCCTGGAAGTCACAATTTATGCTTCTCATTTTCATTTCCCTCAGCCGAGGTCCCCGAAGGATTTATTAAATTTGCTTTGTGGAACCCATTAACTAAACTGAGTAGCGATGTTACTCTGGGCTTGGAATCGGTGTGTAGCACATTCTCAGGGCACAGGACTCTATTCCTCCACGGCGGAATTTTAAGTCCGTTGGCCAATGAAAAGCTTTACTCAATTTACCTGAAAGTTACTGGTAATTACTGCGTGCAGAGGTGGTGACAAGCAAATGAGAACTCTGGCAAGAGAGGTTATTGCTTATGTGGCTTCAATGAGAAGGTAGAAAACGCCAATGGCTGATCAGTGCCTCCCTGGTTTGCTGGCTTCCCTCTGGTGAAAACGGGTAACAGTGACTACTGCTGATTTCCTTCTGTCCCTGGTTTGGTGGGGTGACCCAAGCCAGGTGAGTAATTTATAGTGAATCTAGCTAAGTAGCCCAACATAGGCATATATGCCGGTCAACGGTCTTCCTTTAGAACAGGGGTTCTCAACCTCGGCTGCACATTAGAATCACCTGGGAATCTTTTTAAAATCTTGATTTCTGGGCCTCATCCTCCGGAAATTCTGTCTCTTTGTTACTAATGCTGTGGCCCCACCCCATAACAAACAGAATTTCCGGAGGATGAGGCCCAGAAATCAGGATGTTAAAAAGATTCCCAGGTGATTCTAATGTGCAGCCAAGGTTGAGAACCACTGCTTTAGACGTCTTTTCAGATGTTATGAGGTCATTAGCATTGCATTGCAGACTTTCTTATCCAAGATGGGAAGGGGGGTGAGGGGCAGCCTAGGAGCTAGAAATCCCAGCAGGCAGAGGGGCCTGAACACACCTTGTTAATAGGTCGGGGGCCTCTTTACATGCAGGTTGTGGCTCTGCCTGAGGGCGACTCTGGAAAGACCCAGAGCTCCCGGGGAACAGGGTGGGGAAGGAGAGTCCCCGGAGCTTCCTGGGAAGTGTTCCTGGACTAGGACACGATGGGGAGTGCTTGCTGATAGGCAGTCTCCGCTCACCTCGGCTGGAGCTGCGGCTAGAGCTGCGTTGGTGAACGCGGACAACTCACCCAAACTCCTCTAAGTCCCTTTGGCGCCAACTGCTAGAACTTGATGCATTTCCCCGCACTGGGTGCTGGAATCGGCTGGCTCCTCTGCAGGGACTGAGAGTAGAGGGGTGTGTGTGGAAGGGGGAAGGCTATGCTGCCCTGCAAGGCTTCCCGGGGTGGGCTCCTAGGCTGGTGGGACAGTTCTTGGTCCCAGGGGACCTCCCCCTCCTCTGAGTGACAGCAGGTGAGCTGCTGTCAGCACTGCTCCCGACAGATGTGATTTAGGCCAGCGCCTTCCAGGCTCCCCCTTTGGGGTCCCCCATTTCAAAGGCACCTCCACGGATTTGCTGTCAGCCTGTGAGAAAAGCAGCCTCCCTTGGGAGCAGGCAGACGAAAGGAGAAGGGAAGATGCTACAGTGGGGCCTTGACTTACGAGTGTCCCAACTAACGTGTTTTTTGAGATACCAGCTGTCTCTCGGCCAATTTTTTGCATTGAGTTGATAGAGTAATTTGAGTTAACGAGCTCCTTAACGAGCTCGGTCTCAGAAAGAATTAAACTCGTAAGTCAAGGCCCCACTGTACATCAAAGGCAGCATCCCTCCTTATCCTTGGAAGTGCTTGGGACCGGGGTGGACTGCAGGTGTGTATAGTCAGGTGTTGGGCTTAGGTTCGGGTCTGGCACTTAACACCCCACGCGACTACCTGGTAATGCGTGGGGACGGTCATCAGATGAATGTGGCGTTGACAGGGAGCGGCAGCAGGACAGCCCAGAACACTCCTAAAACACAGTGGTTCCCTCCAGGGTTTCTGCGCATTTGTGCAGACACCGCTTTTGAAGAGAGCACAGTGGAAAAGGAGAGTAGGAATTCACATGCATTTTCCTACATTTCCCCGGGTTGAGCCTGTTCAACTCTAGTTTGATGAGAAAACAAATAGACCAGTTTGCCAGGCGTAGTGACCTGATTCTCGTTGGATCAACATGTGATCAAGTGGAGGTTGTCACCACAAAGCGAGTGTGACGGACCTGCCTTTCCAGACTAAAATCACAGCCCGGGCCCGCCGGGAGCTGCGGAGCCAAGCCCTGGTCTCCGTGTGGGTTTAGAGGTCTCTGGGCTGGGAGCCCACCAGGCCCCGACTATCGCTCTAATCAAGTGTTTCAATTAAGCACTTAGTGCCAGGATCACAGAAACAGCCAGCCTGCTCTCAGGCAGTATTTATTGTTATTATTTGGTATTCTTCTTCCCAGGGATAATGTGTGGGCGTGTATTTAGTGTTTTCCTGAAGTAGGCCATGGGAGAGTCCCCTGCCACGTGCACACTGCTGAGCTGGCAGGCCAGCCAGTGGACACGGACATGGAAAACAGTAAGAGCTATTACCAACTGGGTGGCCCATGAGCCACTGCCCCAACGACTGTATATATCTGTGTCCTCTGCTCCGCTGACACACAAAAGCAGAGCTGGCTGGCCCGAGACTTATTTTTTGGAAAAAAAAAATATAAACACACACACACATCGGGTTGGCTTTTATTGGAATGCCTAGATGCAATCTATAGTCATCAAGTTATGGAAAATTCAGGTCACATAGAAAGTTAAGAAGGCAAATGAAAAGAACAATACAAATCAGACAAAATTTACATCTCAAAATATCATGAAAGCATTTGGACTGGCTTTGCCTAAAATACTTTGAATATCAATTTTTTTTTCTGTCCGCTAATTCTTTTTCATGACACAGTCCCCCCGCACCCTCAACCCTTAGAAAACGGTCTTTTGTTTACATATTCCCCAAGGTCACTGTTGCTCGGAAAAGCACGTTCAGATCACAAATCTTTTTTTTTCTTTTTTTAGAAAGAAATAGGCTCATTATACCTACGAACAAGACACTAATTGGGTTGATTTGACTTCATCTAAAATAAGCACCAGGAGAGACTGTAACTCTGTCAGTCACGGGGCCAGTGGGGCGGACCGGTCCATGTGGGGAAGAGGGGAGGATTAGGGTTTCACTGCTGAGATGCGGCACAAGCTGCTCATGGTCATTACATCAGGAGCATTTCCGAGCACCTACACTCAGAGCCCACTTCAACCAAAAGTACGTACAGCATGCTACACGGTCCTGCAGAGCTGCCCCCGCAGAACCGCAGACACCTAGGTTAACAGCTAAAAAAGAAAACGGGCAACAGCCATGTTGGTGTGGTCTGAAATCTCATAGTTTTCTAAGTTGGGGCTTCGTCATCCTCGCCAAAGGATCTCCAGGATAAAAAATATCAATGCTAATCTGTGCTTTCATTCTAATAAAATATCAGCATTCATTAGGAGATTAAGTACCTCAGTATGCTCTACCAAACACACACAGTCATAGCACTGAGACGGTAAAGTCAGTAGCTATTTCCAGACTTTTCCCAGCCAAATCTGTTTAAGAAACACGCCTACTGTGCAAGTTCGAGTATGTGATACATACAAAGCAGTTAGAAAATTATTTTCAATACATCACTTTAACCTTTATAGTTACGACATGTTCACTTGCTATATTTTATCACCATTATACAGAGAGGGAAACAGTGTGTACTATAGCTCAATGAACTGGGAAATCTTTTCTAAAAATATTTCTGTGGCTGAATTTAGTGCTCACGAAAGAGGTTTGCGAGAGCGGCCGAGCGGGCACGGAGGTACAGCCGGCCGTGGTGCTGGGCCCACGCACACCTGTGCAGGAGGGCACGGCGGTCGGTTCACCTCCGGCTCCCCTGACGGGGCAAAGCTGATCAAATCAGCTCCCGAGGTGGCTGTGGCCCGGGGGCTTGGGCACGGGAGCTTTGGTCTCGCCTCTGGTGTCCCTCCTGGCGACCCTGGGGTCCACACCCAAGACTAGCAGAATGACCCCGACCGACCCCGTCTGGCTCTCTCCTCCCTGCTGGGTTTCTGCTGTCTTTCCTGGATCTTAAGACACATGTTTCCGGTCTTGGCCACATCAGATCCTTTCCTTCTCACAGCTTCCTGGAGCACCTGATGTGGTCTCTCACCTCCATCAAGAAATGGAGCTGGAAGGAACCTTAAAAACGCTGTGGTTAGATTATACCAACCCCCCACTGACCTTTAGGGCCCAGGGACAGCAGCTGGAACACCTGCCTGTTCTGTGTGTGGTTGTTTTTTTTTATTTCGTATCTTCCGTTACATTCCACCAGCCTTAGTTTTCTACTGTGCCTCTCAGTTGCTCTTGGCGAGGACACTGGCCTGAGAGAGAGGGAAGGGGAAGGAGCAGCTCTCCGGTTCGCCACCCACCACGGATTGCACTGTCCTACCCATCTAGTGATAGAAAGCTGCACGTGTCTTCAACCTAATACAAAAATATTAACACTTCTGGACATTATAGGCATAAGTCGTTATATCTCTACAATATAATAATTTATACTGTACAGCTATAACCGATAACAAAAGGTGCAATCCTTTTTTTTAAAAAATCACACGGTTCACATGTTTTTATCATTTTATTTTTAAGTATAAACTTTTTAAACACTTTACATAAATTAACTCCTCTGAGACTAATATTTGATGTACAGTAAATTGTAATTCATATAAAAATCCATAAACAACTTGTCTCACATAATTTACAAAAAAATCAGGGTTTCCTTTGCTTATCAGGGACAAGGATGGTATTTGCCAGTTTTTTTTGTTGCCCCTGAGGCAAACCACCAGAGCATTGGGAAATGCAGATTTTTTAGAAGTCACGTGCTCCCATGTCCTTGTAGAAAGCAGCACGGGAGAGCATACGGTTGTCTATAAACTGTAGTTTCGCCCCACATTTTAAAATGAACACAGATATATATCACATCCTATGCAGAGACTACTTCCTTGTAAGCAAAGGTCGACAACGCGGTGGTATGTGGAGACACTGTACGCATTTGTACCCTTTTAGATACAGGGCCTCACAGGAACAGATGGCCCGGGGCAAAACGGTTAGGCCTGTCCATCCGTCCTCTTCCTATTTGTCCCTTTACTCACACCTTCAGTCCAACTGAGTGCAGCGATATGCATATGTAAACATATTCTTTAAAGCCGATCACCTTTAAGGTCATTCAGAAAAGGGGTTCTGTTTTTTGTTTTTTTTTCCGTGAAATGTTTTTTTTTTTCAAAATAGCGGTCTCATTCTGGAGGAAGGCTCCTCTGCGCCGGAGAGTCCCAGTCGGATTGTGCTACAGACAGAT
>NW_006297021.1:4853869-4854296 GCF_000327345.1 Myotis davidii | reverse complement strand
CCCTGCCGCGCCTGCTCCAGGATGCGCGCCTTCTCCTCGTCCAAGGTCATGCCGTAGCGCACGTGCAGCGCCAGCGCGCCGAACTGCATCTCCACGTCGGCGAACCTGCGCGTCCTGCCGTTGACCACGGTGGTGGACTGCGACACGGTCACGTTGATGCCGTTCTCCAGGGCCTTGCGGCCGCTGGTCAGCCGCAGCGTGCCCAGGTCGCTCTCCGGCGTGCTGGTCTTGATGAAGTAGTGCGTGTCCTTGCCCTCGATGGTGAAGTGCAGGTTCTCCAGGTAGAAGGCGTTGTTGAGCACGGCCGCCACCTTGATGCAGTCCTCGTTGGCGATGTTGAGCACGTTGGTCTGCACGCGGCCCTGGCTGACGGCCAGCATGACGCCCTTGCCGATCAGCGACTTGACGGTGGCGAACCACAGCCACG